>NC_036871.1:9306947-9404256 GCF_002910315.2 Salvelinus sp. IW2-2015 | reverse complement strand
AGTTGTTGAGAGAGATCATGTAGAGGGTCTGTAATTTTTATCATAGGTACACTTCAACTCTGAGAGACGGAATCTAAAACAAAAAGTCCAGAAAATCACATTGTATGATTTTTAAGTAATTCATTTTTGCATTTATTGCATGACATAAAGTATTTGATCACCTACCAAACCATAGAATTCCGGCTCTCACAGACCTGTTCGTTTTTTCTTAAGAAGCCCTCCTGTTCTTCCACTCATTACCTGTATTAACTGCACCTGTTTGAACTCGTTACCTGTATAAAAGACACCTGTTCCACACACTCAATCAAACAGACTCCAACCTCTCCACAATGGCCAAGACCAAGAGAGCTCGTGTAAGGACATCAAGAATAAAATTGTCGACCTGCACAGGCTGGGATGGGCTACAGGACAATAAGCAAGCAGCTTGGTGAGAAGGCAACAACTGTTGGCGCAATTATTAGGAAATAGAAGAAGTTCAAGATTGATGTCAATCCACCCTCGGTCTGGGGCTCCAGCAAGATCTCACCTCGTGGGGCATCAATGATCATGAGAAGGTGAGGGATCAGCCCAGAACTACACGGCAGGACCTGGCAATGACCTGAAGAGAAGCTGGACCCACAGTCTCAAAGAAACCATTAGTAACACACTACGCCGTCATGGATTAAAATCCGCAGCGCACGGCAAGGTCCCCCTGCTCAAGCAGGCGCATGTCCAGGCCCGTCTGAAGTTGCAATGACCAATCTGGATGATCCAGAGGAGGAATGGGAGAACGGTCATGTGTCTGATGATCAAAAAAATAGAGCTTTTGGTCTAAAACTCCACTCGCCGTGTTTGGAGGAAGAAGAAGGATGATACAACCCCAAGAACACCATCCAACCGTGAAGCATGGAGGTGGAAAACATCATTCTTTGGGTGCTTTTTCTGCAAAGGGACAGGACGACTGACCGTATGAGGAAGATGATGGGCCATGTATGCGAGATTTGAGAAAAACCTCCTTCCCCTCAGAAGAGGCATTGAAGATGCGTGGCTGGGTCTTCCAGATGACAAGATCCCAAACACACGCCGGGCAACGAAGGAGTGGCTCGTAAGAAGTATTCAAAGTCCTGGAGTGGCCTAGCCAGTCTCCAGACTCAACCCAAATAGAAAACTTTGGAGGAGCTGAAAGTCCGTTTTGCCCAGCCGACGCCCCGAAACCAAGATCTGAGAAGGTCTGTGGAGGATGGGCCAAAATACCCGCCAGTGTGTGAAACCTGGTAAGACTACAGGAAACGTATGATCTCGAATTTCAAACAAAGGATTCAGTACCAAATATTTTAAGTTCTGCTTTTCTGATGTATCAAATACTTAATGTTTGCAATAAATGCAATTAATTCTTAAAAAATCATACAATGTGATTTTCGGATTTGTTGTTAGATCCGTCTTCACAGTTGAAGTGTACCTATGATAAAAATTACAGCCTCTACATCTTTTAAGTAGGAAAACCTTGCAAAATGGCAGTGTAATCAAATACTTGTTCTCCCCACTGTATATATGCCTTAATTCCTCAATTTAGACTCTTCGATTTCATTTAACACCCAATTTGATAGCTCCTATAAACTTAATGTTGGTGCTCATGGGTCATTTCACATGGAAATGACCAGTAGCAAAAAAAATAATATATATAAAATAAAAATCTCTACGGGTCCATAGGCACTTTCTATTTAGGTAAACTATCCCTTTAAGGGCCTTCAGCACCTACTATCAAAACAATTGTGTGACTAAACAAAAAATAGGCTTCTGTGTCAAATCAGTCTCAGATTGAACTGTGGTGACAATGGCTCAGATCTGTTGCTGGAACACGAAAACACTCCAGCACCTAATACTCGTGGGAACACAGAGCCAAGTCAGCCCAGTCATGCCTATCCATGTAGACACGCTGGCACCTGGTTAGAGGGGAAATGAAGATGTAATCTGTGATCACTCTGCTTCCCCCTCTGCCCCCCCCCCCCCTCCCAGGCGTCTGCTTATGTCCCACTGATCAAAGCTAGCACTAACCAACTGTGCTAACAAACTGGTGCTAGCCACGATACTGGCTGTGACAGGTGGCTGCTATGGTCGTCTGTCATCATGACCGTTGATAAATATGGTCATGAGTAACACCCAAAATAGTAAGTGACACACCCCCCCCCCCCCCCCCACCCACCTAAAGCACATAGCCATAAAAGAGCTGTTATCGGACCGTTACAATTTCATAAATCAGGGCCCGTATCCACAGGAGTGCTGATCTAAGATCAGTTTAGAACAAAATGAATGTGATTGTATGGACAGTTGGGTAGCTGATCCTAGATCAGCACTCTCACTCAGAGATTCGAGCCCAGATCTCTAGGCCTAGAACGGGGGTCGACAAATAGCAGCCCGCGGGCCAAAACCATCCAGTGTGACATTTTTGGGACCTCCAAAGTTGTCAATTTATTTATTTTATAATTGTTTGGGGGTAAAAGCATTAATATCATCAGGAATTCAACCCCCCCCCAAAAAAAGGTATTCGTACCCCTTGACTTATTCCACATTGTGTGTTACAGCCTAAATTCAAAATACATTTGATTTTCTCACCCACCTATACACAATACCCCATAATGACAACGTGAAAACATGGTTTAGACATTTTTGCAATTTTATTGAAAATGCAGAAATATCATTTACATAAGTATTCCCACCAGGCAATTCATGTTAGAATCAYCTTTGGTAGCAATTACAGCTGTCTTTCTGTGTAAGTCTCTAAGAGCTTTGCACACCTGGATTGTACAAAATTTGCACATTATAATTTGTCAATTCTTTAAGCGCTGTGAAGTTGGTTGTTGATCATAGCTAGACAGCCATTTTCAAGCCTTGCCATATATTTAAGGCGATTTAAGTCAAAAATGTAACTAGGCGACTGAGGAACATTCAATGTTGTCTTGGTAAGCAACTCCAGTGCATATTTGGCCTTGTGTTTCAGGTTATTGTCCTGCTGAAAAGTGAATTCATCTCCCAGTGTCTGTTGGAAAGCAGACTGTACCAGGTTTCTCTCTAGGATTTTGCCTGTGCTTAGCTCCATTCTGTTTATTTTTGTATCCTTGCCGATGACAAGCATACCCATAACATGATGCAGCCACCACCATGCTTGAAARTACGCAGAGTAGTACTCAGTGATGTGTTGGATTTGCTCCAAACATAATGCTTTGTATTCAGGTCATGAAGCTCMTTTCTTGCAGTTTTACTTTAGTGCCTTATTGCAAACAGGATGCATGTTTGGGTATTTTTTTTAATTCTGTRCAGGCTTCCTTCTTTTTGCTCTGTCAACTGTTTGTTTTATGGAGTAACTACAATGTTGTTGATCCATCCACAGTTGTCTTATCACAGCCATTAAACGGTAACTGTTGTAAAGTGACCATTGGCCTCATGGTGAAATCCCTGAGTGGTTTCCTTCCTCTCTGGCAATGAATTTAGTGTTCCTTCCTATCTTTGTAGTGACTTGGTGTATCAATACACCATCCAAATTGTAATAATTAACTCCACCATGCTCAAAGGGATATTCAAGGTCACATTTTTACCAATAGGTGTCCTTTGTGAGGCATTGGAAAAACTCCCTGGTCTTTGTGGTTGAWTCTGTTTGAAATGTACTGCTCGACTGAGGGATTTGTATGTGTGGGGTACAGAGATGAAGTTGTTATTCAAAAAAAAGTGTAAAAAAATAAAATAAAATCACTATTATTGCATACAGAGTGAGTCCATGCAATTTGTGACAAATTTTTACTCCCAAACTTATTTAGGCTTACCATAACAAAGGGCTTGAATGCTTGACTGAAGATACTAGTGTTCATTTGTAATTATACTGAACAAAAACACAATTTCAATGATTTTACCGACAGTCACAGTTCATATAAAAGGAAATCAGTCAATTGAAATAAATAAATTAGGCCCTAATCTATGGATTTCACATGACTGGGCATAAGCCCACCCATTGGGGAGCCAGGCCCAGCCAATCAGAATGAGTTTTTCCAAACAAAAGGGCTTTATTATAGTCATAAATACTCCTCAGTTTCATCAGCTGTCTGGATGGCTGGTCTCAGATGATCCCGCAGGTGAAGAAGCCGTATGAAGAGGTCCTGGGCTGGCATGGTTACACGTGGTCTGCGGCTGTGAGGCTGGTTGGACGTACTGCCAAATTCTCTAAAACAACATGAGACAATTTCTCTACAATAAACTAACATTAAATTCTCTGGCAACAACTCTGGTGGGCATTCTTGYAGTCAGCATGCCAATTGCACGCTCCCTCAAAACATCTGTGGCATTGTGTTGTGTGACAAAACTGCACATTTTAGTGGCCTTTTATTGTCCCCAGCACAAGGTGCACCTTTGTAATGATCATGCTGTTTAAATCAGCTTCTTGATATGCCACACCTGTCAGGTGGATTGATTATCTTGGCGAAGGAGAAATGCTCAATAACATGGTATAAACAAATTTGTGCGCAAAATGAGAGAATTAAGCTTTTTGTGCATATGGCACATTTCTGGGATCTATTTCAGCTCTTGAAACCAACACTATACATGTTGCGTTTATATTCTTGTTCAGTATAATTGGAGAAAAATTCAAAAAACATAATTACACTTTGACATTATGGGTATTGTGTGTAGGCCAGTGAATCTCAATTTAATCATGCTGTAACAACAAAATGTGGCAAAAGCCAAGGGGTGCGGACACTTTCTGAAGACACTGTATGTGATCGTGTYTCAATGTAAGCAAAGCATGAAATGATTGTTATTTTCAAATACAATTTATTTTTGTGCTTAGTTGTGATCAATTTGCAGTGTACAAATTATGTTCGGCCCACCCGCCRCTCTGAATAAAAATGGTCCGCGGCGGAATCTAATCTAGTTACCTACCCCTGGCCTTAGGACATGCCATGGGAATAGGCTAATATTGGAGACTACTCACTCTCTGTAACAACTGAATCAAGATCAGCTCTCTCTAGCTCTAAAGCATAATGAGCTGAACGTAAACAGGCCCCAAACCAAAAGTTAAGGGCATGGTGTTCAGTACCAACAACAAAGCATGAGTTACAGCCTTGTTGTAGTCCATGGTGTTGAACAAGCTTAGGTAGAAACCCACTGTATCGGAGCAGAGGGCGCCAGACACTTTAGCTAATGGCCGACTGAGGTAATTTAATTACTGGACAAAAGGCCCACTCTTAAAAGAATAATCACTCTGGCCACACAGTGCGCTTCCATTCAKTTCCCATTTCCGTTGGTTCCCCCTCGCCTCCATATAATTCCAGCTAATTAATGACCTATGGCGGCAACACAGTCTTAAAGACTAAGCCAATACCTATTATTCTGAACACATTCTTAAACACCGGCCGAGATCGCAATAGGCTATTTACTACAATTTCACGCTTAAATTCTAATTTTCAAATCAGTCATACTCGGCGGGAAATCCGCAAATATGACAGTTTGTCATATATTATGACCATCTCATAAGATCTGATAATAAAAACGGGTGATTAGCCTTTCTCCAGGCAGCTCATACATCCATCATACTCCGCAGCTATTCAGCCTCGTTAGCCCCCCGAGCCAAAGTCTAGGCAAAGGGGTAATAGAGATTGGCTATCGCCAGATGCCTTGTATTGTTCTGCTTCAATAGCGCTGGATTGCAAAATCAAATGGAGTATGACAGGGGGGAGATCTAGGTTGCAGCTGTAAATAAAAATAAAGAATAGTAGAAGTTGTGTTTTTTTCCCCCCAACATTATATTTGCCCTGTGTTTCCTGGTGGATAATTAGGAGTGTGACAAATTCTCACTCATGCATTATTTGTTTACCGTAGTGCATATACAGCCAGGAGTGAATAAAAGTGTGTGATTAGTTGAGGAGGAGCAAGATACGCTCAGTTTCTATTGAAGACCTGCATAGACATTATTCATGAAATGTCRAGCATACTGTATGAGGGACCCATGTGCTAACTTTTCACAGCAACTAGAAATTTACAGGCTGATCAACTAAATGCKTCAATGACTGTACAGAACTACCGTTTCAAACAAATGCATGACAAAACACAAACATCAGAATCTTGCAGCGTTTGTGAAGAAATGACAGGAAGTGAATGAGTTAAAGCAATTAAGTTGTAAGTGCTCTTTTTAGGCCAGATTACCGTAGCTGGGGGGGATTTTCCTGGCTTGGAGACAACTGCAGCTTTGATGGCCCATGAAAGCGCTCATTCACGTCTACCCTGGCATGAGGTCTAGACATCTGAGAGAGAGTCAAGGCAGTAAACGAGAAACTACAAAAATCGGCTGACTTGTACAGCCTAGCCCAAGCAAGTGCAGATATTTCTCTGGTGTCAGAGTTGAGGTGGCAACCGTGTAACCAAGCGCTCAGATACCAGATTTGTATTGGCATGTGGAAATGGGGCATGTGGAAGTAGCCTGTTTCTTGGTGGAAAGGTATCTTGTTAAGCGGCCTATTTTCCTCATGGGAGTACACACAAGCCTCTACTGTCAGTGAAGCGAGACAAAACAAACAATCTGTTGTCAGCAGACAAAACCATGCCCTTTTCAGTTAGAGAAGGGCAGACGGCAACCCCTTTGCAGGCAGTTTTGAGGGAGGTTGTTGTTTGGGGGAAAAAAAGGTCTTGTGATGGTCTGATTCTAGCCTTATGACTGGTGACGGGGTAAAAAAAAAAAAAAAGTTACATGTCGGGATATTATTTTTGACAATATATCGCAATATTATTTTTGGCGGTATCACAATAATTTTGTGTTAGTCGGCTGTGCCAGCGGCAAAATTCCAGTATTTTTCATCCTATAGCTTGTTCTCCATCTTCTTTAAAAAAATAATAAGACAATCTGTTGTCAGCACTTTTATTTCCATGACTGTTCAAAGCTCATTTTCTCGTCCCTCTGCTGCAGACATACAGTGAGCAATACATGTATAGAACATCGAATCACAATATCGACATGCCTTCATATTTAAAAAAAATACATATTGTATCGCCCCTACGTACAGTTGAAGTCGGAAGTTCACAAACCTTAGCCAAATATATTTAAACTAAGTTTCACAATTCCTGACATTTAATCCTAGTAAAAATTCTGTCTTAGGATCACCACTTTATTTTAAGAATGTGAAATTTCAGAATAATAGGAGAGAATTTTTTATTTAAGCTTTTATTTCTTTCATCACATTCCCAGGGGTCATGCTACCAAATACTAATTGAGTGTATTGCCTTTAAATTGTAAACTTGGGTTAAACGTGTCGGGCTAACCTTCACAAGCTTCCCACAATAAGTTGGGTGAATTTTGGCCCATTCCTCCTGACAGAGCTGGTGTAACTGAGTCAGGTTTGTAGGCCTCCTTGCTCGCACATGCTTTTTCAGTTCTGCCCACAAAATTTCTATAGGATTGAGGTCAGGGCTTCGTGATGGCCACTCCAATACCTTGACTTTGTTGTCCTTAAGCCATTTTGTCACAACTTTGTAAGTATACTTGGGGTCATTGTCCATTTGGAAGACCCATTTGCGACCAAGCTTTAAACTTCCTGACTGATGTCTTGAGATGTTGCTTCAATATATCCACAATTTTTCCTTCCCTCATGATGCCATCTATTTTGTGAAGTGCACCAGTCCCTAGTGCAGCAAAGAACCCCCACAACATGATGCTGCCACCCCCGTGCTTCACGGTTGGGATGGTGTTCGTCGGCTTGCAAGCCTCCCCCTTTTTCCTCCAAACATAACGATGGTCATTATGGCCAAACAGTTCTATTTTTGTTTCATCAGACCAGAGGACATTTCTCAAAAAAGTACTATGTGCAGTTGCAAACCATAGTCTGGCTTGTTTATGGCGGTTTTGGAGCAGTGGCTTCTTTGCTGAGCGGCCTTTCAAGKTATGACGATATAGGACTCGTTTTACTGTGGAGATAGATACTTTTGTACCCGTTTCCTCCAGCATCTTCACAAGGTCCTTTGCTGTTGTTCTGGGATTGAGTTGCACTTTTTCACCAAAATACATTAATCTCTAGGAGACAGAACATGTCTCCTTCCTGAGCGGTATGACAGCTGCGTGGTCCCATGGTGTTTATACTTGCGTACTATTGTTTGTACAGATAAACATGGTACCTTCAGGCATTTGGGAATTGCTCCCAAGGATGAACCAGACATGGAGGTCTACAATTATTTGAGGTCTTGGCTGATTTCTTTTGATTTTCCCACAATGTGAAGCAAAGAGGCACTGAGTTYGAAGGTAGGCCTTGAAATACATCCACAGGTACACCTCCAATTGACTCAAATGATGTCAATTAGCCTGTCAGAAGCTTCTAAAGCATGACATAGTTTTCTGGAATTTTCCAAGCTGTTTAAAGGCACTGTCAACTTGGTGTATGTAATCTTCTGACCCACTGGATTGGTGATACAGTGAATTATAAGTGAAATAATCTGTCTGTAAACAATTGTTGGAAAAATTTACTTGTCATGCACAAAGTAGATGTCCTAAAAGACTTACTAAAACTATAGTTTGTTAACAAGAAATTTGTGGAGTGGTTAAAAATAATATTAAAAAAAATAAGTTGTTTTAATGACGCCAACCTAAGTGTATGTAAATTTCCGACGTCAACTGTATCGTGACAATATCGTATTGGGAGGTCCCTGGCAATTCCCCGGCCAACTTAGTATCATTACGGGTATTCACAATGGAGAGCGTTCAACCTAGCTGGCCTTAAAAATCTGTTCGAAAAGATGGAGACCTTAAGATGAGCATCACTAGCAGTCTGTTCTTTAGCCAACTCCTCTTTGTGTTAGGCCTAAGTCTTCTATCTAGTTCAGTGTTTCTCAACCGGTCTGTGGGATGCCGCTGACCACATCCCTGAGATGGTTCTGCTAATTTAGTCAGCTCTAGTCTACATACAGTAAGCAGCCCACCAAGGAAGAAAGAAAAGACAGCTTCCTGCCGGCACTTGACTCAAGAGGGACCATAGCTTGCCAGCCCCTAGTACAAAAAAATATTGAGAAACAAGTTATTTCAAATCAAATGTATTTATATAGCCCTTCTTACATCAGCTGATATCTCAAAGTGCTGTACAGAAACCCAKCCTAAAACCCCAGTGTTTCTTAACCACTGGTTAGGCTGTGGCCCAACACTGGTCTCTAGGATACTAGTCCCTCAGATGGTTAGCGTAGCTGACAAGGATTTAGTCAGTTCTTAAGTGCTAGTTTTAATTTAAGCGATCCTCCAAAAAAGTACCATAGCATGCAAGCATGTCTTGAGTCTACAGTACATAAAGTATGGTACCAGGCTACTGTATCACTGCAAGCTTAACAGACACTTGTAAGGGTACAAATCATAGTTGACAGTATGAGCTTACCTTGTCAGTTTAGGAAAAATAGACAGCTTCCATCACATCCATCCCCCCCAAAGAACTGGCAGTTACACAAGAATATAGAGCAATTTACAGACGGCAGGCCATAGACACTAATAATTCAATGCCTTGTTAAATGGCTGCTCTGTGGGGTGGACAATTGATTTGACCGGATCTCTTGGCAGGACTTGTCATTGACTAAGCAGGGGAATATCTTCTCAATAACAGCACAGATTTTTCCATRGCCACCACCACTTAAGAGATGGTAAGGCAAGCTGATCATGTGGGAAACCACACTATCGTCCGCTATCCAAAGTTTTTTTTTTTTATCCCAGAAAAATAAAGTTTATATAACAATGCAGCTGTACAGTGACATGGAAAAATATTTGCACCCTTTCTGATTCTATTTATATATATATAATTTTTTTTTACACTGAATCTTATCAGATGTTAAACCATAAACTAATATTAGATAAATGGAACCTGAGTGAACATTAACATAATTATTTATCAACATTAGAGGTCATGCAACACCCAATGCCTGTGTGAAAAGTAAATTGTCCCTTACACTCAATAACTGGTTGTGCCTCCTTTAGCTCCAATGTCTGTAACCAAACACTTCCTGTAGTTGATGACAGCCTACAGGGAGGTCAGCCGGGACAACAACCTCTCCCTCAAAGTCAGAAGGACCAAGGAGCCAATTGTGGACTACAGGAAACAGGGGGCGAGCACGCCCCCGTCCACGGGGCTGCAGTGGAGTGGGTTGAGAGCTATAAGTTGCTGTGTCCAAATCAATAAGAACTAAAAAAAAGATTGGTACACAGTTGTGAAGGCACCTCCTCCCCCTCAGGAAGTTGAAGTTTTGGCATAGGTCCACATTTCCTTAAAAAGTTGCACCATTGAGAGCATCTTKATTGGCTGCTTGGTATGGCAACAGTACTGCCCTCAAATCGCATGGCGCTACAGAGGGTGGTGCGCACAGCCCGGTACATCACTGGGGCCAAGCTCCCTGCCATCCAGGCCCTCYATATTGGACGGTTTGAAAGGAAGGCCCGGAAAAGCCATAGTCTGTTCTCTCTAATCCGCACGGCAAGCGGTACTAGGCTCCTGAACAGCTTCTATCCCCAAGCCATTTAACCACCTTCTTGCCGGGATAAGCCTTTTAGATCTCCCGTGCCGGCAAGTTAAGGAGTGGCAGTACGTGGACGTCTATTTTAATAAATCCATTGAATATACACCATCACAATGAAAGCCGTTATTACATTTGTTTTAGGCAGGTCCTAAGAAACATAAAAGACTAATAAAAATTTATTTTCGAAAGAATCGAATGGCATATTGAGATGAATTATGTTATTGGTCTGTGCAGCCTATAGGGTACATGGCTGTGCCATACACATGAACTCAAGTTGTTTTGTTCATAAAAAGAGATGACACATTTAGCCTACCCTGATCAGTCAACACACATACTGTATATTTTCTAGTAGGCCATATGAAATGTAACAGAATAAAATACAAAAGAAAAATTCCCACACAACTTGCGTTAAGGCAATGTGTGGAACCGCTGTCATATAAATGTGATATATATATAAAAATAAAAATAAATAAAAAATGTTTCTTGCCCTCACTCCGCTTTGTTAAGGAGAAAGGCGTATGGTCTTACATTGAGAGCATCTTCGTCGGGATACCGATTGAAAATAGCAATGTCTATTTTCAAAAGCATGCATGYCCCGTGTTCATACTACACAACCTCCGCAGGCTTTTGGAGTTTCCGATACACTACACGTGTCAAACACATTCCAAGTAGGGCCGAGTGGCCGCAGGTTTTTGCTCTTCCCTTGTACTTGATGAATTAAGGTCACTAATTAGTAAGGAACTCCCCACATCTGGTTGTCTAGGGCTTAACTGACAGGAAAAACCAAAAACCTGCAGACACTAGGCCCTCCATGGAATGAATTTGACACCCCTGCTATACACGATCGGGCAAAACAAATAGACCCACACTTGATTTAGGCTACATTATAGCATGTTAAAACRTATCTGATCAGTGATAGATGAGCAAACAGATACAACCTCCACTTACTTGCCCAGATMGAGAATTAACCAAATATACAGATTCAGTGAAACAAAAATCACATTGATTGAGTAAGACAAGTCACAAGCTTTTTGTCAGGAGTAGTGGATCATTTCTCTTCACTCGCAGTCATTTAGTAGGCCCAGCCAAGCCCTACTATCAGAACACTTTGCCAGCATGTCATGATCAGTGCTAACAAATGAGCCAACGAGACAAGATCATCATGAGCAGCACTCACCTCGTCGAACACTTCCACAGCCTAATTGTAGCCTAACCKGTCTCCATTTGGATATAAATCGATTTATCTAGRCGAGTCCYCWCGCTTGTCTCAAAGCAGCGCGAAAAGGTGCTGAAATAGTTGACCACACGCAGGTAAGCTATTGCTTCAAATGTATTATAACAAGTCTCAGTAAGCAACAATGATGCCTTCAATTGCATTAGCCTACTTTATTATAATATTTGTCATTCAGTGATATTTATTCACACAGTCATTCTTTATGGATCCATCCAGTTGTGGTTAACACAGTGCATGTAGTAGCCAAGTTGAAGATAAGATGTATTTTTAAACCTAGGATGGTAAGGATGTATTTTTAAACCTAGGATAGTAACTACGCTGCCTAGCAACCATTAAGAGCTCAAGAGAGTAGTGCGCATAGATGCAAAGCAGGGTTCTATCATATATCCTGACACTTAGTCAATCTTAGGCCGATACACAGTGCATTCGGAAAGTATTCAGACCTTGACTTCTTCCACATTTTGTTATGCTAAAGCCTTATTCTAAAATTGTAGACATAAAAAAAAAAGTCTACACACAATACCCCATAATGACAAAGCAAAAACAGGTTTAGAAATGTTTGCAAATTTATAGAAATAAACTGAAATATGACACTTACATAAGTACTCAGAACCTTTACTCAGTACTTTGTTGAAGCACCTTTGGCATCGTTTACAGCCTTGAGTCTTTTTGGGTATGATGCTATGAGTTTGGCACACCTGTATTTGGAGAGTTCCTCCCATTCTTCTCTGCAGATCCTCTCAAGCTCTGTCAGGTTGGATGGGGAGCGTCATTGCACAGCTATTTTCAGGTCTCTCCAGAGATGTTCGATCGGGTTTAAGTTCGGGCTCTGGCTGGGCCACTCAAAGATATTCAGAGACTTGTCCCGAAGCCACTGCTGCGTTGTCTTGGCTGTATGCCTAGAGTCATCTTATTGGAAGGTGAACCTTCTCCCCAGTCTGAGGTCCTGAGTGCTCTACAGCAGGTTTTCATCAAGGATCTCTGTACTTTGCTCCGTTCAGCTTCCCCTCAATCCTAACTAGCCTCCCAGTCCCTGCCGCTTGAAAACATGCCCCCAGCACAATGCTGCCACCATGCTTCACCGTAGGGATGGTGCCAGGTTTCCTCCAGATGTGACGCTTGGCATTCAGGCCAAAGAGTTCAGTCTTGGTTTCATCAGACCAGAGAATCTTGTTTCTCATGGTCTGAGAGTCTTTAGGTGCCTTTTGGCAAACTTCAAGTGGGCTGTCATGTGCCTTTTACTGAGGAGTGGCTTCCATCTGGCCACTCTACCATAAAGTCCTGATTGGTGGAGTGCTGCAGAGATGGGAGAACCTTCCAGAAGGACAACCATCTCCACAGAGGAACTCTAGAGCTCTGTCAGAGTGACCATTGGGTTCTTGGTCACCTCCCTGACCAAGGCCCTTCACCCACAATTGCTCAGTTTGGAGCTGGCCGCTCAGCCAGGAAGAGTCTTGGTGCGTCCATACTTCTTCCATTTAAGAATGGAGGAAACTCTTTGTACCCTTCCCCAGATCTGTGCCGCGACACAATCCTGTCTCAGAGATCTACAGACAACTCCATCGGCCCACTGTGCCATAAAGAAATTCTTTAACTCAACGAAATTTGTGGATTTTCAAGCATGAACTGCTTGTTTCAAGTCCGAACTGCTTGTTTCAAGTCCTGCCACAACATCTCTAATTGGGTTTAGGTCTGGACTTTGACTAGACCATTCCAAAACGTAAAAGTTGGTTGCTTTTCAGCCCTTCTGAGAAACTTGCTTGTGTGTTTCGGATCATTGTCTTGCTGCAATACTCGGCTGCGCTTCAGCTCACGGACGGATGACCTGACATTCTTATTAGAATGATCTGCATACAGAGCAGAATTCAGGGATCCGTCAATGATGGCAAGTCATCCAAATCCTGAGGCAGCAAAGCATCTCCAAACCATCACACTACCACCTAGGGAGGGTCATGAGTAAGTACTCAAACCCAACATCAAAACTTACTACATATATATTTTGGCTTATAAATTAAAGATGTACCCATAGATTCTTGAACATAACTTTTAAATGCCTCAAGCTTAGTTCAACTGTCGTACACCAACAGAACCCAAAATATAAGCTTGGTTTTACGCCATGTTTGTAAACAACGTCAAACACTTTATAGCCTCAAAACTTATTTTCATGTCATGGAGTCAGTCCTTGCATCCATAGCTCAGTCTATGAATTTGAGAGGGTCCTCTCCAGCCCCATCCCTCAGTTTACCGAACCAGGGAGGCAGCGGTGCCATTGTTTCTGCTGTTTGCCGCTTTAACCAAATATATAATTTATTTTACAAAAACTGTAAAACTATTTGGTGGACTGTGCTTTGTAGCTGTCTGAACGGACAAGTGAAATTGTCTTGAAGACGATGTTCATTTGCTTTGACTCTAGTCTTCCATTTGTACATTTGCCGGGCACAACCAAGCTGAGCACCAAACCGTTCTTCTCCCCAAAATTCCCTTTCCCCTCTGTGTCTCGTTCACTCAATTGCATTCCGACCGCTCCCTCCACACAAGTCTATTTTCTGCTTAAGCTACCATTTAGAATTGGTTAGCCTACACTATAACCCACTAAACAGACCGGTTCCACACTGAAAATATGTGTATTTATCAGAATCATTAAGCATATGCCTACCCACCAGATGTCGTGGCCGTAATTCGTCAACATGCAGTGTTCAATGTGGAATTGTTCATCCATTTTTTTTAAATTCCAAACAGGCAGAATAAACTAAATGTCTGTATATCGAAAAGAAAAACAGATTTTGGTTTGTAACCCTGAAAAAGTGTCTTTCAACTCGCCAAATTGAGCCACGTTTCAAAATGATCACTCTGAGAATAACTGTTCCAGGCACGAGTGTGCATATGCACTGGCAACTTTTTTTCATTTATAAAAATATTCTGTTAATGTTTTTTTTACTATAAAATAGGTGTGTGTCTTGACTCTGATAACAGGCTCGTCTGCTAAATTAACAAAACACGGCTATGCCATTGCACATACATAGGCTTCTACAAGAAAGCGCAATGGCTGAGGTTACTGCCTTTTTGAAGATTGTGTTCCACCAGATAACGGTTTCAATAAATTAATCTTAAAATGGCACTTGCTTTTTTATTCAGTGAATATACTGTATATGGGGCAATTCAGCAATTAGGATTTGTTATCTGTAATAGTTATGATAAATTAGGCATTGTGATCTCTTGCCTAGTTAAAATAAACATGTAAAGTGTAGCTGAGCTGAAAGATCTCAGAATTGTTTTCATTTGCACAAAGTTTATTTCTCTCAAAGTTCTGCCCATTTTTTTTTTTTTTTTTATCTGTTAGTGAGCATTTCTCCTTTGCCAAGATAATCCATCCACCTTACAGGTGTGGCATATCAAGGATTTGATTAAACCGCATGATCATTACATAGGTGCGCCTTGTGCTGGGGACAAACCTGCCACTAAAATGTGCAGTTGTCTCACAACACAATGCCACAGATGTCTCAAGTTGAGGGAGCGTGCAATTGGCATGCTGACTGCAGGAATGTCCACCAGAGCGGTTGCCAGAGAATTTAATGTTTGTTTATTGTAGAGAAAGTGTCTCCAACATCATTTTAGAGAATTTGCAGTAACGTTCCAACCGGGCCTCGACAACCACAGAACACACAGCACAGCCCAGGAGCTCCACATACCTGCCGGGATGATCAAAGACTAGCCAGCTGATGAAACTGTGGATTTGCACAACTGAAGAATTTCTGCACAAACGGTCTCAGGGAAGCTCATATGCGTGCTCGTCATCCTCACCAGGGTCTTGACCCGWCTACAGCTCAGCATCGTAACYGACTTCAGTGGGAAAATGCTCACCTTAGATCGCCACKGGCACGGTGGAGAAGTGAGCTCGTCACAGATGAATCCCGGTTTCAACTGTACCCGGGCAGATGGCAGACAGCATGTATGGCGTTGTGTGGGTGAGCAGTTTGCTGATGTCCATGTKGTCAACAGAGTGCCCCGTGGTGGCGGTGGGGYTATGTCGTGCCATTCAACCGCCACCATCACCTCATGTTTCAGCATGWTAATGCATGGCCCCATGTCACAARGATCTGTACACAATTCCTGGAAGCTGAAAATGTCCCAGTTCTTCCATGGCCTGCATACTCACCAGACATGTCACCCAGTGAGCATGTTTGGGATGCTCTGGATCAACATGTAAGACAGCATGCTCCAGTTCCCGCCAATATCCAGCAACTTCACACARCCATTGAAGAGGAGTGGAACAACATTCCATAGGCCACTATCAATAGCTTGATCAACTCTATGCAAAAGAGATGTTTTGTGCTGCATGAGACAAATGGTGGTTATAACAGAGACTGACTGTTTTTCTGATCCACGCCCCTAACTTTTTTTAAAGGCATCTGTGGCCAGATGCATRTCTGTATCCCAGTCATGTGAAATCCAGATATGGGCCTAACACATGCATTTAAAAATTGACTTCCTTATATGACCTCAGTAAAATCTTTGGAAAAGTGTTGCAAGTTGCGCGAGATACATATATTTATTAGTTGTTCAGTGTAGATAAAACACACAATTTTTCCAGAACAGGCCTCGTGTTCTAAAATAAAAATGTTTCTCCTTTTGGGTACTTGCAAAAATATAATAAAAATCATGAGTACACGAACAGTCAAAAAAAAAAGTCAAATGCACATCCTTATTACCACCACAATGCTTGACCGTCGTTCTTACTGTGGAATTCAGTGTTTTGGTTTTTCCATCGGGATCCATGTCGTCCAAAAAGTGGACTCAAGTTTGCCGAAAAGTGCCTAAGGGCACCTGGATTATCGTAAAGACTCCTGGAAGAATGTTCTATGGCCAGATGAGTCAAAGAGAAACTTTTTTGACATGGTTCCTATTATGTCTGGCAAAAAAAAAAAAAAAACACTGCATTCCACAGTAAGAACCTCATACCAATCGTCAAGCATGGTGGTTTTGGTTAAACCAGACTGAACACTGCACACTATTGTGAAGTGAAACAACGACAAGCGTCCCATTTAGTCTGGTTAACCAGGCTACATGAACAACAGCAGCAGCTAATGAATTGACAGAGATCATTCATGAACATCTTGAGTGTTCCAACTGGCCTTTCTATGACACACCACTTCTGTGACAAGAGGCTGTCCCTAGGCAGTCTCGTGACAGTGTACCAGACTGCCAGCACTCACAGTGCACTGCAATTCTGAGGAGAAAGTCTGCCAGAGAGCAGTAGAGAAACTCAGTTCGCCCTAGAGCTGATAGTAGGATTCAGTTGCTGTATAGAAGGTGGAAATTAAATGAAAGGCAGGAGGAGAGCAGTGGAACAGTTCTGCCAGACTGCCTTATCCCTCTATTCTCTGATAAAATTGGTTGTAAAATGCTGCAGGCATGTGTCTCTCCCCTCCTTTTGTTAAGGCTTATGATGGGTGCTACCAGGGGTTTAACTATTTTTGTGTTGAGATGAAAATGTAATCCCCCCCCCCCCTCTTTTGATACAACTGTAAACTCTAAAGCGGGAGATAGAAGTCTGAAATTGGGAGTGACCGATCCAAAGGCTGTTTGGCCACAGGGGATTATAATCTTGCACTGCGGTAGCATCCCAGACTCCAGATAAAGAGGCCATTTATGGTTATTGACCAGCAAAGGAAGGTCTTCGCTGAAAAGTAATACRATTATCCGTTGTGACAGTGCCGGTCTACAGAAGCTCTGTTGTTTCAGCTGGGTCTCTCATAGGGATGTTGAGCAGTGTTATAAAAAGGGATAGTCACCCGCCTCGAATAAACGACACCTTCTCCCCCCCCCCCCTCATACTTAACCACACCAACCCCGGATCGCTCGTCAAACCCCTTGGAAACCGACAAGGGAACAACATGCGCGCGAGGAGAGCGGTCTCAACTACACTCCGGGTTGCGAAACAGTTCACAGCACCGTGATTAGCCTGTCAGTCATCGGGTCGCAACTGTGCACAAAATGTAGCGCAGAACTTCACGGGAAGACATTCTTCTTTAAAGTGGAAGCCAATGTCCATAAATACACCAATCAGGGCCCTAACTGCTCGAGATTAGGGCCATTAGCACTCTGCCCACAACAAATCCATTCCTGACACCTGCATTTCCACAAATCGGATCCAATCCAGTCGGCACTCAAATGGCATGTTTCAGAGTGGTGAGGGTGAGACACTTAGAGATGTACAGTAGCCACTCTGTACTGAATGCCACCCAATTAACATGACTCAGGCCTTTTTATAACCCCGGGAGGCTAAAAACAGCTCCATGGTGTCAAAAGGAGTTCAAAGGGAGTCGGAGTGCGCTGGATAATGGCGATAAAGAGAGAGAGCGAGCGAGCACAGAGTTGAACTTGGAGAGGAGTCAAGATGGCCACTCCTCAATTAACCCTACTAACGAGGCTAAATTAAATGATACAACCAGGCCTCGACCAGAGCCATACATTTGCATACACAGCTCTGGCCTAGACTATACAAAAAGGCTGTATTTCCGGACTCTTGACACCCGTGTGTAATTGACGCCAATGAACGAATTGGTGTTAGAGTAACAGTTTGTGTCATGCGACCTCACTTCAGATTGTACCTAGGGGGAAAAGTCCTATGTGATAAAAACAATTAAATCAAGCTCTAACCAACCACACTCACTGGCTATAACATTACTTGGTGACTAACTTAGCTCATTGCTCCTCGGGGAACATATGGGGACCATAGTGGAGACTGGTGTGGGCGGTAAACTTCGATACAGAGCCTAGTTAGTGACATGGGCCATGAGGTGACAGGTTTATAAACAGCGTTTATATTTACGAGGTTCTTAGCAAGCATAGCATGACTCCCCTCTAGAGTTACCGCCAATGGGGAAAGCATCCAGTCAGCCCCCCCCCACGTGCTCATGCACTTTACGTTTCTACAAAATATCTGTGTCATCCTTACCTGGCATAAGAGGACGCTAAGAATATATATACATACACACACACAAACGCTCAAAAAAATAAAGGGAACACTTAAACAATGTAACTCCAAGTCAATCACACTTCTGTGAATCAAACTGTCCCACTTAGAAGCAACACTGATTGACAAAAATGTCACATGCTGTTGTGCAAATGGAATAGACAAAAGTGGAAATTATAGGCAATTAGCAAGACACCCCAATAAAGGAGTGGTCTGCAGGTGGTGACCACAGACCACTTCTCAGTTCCTATGCTTCCTGGCTGATGTTTTGGTCACTTTTGAATGCTGGCGTGCTCTCACTCTAGTGGTAGCATGAGACGGAGTCTAACAACCCACACAAGTGGCTCAGGTAGTGCAGCTCATCCAGGATGGCACATCAAGCGAGCTGTGGCAAGAAGGTTTGGCTGTGTCTGTCAGCGTAGTGTCCAGAGCATGGAGGCGCTACCAAGGAGACAGGCCAGTACACAATCAGGAGACTGGAGGAGCCGTGGAGGCAACAACCCAGCAGCAGGACCGCTACCTCCGCCTTGTGCAAGGAGGTGCACTGCCAGAGCCCTGCAAATGACCTCCAGCAGGCCACAAATGGCATGTGTCTGCTCAAACAGTCAGAAACAGACTCCAGGAGGTGGTATGAGGGCCCGACGTCCACAGTTGGGGGTTGTGCTTACAGCCCAACACCGTGCAGGACGTTTGGCATTTGCCAGAGAAACACCAAGATTGGCAAATTCGCCAATGGCGCCCTGTGCTCTTCACAGATGAAAGCAGGTTCACACGCACATGTGACAGACGTGACAGTCTGGAGACGCCGTGGGAACGTTCTGCTGCCTGCAACATCCTCCAGCATGACCGGTTTGGCGGTGGGTCAGTCATGGTGTGGGGTGGCATTTCTTTGGGGGGCCGCACAGCCCTCCATGTGCTCGCCAGAGGTAGCCTGACTGCCATTAGGTACCGAGATGAGATCCTCAGACCCCTTGTGAGACCATATGCTGGTGCGGTTGGCCCTGGGTTCCTCCTAATGCAAGACAATGCTAGACCTCATGTGGCTGGAGTGTGTCAGCAGTTCCTGCAAGAGGAGGCATTGATGCTATGGACTGGCCCACCCGTTCCCCAGACCTGAATCCAATTGAGCACATCTGGGACATCATGCTCGCTCCATCCACCAACGCCACACCACAGACTGTCCAGGAGTTGGCGGATGCTTTAGTCCAGCCTGGGAGGAGATCCCTCAGGAGACCATCCGCCACCTCATCAGGAGTATGCCCAGGCGTTTAGGGAGGTCATACAGGCACGTGGAGGCCACACACACTACTGAGCCTCATTTTGACTTGTTTTAAGGACATTACATCAAAGTTGGATCAGCCTGTAGTGTGGTTTTCCACTTTAATTTTGAGTGTGACTCCAAATCCAGACCTCCATGGGTTGATAAATTTGATTTCCATTGATCATTTTTTGTGTGATTTGTTGTCAGCACATTCAACTATGTAAAGAAAAAAGTATTTAATAAGAATAATTCATTCATTCAGATCTAGGATGTGTTATTTTAGTGTTCCCTTTATTTTTTTGAGCAGTATATATATCTCACCAGATAACACAGATGATGCTAGCTACAGGATACACATATCGTTAAAGGCACAGATACCAAGCCACTAACAATATGCCTGGAAGAAAATCTAAATATTAGGAAAAGTGATTCAACCTCTGAGTAACGTAACAAGATATGAATGACACAGGGAGCAAAGAGCAGATAATAAAATAAGTTGTGAATGGGTCATATTTGAGTGTGCAATAAAATGGGCCATATAAATACACAAAACTTGCTTTCTCAATGTAGACAGAAGAAATGCATCAGAACCTGGTTAGACAGCCAGGGGTGTCCATCACGTCACCCTGCCTCAAACCTCAGAACTATTTGACCATGCAACACATAGTTCACTGCTCCAGTGTACAGAGACATTTGATCTGTGGACGGAACAAGCAGACGTATTGCCAAGTCAACAAATTATTGGAGTGCGCAGTAACGCTGGCCTTCTAGGCAGAGTTCCTCTGTTCAGTGTCTGTGTTCTTTTGCCCATCTTAATCTCTTCCTTTTTATTGGCCAGTCTGAGATATGGCTTTTTCTTTGCAACTCTGCCTAGAAGGACAGCATCCCAGAGTCGCCTCGTCACTGTTGACGTGTGCAAAGCTGTCAAGACAAAAGGGTAGCCATTTAATTTGATTTGTTTAACACTTTTGGCAACTACATTATTCCATGTGTTATGTCATAGTTGATGTCTTCCCTATTATTCTACAATGTATAAAAATAATAAAAATAAAGAAAACCCTTGAATGAGTAGGTGTTCTCTGTCAGAGTGACCATTGGGTTATTTGTCACCTCCCTGACCAAGGCCCTTCTCCCCCGATTGCTCAGTTTGGCCTGGCGGCTAGCTCTAGGAAGAGTCTTGGTGGTTCCAAACTTCTTCCATTTAAGAMTGATGGAGACCTTCAAATGGTACCCTTCCCCAGATCTGTGCCTCAACACAATCCTGTCTCGGAGCTCTACTGACAATTGCGTAGACCTCATGCTTTGGTTTTAGCTCTGACATGCACTGTCAACTGGGGGACCTTATATAGACAGGTGTCTGCCTTGCCAAATCATAACCAATCAATTGAATTTACCACTGGTGTACTCCAATCAAGTTGTAGAAACATCAAGGATGATCAATGGAAACAGGATGCACCTGAGCTCAATTTCAAGTCTCATAGCAAAGGGTCTGAATACTTATGTACATAAGGCATTTCTAAAAACCTGTTTTCACTTTGTCATTATGGGGTATTGTCTGTAGATTGATGAGGATTATAATTTAGTTAATCCATTTTAGAATAAGGCTGTAATGTAACAAAATGTGGGAAAAGTCAAGGGGTCTGAATTCTTTCCGAATGYACTGTATATGACTACATTGTGACGTTGTTTGTTTGTTTTGGACTTAGCCTAAACAGCCTGTTTGGACACACAATTTTTCCCCTCGAGGCAAGTCGAAGTCGGTACCCGAAGCCCCCTCGTCAGCGATTGGTCAACGGTAGGGTTTGATCAATGAAGTGCCTGTCGTTATTCAATGAGAGACGAGAGGCTCGGAGGAACAGAAATGGAGTCCCTGGAGATGGCGGAAACAAGATGGTGGTTAGGAGTAGTGCAGTATTATGATGAGGAGACGTGTACTTGGAAAACAGAGAGGGTGAGAAGGTCTAAGAGAGAGAGGGAAGAGGGTGAGCTTGAGTCAGGTAAGAATGGTGGAAAAATGGGAGATGGTTTGTTAAAAAAGGGAAGAAAGTGTAAGCAGAGGGATCTGAAGACAGGAGGAGAAATGGAAGTGAATGAGGGTGAAGTACCGGAGGTGGTAGGTGTGGTGAAGTTATCGGAGACTGAGTCTTGCACCGAGGGTCAGGATAAAGATGAGTCTGACAGTAGGAGTGGAGTTTATGGAAAAAGTGGACTCTTGCCTGATCCATTTGTGGTTTCACAGTGGGGGTCTTTTTAAAATTTATTTAAAAATAAGTTGGGTACTGTGGAATCTGTGAAGGTAACCAGAATGGGTTGTGATAATTGTTTGTGTTTCTGCTGGTCAGAGGGAGAAGGCGCTCGGAGTAAAACAAATGGGGGCAAGACAAGTGAATTGTTTCGCTCTCAAGAAAAGGGTGCCAATGAAAGAAGTGATAACTGGGATGGCAGTAAATATAAAACTTGACCAGTTGAACTGAAAGATTCCCGGGGTATGTGATGCGACGCAGAAAGGGTGGCGAGAGTGGGGAAACAGAAGAGTCGTTGTCTGTTCTTTTCAGGTTTGAAATTGTGTCTTTTCCCGCCAAAGTGAAGCTAGGATATATACAGTTGAAGTCAGAAGTTTACATACACTTAGGTTGGAGTGAATAAAAAAAAAAAACATTTTTCAACCACTCCACAAACTATAGTTTTGGCAAGTCGGTTAGGACTTCTACTTTGTGCATGACAAGTCATTTTTCCAACAATTGTTTACAGACAGATTAATTCACTGTATCACAATTCCAGTGGGTGAGAAGTTTACATACACCAAGTTGACTGTGCCTTTAAAACAACTTGGGAAATTCCAGAAAATGATGTCATGGCTTAAGAAGCTTCCGATAGGCTAATTGACATCATTTGAGTCAATTGGAGGTGTACCTGTGGATGCATTTCAAGGCCTACCTTCAAACTCAGTGCCTCTTTGCTTGACATCATGGGAAAATCAAAAGAAATCAGCCAAGACCTCAGAGAAAAAAATTGTAGACCTCCACAAGTCTGGTTCATCGTTGGGAGCAATTTCCAAATGCCTGAAGGTACTACATTCATCTGTACAAACAATAGTACAGATGAATAGCAAGTATAAACACCATGGGACCACCCAGCCGTCATACCGCTCAGGAAGGAGACGCGTTCTGTCTCCTAGAGATGAACGTACTTTGGTGAAAAAGTGCAAATCAATCCCAGAACAACAGCAAAGGACCTTGTGAAGATGCAGGAGGAAACAGGTACAAAAGTAACTATATCCACAGTAAAATGAGTCCTATATCGACGTAACCTGAAAGGCCGCTCAGCAAGGAAGAAGCCATTGCTCCAAAAAAAAGCCAGACTACTGTTTGCAACTACACATGGGGACAAAGATCGTACTTTTTGGAGAAAAGTCCTCTGGTCTGATGAAATAAAAATAGTACTGTTTGGCCATAATGACCATCGTTACTTTTAGAGGAAAAAGGGGGAGGCTTGCAAGCCGAAGAACACCATCCCAACCGTGAAGCACGGGGGTGGCAGCATCATGTTGTGGGGGTGCTTTGCTGCAGGAGGGACTGGTGCACTTCACAAAATAGATGGCATTATGAGGAAAATTATGTGGATATATTGAAGCAACATCTCAAGACATCAGTCAGGAAGTTAAAGCTTGGTCGCAAATGGGTCTTCCAAATGGACAATGACCCCAAGCATACTTCCAAAGTAGTGGCAAAATGGCTTAAGGACAACAAAGTCAAGGTATTGGAATGGCCATCACAAAACTCTGATTTAAAATGTCAGGAATTGAAAAACTGAGTTTAAATGTATTTGAAGGTGTATGTAAACTTCCGACTTCAACTGTATATACACACCATTATTGAGGTACGTTTTCCTGAGGTACGTATCGCAAGGCTTCACGGTGTCTTAATGTAACCTAGCCCTTGATCGTGACTCATTTCCATTACATATAAGAGTCATTGGACGAAGGCGTCTCCTGTAGTTTAAGAGCTGCGACGCTTGGTATGAACATTAACACGCATCACTTGTGGTACGGTTTTGGAAGCATAAGGACCTTACCTTTCATATCAGCGAGACATCATTTACAATTCAAAAGGTTTAATAGATACACACCTTTATAGGGTTAGGGTTGCCACACAACCATATTTCCATGTTATAGCGCTTGTTTACGTGACAAACAGATGGAAGACCGAATGGACTATACCTGTGCTAATTACCTGTGTTTTAACAAGACAGACATCACAAATGCGTTGTCACTGAAAAATACTGTCAGCTGCAACTGTTAAAACAGTGTACAGTAAGTGTGTATTTTAAATTTGTTTAATGATTTTGATGTGATATTAAAGTAAAGTAGAGGGCTATTTCTAGAACCGTACAGCAATTGAGAATCAGTTCACAATTCAAATGGAGTATTTGGCTGTTTTGGCTCCCAGAGCCAATTCACCCTTTAAAACAGAATATGTAAGGTCCTTGGACTAAGGAGTAACCTTAGGCTCCTTTAGTCCAATATTGGGCTAAATGTAACCATGACTGCGTCCGGACATCAGTGCAGTTTTGTGTAAACAGCGTAAGTGTATGGTTGGCATCTTCTGGCAAAAACACAATCTGACTGCAAATTGGATATATATCTATCACACACACTCTCACACCTGGGTTTGCCCTCAAATGCCAGTTTGTCACTTCACAGACAGAATTGTCACAAGATAACCCTAAATTGACAACCATGCTGACAAACGCTTAGCAATGATTCAACCCCTATTGGATGTCAGACTCATTTTCCTTGTTGTATTACCTTCTGCGCGCAGCATGATTAACATGGACAGTTAGAACGCAGTCTTACCTAGCTTCACCCGAGACTCCTCCAGCTTCTGGATTTGGTTCTCCAAGAAGAACATGGCCACTGCGAATGCCAACAGCGCCAGAAGCTGAAACTTTGGCGGCATCATGATCCTTAGAAGCCCCATCAAACAGTCCAGTGAGAACAGGTCATTCCTTGTTTAGAAAATACTACATAAAAGGAAGTGGAACGTTGTCAATCACAGCGCGAATTTGTGTCTGTGTATGGCCCTGTGCATTTGAATTGTTCTTGTCCAGTGTTTACATCCCTGGTTGTTCAGTAGGGAACACACTCAGATCCAAATGATTTGTTTCATAGGATAATGTACTCTCATAAAAGAGAACTGCATGAAACCTCAATACCGTCTTGACGTTGAGATGCCCCCCCACACACACACACGGGTTTCAACAGAAACGGCCTTGTGTTCCTCCGTGTCCGCGATTCTTCCTCTCTAGAGCTGTGTCCCGTTCAGTTCACTCCGCACGCCTATCTTCGTCGGATGATTTATATTAGTTACAAAATCCCTATTGGTGGAACCAACAGTCCACTAAATTGGATAGGCTTTTCATTGGTCAACAGTCAAGTCTGTTGTAACGGGATTGGACACATTTTAAACAGTTCTTGAATTTGGCAACAGGGGGCGGTGTCCACGTGCGAATGGAATATAATAACTGTGTCTGATCACAGAAGAAAAGTCAAAGGTGCCTTTCTGTTAGCCATATGAAAAGAGGAAGAAAAATGACAAATTACAACTTTTAGACCGATAATGATAAACAATCAGATATTATTATTGCGAATATAAAATCACAGTGTGTTGAATATAAAGAGAACCCAAAAAGCGTGTATATTGCAATTTACAGGACATCAGGCAGTTGGCAGTACTACTTCCTACTTTTAATGGGTCCTCAATTTCCTTCCCTAACAAAGCAATCTCCAAAATGCCTGGGGAGGTGTATCTCCTGTGGCTTCTTTCTCTCATACAAACGGTAGGTTTATCAACAAAAATAAGAATATCCACACGTATACATAGCACAGCGTTTATCGGATGGCAGATTTTCTTTTGTTACACTCGATTTATACCCACTCCTTTGCCGCGACAGTCTAGCTATCTTGAAACGAATGACGTGGCTTATCAAAATCGCACCGGTTTACGAAAGTTGATTCGTTCACCAGCTAACGTTAGCTACAAATGACAGTACATCTTAAACGTTAACACTTACATACTGCACTTTAACGCGAGTTGTGATAGATGAAAGACTGAAGTGACAAAGGGAAGAGCCAACCACGGCGAGACAGTCACCAGCTGAGATTATGCAAACATTCTACCTAGCTAACCTCATTATTGTATTTCTGTGAAGATGAACGCGATCATTTAAACGGGTTACATGCACACGACCCAATGATGTGTATATAATAAACACGTGTATATAAATTAATGTTTATGTACGGAATTTCCACAACACTACTTTGTGTTAGTAATGGATGCTCAATGAAAGGAACTGTCCTGATTTGTCGTAGAAGCTTGCTAAAAAACTTGAGCAAGCCTTCCTTCATGAACTGGTCTCTGTAAAATGGTATAGAATCAGCTTGATCCCCTCTGTCGAAGACKCTTGGACCTTCTTTTTTGACATTTTCAGTGGTATTGTTAACAAACACGCCCCCATAAAGAAAATGTAGAGTTAAAAACAGGTTAAGCCCCTGGTTCGACCATGATCTTGCAGAGTTACTCCACCTCAAGAATTGCATTTGGCGAAAGGCTTGGCATACTCAGGCTGACTGGCTCTCATTTAGGCGAATTATAAATAAGTTCACTCAGGCTGTCCGGAAGGCCAAAGTTAGTTACTTTAAGGAGCAGTTCTCTCTCTGGGTCTAACTCCAAGAAGTTCTGGATAATGGTTAAAGACCTGGAGAATAAACCCTCCTCACAGCTGCCCATGTCCCTTAAAGTTGATGTGGTTGTTACTGACAAGAAGCACATGGCTGAGCTCTTTAATCACCACTTCATTAAGTCAGGATTCCTATTTGACTCAGCCATGCCTTCTTGCCCGTCCAACCTTTCCTCATTTCCCACCCCTTCTAATGTGACTAGCCACAGTGCTCCTCCCTCTATTTCTCCTGCCACGCTACAAAGTTTCTCCCTGCAGGTGTCCAAGGTGCTGAAGGAGCTCCTGAAACTTGACCCAAAAAAAACATCTGGGTCAGATGGCTTAGACCCTTTCTTCTTTAAAACTTCTTGTGGGATGGTAGGGTCCCACCTGGCCAAAATCCGGTGAAATTGCAGAGCGACAAATTCAAAATACAGAAATAGTCAAATTAAACATTCATAAAAATGCAAGTGTTATACATCGGTTTAAAGACTAACTTCTTGTTAATCCAGACGCTGTATCAGATTTCAAAAAGGCTTTACGGCGAAAGTATACCATGCGATTATCTGAGGACAGCGCCCCGCTTACAAAAGCATAGAAACATTTTACAACCAAGTAAAGGAATTACAAAAGTCAGAAATAGCGATAAAATTAATCACTTACCTTTGATGATCTTCATATGGTTGCAGTCACAAGAGTTCCTGTTACACAATAAATGTTAGTTTTGTTCGATAAAGTTCCTCTTTATGTCCCAAAAATGTTTTGTTGGCGCGTTTTGTTCAGTAATCCACTGGCTCAAAGGCGGTCACGACATGCAGACGAATACATCCTAATAGTACAGGTAAAGTTCGTCGAAACATGKCAAATTATGTTTATAATTAATCCTCAGGTTGTCTATTGTCTAAATAATGGCTAATATTTCAACCAGACAATTGCGTCTTCAATAGAAAGGAAAAACAACGAACGGCGTGCAATCGGGTCACTCGCTCAAAACAGCTCTGGTTCATTCTAGAGTCCACTGAAAGAATGGTCTCATTCTTCTTCATTATTCAGAATACAAGCCTGAAACAATGTCTAAAGACTGTTGACATCTAGTGGAAGCCATGAGAACTGCAATTTGGGTCCTATCCAAATACATACTGTATAGGCATTCAATAGAAAAGTACCCACATCAAAAATATCCCACTTCCTGGATGGATTTTCCTCAGGTTTTCGCCTGCCATATCAGTTCTGTTATACTCACAGACATTATTTTAACAGTTTTGGAAACTTTAGAGTCTTTTCTATCCAATACTACCATGCATATGCATATCCTAGCTTCTGGGCCTGAGTAACAGGCAGTTTACATTGGGCACCTCATTCATCCAAAATTCAAAATACTGCCACCTACCCAAGAGAGGTTAAGGTTGCTGCCTCTATCATCGCCAAGCCTATCTCAGACCTTTTTAACTTGTCTCTCCTCTAGGGAGGTTCCCATTGCTTGGAAGGCAGCCACAGTTTGTCATTTATTTAAAGGGGAGATCAAGCTGATCCTAACTGTTATAGGCCTATTTCTATTTTGCCCTGTTTATCAAAAGTGTTGGAAAAACTTAAAAATAGTCAACTGACTGGCTTTCTTGATGTCTATAGTATTCTCTCTGTTATGCAATCTGGTTTCCGCTCAGGTTACAGATGTGTCAGTGCAACCTTAAAGGTCCTCAATGATGTCACCATTGTCCTTGATTCTAAGAAATGTTCTGCTGCTATTTTTATTGACTTGGCCAAAGCTTTTGATACAGTAGACCATTCCATTCTTGTGGGCCGGCTAAGGAGTATTGGTGTCTCTCTGAGGGGTCTTTGGCCTGGTTTGCTAACTACCTCTTTCAAAGAGTGCAGTGTATAAAGTCAGAACATCTGCTGTCTCAGCCACCGCCTGTCACCAAGGGAGTACCCCAAGGCTCAATCCTAGGCCCCACGCTCTTCTCAATTTACATCAACAACATAGCTCAGGCAGTAGGACGCTCTCTCATCCATTTATATGCAGATGCAGTCTTATACTTAGCTGGCCCCTCCCTAGATTTTGGGATAACCTCTCTACAACAAAGCTTTCTTAGTGTCCAACATGCTTTTTCTGCACTTAACATTGTTCTGAACACCTCCAAAACAAAGGTCATGTGGTCTGGTAAGATGAATACCCCTCTCCCTGCAGGTGTGATTACTACCTCTGAGGGTTTAGAGCTCGAGGTAGTCAACTCCTACAAGTACTTGGGAGTATGGCTCGACGGTACACTGTCCTTCGCTCAGCACATATCAAAGCTGCAGGCTAAAGTTAAATCTAGACTTGGTTTCCTCTATCGTAATTGCTCCTCTTTCAACCCAGCCGGCAAACTAACCCTGATTCAGATGACCATGCTAGATTACGGAGACGTAATTTATAGATCGGCAGGTAAGGGTGCTCTCGAGTAGTTGCTGTGAAGTTGTTAGATTACTTGTTAGATATTACTGCACGGTCGGAACTAGAAGCACAAGCATTTCGCTACTCTCGCGTTAACATCTGCTAACCATGTGTATGTGACCAATAAAATTTGATTTGATTTACCATTCGGCCATCAGATTTTCCACCAATGCCCCTTATAGGGCACATCACTGCACTCTATACTCCTCTGTAAACTGGTCATCTCTGTATACGTGTCACAAGACCCACTGGTTGTTGCTTATTTATAAAACCCTCTTAGGCCTCACTCCCCCCCTGAGATATCTACTGCAGTCCTCATCCTCCACATACAACACCCGTTCTGCCAGTCACATTCTGTTAAAGGTCCCCAAAGCACACATCCCTGGGTGGCTCGTCTTTTCAGTTCTCTGCAGCTAGCGTCTGGAACGAGCTGCAACAAACACTCAAACTGGACGGTTTTATCTCAATCTCTTCATTCAAAGACTCAATCATGGACACTCTTACTGACAGTTGTGGCTGCTTTGCGTGATGTATTGTTGTCTCTACCTTCTTGCCCTTTGTGCTGTTGTCTGTGCCCAACAATGTTTGCGCCCTGTTTTGTGCTGATACCATGTTGTGTTGCTGCCATGATGTGCTGCTGCCATGATGTTGTTTTGCTGCCATGCTATGCTGTTTTAGGTCTCTCTTTATGTTGTGTTGTCTCGCTTGTTGTGATGTGTGTTTTGTACTTTATTTATTAGTTTTTTTTTTTATCCCAGCCCCCATCACCGCAGGAGGCCTTTTGCCTTTTGGTAGGCCATCCATTGTAAATAAGAATTTGTCCTTAACTGACTTGCCTAGTTAAATAAATAAAAAGTAAATGTGAGATTCCTCCACATTACTGATTGGTATGCCAGCCCATACTCTATCTGTGCCACTGTTGTGGCTAAATGGAGATGTACTTAAGAATAAGTAATGTGACAACCAATCCAATGTCTCCCATTGTCTCCTGCTCAGCTGTCGGCATATGGAGCCAACTTGTCCTCCGAGTCATGCAGGGAGCTGGGCTTTTCCAGCAACCTCCTGTGCAGCTCCTGTGACCTGCTGGGGGAGTTCAGCCTGAGCTCGATCCAGCCTGTCTGCAAACAGTGCTGCCAGCAGGAGGCCCATATGGAGTCCAGGAAGGTAAGACATTAGGCTGCATTTAGACTATCTATGGGTATATCAATTGTTGTTGTCTCTGTCCATTTATCTGCACTTATTGGAAAATCATTTTCGGGTGACAATAATGTGCTGGAAGCTCATCAATAGCCTGAGTTTCACCCGGTCAGTCCTACTCAGACCAGTGCCAATGAGAGGCGAGGAGAGGATGTAGTGAGCTGTATAAGCAAGGATCGACTAGGTCACTTGCGTGCATGTCATGTTCTTTCATTCACTGTCTTCTTAGGTAAGCAACTCCAGTGTAGATTTGCCCTTGTGTTTTAGGTTATTGACCTGCTGAAAGGTCAAAATCAAATTGTATTAGTCACATGCGCCGAATACAACAGATGTAGACCTTCCAGTGAAATGCTTACTTACAAGCCCCTACCCAACAATGCAGTTTACAAACTACGAATAAGAATAAGAAATAAAAGTTACAAGTAGTTAAAGAGCAGCAGTAAAATAACAATAGCGAGACTATACACAGGGGGTACATTTACATTACATTTAAGTCATTTAGCAGACGCTCTTATCCAGAGCGACTTACCAGTACAGAGTCAATGTGTGGGGGCACTGGTCAGTCGAGGTAATTGAGGTAATATGTACATGAAGGAAGAGTTATTAAAGTGACTGCATAGATAATAACAGAGAGTAGCAGTGGTGGAAAATAGGGGGGGCAATGCATTTGATTAGATGTTCAGAAGTCTTAAGGCTTGGGGGTAGAAGCTGTTAAGAAGCCTCTTGGACCTAGACTTAGGGCTCTGGTACCTCTTGCCGTGTGGTAGCAGAGAGAACAGTCTATGACTAGGGTGGCTGGAGTCTTTTAGAATTTTTAGGGCCTTCCTCTGACACCGCCTGTTATTGAGGTCCTGGATGGCAGGAAGCTTGGCCCCAGTGATGTACTGGGCCGTACGCACTACCCTCTGTAGTGCCCTTCGGTCGGAGGCCGCGCAGTTGCTATACCAGGCAGTGACGCAACCAGTCAGGATGCTCTCGATGGTGCAGCTGTAGAACTTTTGGGGATCTGAGGACCCATGCCAAATCTTTTCAGTCTCCTGAGGGGGAATAGGTTTTGTCGTGCTCGCTTCACGACTGTCATGGTGTGCTTGGACCATGTTAGTTTGTTGTTGATGTGGACACCAAGGAACTTGAAGCTCTCAACCTGCTCCACTGCAGCCCCGTCGATGAGAATGGGTGTGTGCTCGTGTCCTCTTTTTCCTGTAGTCTACAATCATCTCCTTTGTCTGGATCACATTGAGGGAGAGGTTGTTGTCCTGCCACCACATGGACAGGTCTCTGACCTCCTCCCTATAGAATGTCTCGTTGTTGTCAGTGATCAGGCCTACCACTGTTGTCATCGGCAAATGTAATGATGGTGTTGGAGTCGTGCCTGGCCGTGCAGTCCTGAGTGAATAGGGAGTACAGGAGGGTGCTGAGCACGCACCCCTGAGGGGCCCCTGTGTTGAGGATCAGCGTGGTGGATGTGTTGTTACCTACCCTTACCACCTGGGGGCGGCCCGTCAGGAAGTCCAGGATCCAGTTTCAGAGGGAGGTGTTTAATCCCAGGGTCCTTATCTTATTGATGAACTTCGAGGGCACTATGGTGCTGAACGCTGAGCTGTAGGCAATGAATAGCATTGAAATCATCTCCCAGTGTCTGGTGGAAAGCCGACCCAACCAGGGTTTTGCCTGTGCTTAGCTTCATTCCATTTTATTTATTTTTATCCTGAAAAACTCCCCAGTCCTTAACGATTGCATACCCATAACATGATGCAGCCACCACTATGCTTGAAAATATGCAGAGTGGTACTCAGTAATGTATTAGATTTGCACCAAACATAACACTTTGTATTCAGGATAAAACTTTTTTTTTTCTCGCGGTGTTACTTTAGCTTTTTGTTGTAATCAGGATGGAATATTGTAATCAGGATGGAATATATTTTGGAAAATTTGTCTTCTGTACAGGCTTCCTTTTCACTCTGTCAATTAGGTTAGTATTGTGTAGTAACTACAATGTTGTTGATCCATTCTCAGTTTTCTCTTATCACAACCATTAAACTCTGTAACTGTTTTAAAGTCTCCATTTGCGTCATGGTGAAATCCCTGAGCGGTTTCCTTCCTCTCCGGCAATTGGGTTAGGAAGGACCCCTATATCTTTGTAGTGACTGGGTGTATAGGTGCACCATATAAAGTGTAAAAACTTCACCATGCTCAAAGGGATATTAAATGTCTGCTTTTCTTTGCGAGACATTGGAAACCTCCCTGATGTTTGTGGTTGAATCTGTCTTTGATATGTACTGCTCAACTAAGGGACCTTACAATTATCTGTATGTGTTTGGGTACAGAGATGAGGTAGTCATTGAAAATCATGGTAAACACTATTATTGCACATAGTGAGTCCATGCAACTTATTATGTGACTTGTTAAACAAATATTTACTCCTGAACTTATTTAGACTTTCCATAACAAAGGGGTTAAATACTTAATGACTCAAGACATTTCAGATTTTCTTTTTTAATTGTAAATTTAAAAAAAAACTTAATTATACTTTGACATTATGGGGTATTGTGTATATGTGTAGGCCAGTGACCAAAAAAAACTACATTTTAATTCATTTTAAATTCAGGCAGTAACACAACAACATTCTGAAATAGTCACTGTGTGAATACTTTCTGAAGGCACTGTATATCAGCACATACCTGGCTCCACGATGGGGCAAAAAGGGGGCTTAGCTCCCTCAGTTGAAACTTGTGCCCCCTCAGTTTTAGTTTTATGTCCCTGTATAAAAAATAGAAAAAAAAGTTCAAATGATTGAGTGACAGGTTTAGCGAAGAGAATACAGATTTTGCGCCGTCAGCACAATAGTCAGAGCGCACCACGATGTGTGTAGGGGTGCTATGGGAAGCCACTGGGGCACAGAGTTTCCGTTAGCAGGTAATTGCTGGCTTTTGGCCAATAAAATAAATTGTCCGGGGCTGCTCTGCTGCTGAGGAGAGAGAGAAAGCGAGAGAGGAGCCTTTGCCTAGGCTAGTGTTGATTGCAAAGATGGAGGCCTTTTTCATTGAAGTGAAACAAAAGTTAGAGTATGCATATAGTGAAAAGCCTACAAGGCAGGGCTCCAGACTGCAACCCTTTAGTCCCTTTTTGCGACCTTTTGACACCTGCCTGTGGGAATTTTAAAAAATGAATTGGTTGCATTTGTGTGGGCTGTACATTCACCTCACTAAAAACGGCCTGTTTTTTTAGGAGGCTAAAACCATGATTTAGTCAAACAGTAAAGTACTTTATCGTCATGATTCCTGTAATGAAAGTGTCTGCCTGCCTGCCTGCCCATGTATCTGTTTCACCGAGGCCTGCTGCTGTGTCGAGCGAGTCACACTCTCTTATTTCCCAGAGGGACAAATGCTCCGTAAGTGTTATGATTGAATAACATTTTAAAATCCAATTGCTGGGGAAACACAGCTATCCTCTTGTCACAGCTGGAAAGAGGATGCTCTCAGCTTTCTGTAGGTTTACTTTTAATTTCTCAGCTCTCAATTATGAGTTGGATAGCAAATGTACTGTTAGATTAATACATTGCTACTGTGTGTGGGTTTTATCTTTTAATTTGTGATCTACAGTGCATTCGGAAAGTATAGTACCACCAGAGATTCAGTTATATGGATTTTTATCCATATTGCTCAGCCCTTTTTATTATTAGTTCGCTGTAGTCTATGATTGCTGGGAAGATAATAATCTTTGGGTCGTTTCACCATTATCAGCTGACCAGTGGAGGCTTCTCAGAGGAGGAAGGAGATGTCCATCCTCAGTGAATTTCATAACAATTGTGAAAACATTAAAGTTATCCTTTTTAGATAAAACTATACTAAATATATTCACTACACCAAATAATTGATTAAAACACACTGTTTTTGCAATGGTCTACAGTAGAGGTCGACCGTTTAATCGGAATGGCTGATTAATTAGGGCCGATTTCAAGTTTTCATAACAATCGGAAATCGGTATTTTTGGACACCGGTTTGGCCGATAAAAAAAAAAAATATATATATATATATATTTTTTTTTTACACACCTTTATTTAACTAGGCAAGTCAGTTAAGAACACATTCTTATTTTCAATGACGGCCTAGGAACTGCCTTGTTCAGGGGCAGAATGACAGATTTTTACCTTGTCAGCTCGGGGATTCAATCTTGCAACCTTACGGTTAACTAGTCCAGCGCTCTAACCACCTGCCTCTCATTGCACTCCACGAGGAGCCTGCCTGTTACGCGAATGCAGTAAGAAGCCACGGCAAGTTGCTAGCAAGCATTAAACTTATCTTATAAAAAACAATCAATCATAATCACTAGTTAACTGCACATGGTTGATGATATTACTAGTTTATCTAGCGTGTCCTGCGTTGCATATAATCGATGCGGTGCGCATTCGCGAAAAAGGTACCTAACCATAAACATGAATGCCTTTCTTAAAATCAATACACAGAAGTATATATTTTTAAACCTGCATATTTAGCTAAAAGAAATCCAGGTTAGCAGGCAATATTAACCAGGTGAAATTGTGTCACTTCTCTTGCGTTCATTGCACGTAGAGTCAGGGTATATGCAACAGTTTGGGCCGCCTGGCTCGTTGCGAACTAATTTGCCAGAATTTTAGGTAATTATGACATAACATTGAAGGTTGTGCAATGTAACAGGAATATTTAGACTTATGGATGCCACCCGTTAGATAAAATACGGAACGGTTCCGTATTTCACTGAAATAATAAATGTTTTGTTTTCGAGATGATAGTTTCCGGATTCGACCATATTAATGACCTACGGCTCGTATTTCTGTGTGTTATTATTTTATAATAATGGCAGTTGTTGATGTGTTCCTCGTTCGAGCCCAGGTAGGAGCGAGGAGAGGGACGGAAGCTATACTGTTACACTGGCAATACTAAAGTGCCTATAAGAACATCCAATAGTCAAAGGTATATGAAATACAAATGGTATAGAGAGAAATAGTCCAATAATTCCTATAATAACTACAACCGAAAACTTCTTACCTGGGAATATTGAAGATTCGTGTTAAAAGGAACCACCAGCTTTCATATGTTCTCGTGTTCTGAGCAAGGAACTTAAACGTTAGCTTTCTTACATGGCACATATTGAACTTTTACTTTCTTCTCCAACACTTTGTTTTTGCATTATTTAAACCAAATTGAACATGTTTCATTATTTATTTGAGGCTAAATTGATTTGATTGATTTATTATATTAAGTTAAAATAAGTGTTCATTCAGTATTGTTGTAATTGTCATTGTTACAAATAAAGAAAAAAATCGGCCGATTAATCGGTATCGGCTTTTTCTGGTCCTCCAATAATCGGTATCGGCGTTGAAAAATCATAATCGGTCGACAGCTAGTCTACAGTAGCCTCCGCGGCACTCTGTAGGGTATCACCGTGGTGTAGCCGGAGGACAGCTAGCTTCTGTTCTCCTTCGGGTACATTGACTCTAATACAAAACCTAGGAGGCTCATGGTTCTCACCCCCTTCCATAGACTTTGCACAGTAATTATGACAACTTCCGGAGGACATCCTCCAACCTCAGAGCTCTTGCAGCATGAACTGACATGTTGTCCACCCAATCAAAGGATCAGAGAATTAATCTAGTATTGAAAGCATAAGCTACAGCTAGTTAGCACTGCATAAAATGTAGTGAGTAGTTGACTCAGAAAGCAAGAGAGACTATAGTTGGAAAGTTTTGAACAAATTCATTTAGAGATAAATAAATATATATATACATACATACAGTGGGGAGAACAAGTATTTGATACACTGCCGATTTTGCAGGTTTTCCTACTTACAAAGCATGTAGAGGTCTGTAGGTACACTTCAAGGTACATAGGTACACTTCAACTGTGAGAGACGGAATCTAAAACAAAAATCCAGAAAATCACATTGTATGATTTTTAAGTAATTCATTTGCATTTTATTGCATGACATAAGTATTTGATCTCCTATCAACCAGTAAGAATTCCGGCTCTCACAGACCTGTTAGTTTTTCTTTAAGAAGCCCTCCTGTTCTCCACTCATTACCTGTATTAACTGCACCTGTTTGAACTCGTTACCTGTATAAAAGACACCTGTCCACACACTCAATCAAACAGACTCCAACCTTCTCACAATGGCCAAGACCAGAGAGCTGTGTAAGGACATCAGGGATAATTGTAGACCTGCACAAGGCTGGGATGGGCTACAGGACAATAAGCAAGCAGCTTGGTGAGAAGGCAACAACTGTTGGCGCAATTATTAGAAAATGGAAGAAGTTGAAGATGACGGTCAATCACCCTCGGTCTGGGGCTCCATGCAAGATCTCACCTCGTGGGCATCAATGATCATGAGGGATCAGCCCAGAACTACACGGCAGGACCTGGTCATGACCTGAAGAGAGCTGGGACCACAGTCTCAAAGAAACCATTAGTAACACACTACGCCGTCATGGATTAAATCCTGCAGCGCACGCAAGGTCCCCTGCTCAAGCCAGCGCATGTCCAGGCCCATCTGAAGTTTGCCAATGACCATCTGGATGATCCAGAGGAGGAATGGGAGAAGGTCATGTGGTCTGATGAGACAAAAATAGAGCTTTTTGGTCTAAACTCCACTCGCTGTATTTGGAGGAAGAAGAAGGATGAGTACAACCCCAAGAACACCATCCCAACCGTGAAGCATGGAGGTGGAACATCATTTTTGGGGATGCTTTTCTGCAAAGGGGACAGGACGACTGCACCGTATTGAGGGGAGGATGGATGGGGCCATGTATTGCGAGATCTTGGCCAACAACCTCCTTCCCTCAGTAAGAGCATTGAAGATGGGTCGTGGCTGGGTCTTCCAGCATGACAACGACCCGAAACACACAGCCAGGGCAACTAAGGAGTGGCTCCGTAAGAAGCATCTCAAGGTCCTGGAATGGCCTAGCCAGTCTCCAGACCTGAACCCAATAGAAAATCTTTTGAGGGAGCTGAAAGTCCGTATTGCCCAGCGACAACCCCGAAACCTGAAGGATCTGGAGAAGGTCTGTATGGAGGAGTGGGCCAAAATCCCTGCTGCAGTGTGTGCAAACCTGGTCAAGAACTATAGGAAACGTATGATCTCTGTAATTGCAAACAAAGGTTTCTGTACCAAATATTAAGTTCTGCTTTTCTGATGTATCAAATACTTATGTCATGCAATAAAATGCAAATTAATTACTTAAAAATCATACAATGTGATTTTCTGGATTTTTTGTCTCTCACAGTTGAAGTGTACCTATGATCAAAATTACAGACCTCTACATGCTTTGTAAGTAGGAAAACCTGCAAAGTCGGCAGTGTATCAAATACTTCTTCTCCCCACTGTGTATATATATATATAATATATACGTTTTGCTAGTGAATGCAGCTAGCTAGTTTTGCCTACTCAAACACCAGAATCAGACAGAGGGATGCTAGGTGGCTATGGCAATCCAACACTGGAACTCTTCCAAGTCAAGGTAAGCTTTTGGTTTTATAATATTTTGCCGCCGGTTTAACATGCTGTAGCGGGTTTACTAACGTGTTCTAGTATGTTGATTATGACATGACAACGATGTAGGCTGTGTGTAGCGGTTATGATATAAAGGTTTGGCTTGGAAAGTTGTTTTTGCCTGGTCACAGAAAGCTGATGTGTTGTGCACTGAAGTACACAAGTGACAGCAAAAGGTGAGAAGAGGAGGAGGAGGGTGCCTAGATAGTTGTGAGAAGGCATTATATACAACGAGCAAAGTGATCTTGGTGTTTTTATGTGGCTGCTATGAAAGTGAACTGTGTTTTGCGTGTGATCGGGTGAATTCATTCTGCCGATTCTGTTCAAAAACTTTTCTTGAACGGAAGCAAACGAAACAGGGATAAACATTTTTCGAATAGAAACTCTCATTTGCAACTGTTGGACGAATGATTACACCCTAGATCAGCTAGATGCGGGCAAGAGTGCAAGGCGTATTAAATGTGTCACTGTCACTTTGATTACTCAAAATTCTCTCGACCTGTGTTGTCTCATGACTGTCCTGTGAGGATCACAATGGGTCAGATCAGCTTGGCAATGGTTGACAATAACCGGACCTAATCACCCACAGAAGAGGGGAGGAAGGAGCTGGTGGGGGTTTTGACACCTCACGCCCTGTTGTAGAGAAATACTTTCTTTCCCGCTTCAGTATTTAACCCAAGGAATGTTCTTTGTTAAGACTTTTCCCGCCGAAACTCTAACACGGTAAACGGTGAATAATGGAACAATAATTGGAAAACAATGGAGCTATGGAAAACAAATGTAATATTGGTTTTCATTTTGTGATGTCACTAACTGTATGAACAAAATACTTTAACTTGGAAAGTATATCCCCTTTATCTGTCAAGTTTCCATCCAATAAGTTGTGCATATAATATGAAAATGATGAAAGTGTTTTTGTTAAGATGGATTCAATTACACCTCCTAAAATCACATTCCTATCTCCTATAAACTGTACATAAGTAAGGAGCAACGCCCCGACAAGGTCAGAGAGTTTGTCATGCTGACAGAACCGCCCCCTACGCTTCAAACTATCCCATCATACTACGAGTCTCAAATCACCATATTCGCCGACTATCATCATCAATGGGAACCGTCAACACGGTTGTGTTGTGACAAGGTAGGGGTGGTATACAGAAGAGAGCCCTATTTGGTAAAAGACCAAGTCCATATTATGGCAAGATCAGCTCAAATAAGCAAAGAGAAACGACAGTCCATCATTACTTTAAGACTTGAAGGTCAGTCAATCCGGAAAATTTCAAGAACATTGAAAGTTTCTTCAAGTGCAGTCGCAAAAACCATCAAGCGCTATGATGAAACTGACTCTCATGAGGACCGCCACAGGAAAGGAAGACCCAGAGTTACCTCTGCTGCAGAGGGCAAGTTCATTAGAGTTACCAGCCTCCAGAAATTGCAGACCAATTAAATGTCAGAGTTCAAGTAACAGACACATCTCAACATCAAGTGTTCAGTGGAGACTGCGTGAATCAGGCCTTCATGGTCGAATTGCTTCAAAGAAACCACTACTAAAGGACACCAATAATAAGAAGAGACTTGCTTTGGCCAAGAAACACGAGCAATGGGCATTAGACCGGTGGAAATCTGTCCTTATGGTCTGATGAGTCCAAATGTGACATTTTTGGTTCCAACAGCCATGTCTTTGTGAGATGCAGAGTAGGTGAACGGATGATCTCCACATGTGTGGTTCCCACCATGAAGCACGGAGGAGGTGTGATGGTGTGGGGGTGCTTTGCTGTTGACATTGTCAGTGATTTATTCAGAATTCAGGGCACACTTAACCAGCATGGCTACCACAGCATTCTGCAGCGATACGCCATCACATCTGGTTTGCGCTTAGTGTGGCTATCATTTGTTTTTCAACAGGACAATGACCCAACACACCTCCAGGCTGTGTAAGGGCTATTTGACCAAAATATGGAGTGATGGAGTGCTGCATCAGATGACCTGGCCTCCACAATCACCCGACCTCAACCCAATTGAGATGGTTTGGCATGAGTTGGACCGCAGAGTGAAGGAAAAGCAGCCAACAAGTGCTCAGCATATCTGGGAACTCCTTCAAGACTGTTGGAAAAGCATTCCAGGTGAAGCTGGTTGAAAGAATGTGAAGAGTGTGCAAAGCTGTCATCAAGGCAAAGGGTGAAGAATCTCAAATATAAAATATATTTTGATTTGTTTAACACTTTTTTTGGTTACTACATGGTTCTATATGTATTATTTCATAGTTTTGATGTCTTCACTGTTTTTCGACAATGTATAAAATAGTAAAAATAAAGAAACCCTTGAATGAGTAGGTGTGGCCAAACTTTTGACTGACTGGTACTGTGTGTGTGTGTGGTTCATTTTCGTGTCAGCCAGGTAGGCTATACTCATGTAAAGATAAGCAATGTGCTTAATATTAGGACAGTTGAGAAATAAATATAGTAGGCATAGCTTATAAAAAGCTGATGGGATCCTCTTTCTAATAGAGGCCATTTAACTCGGTTTTCTCACGCTATTGCATAGCCTATAGAATTTTTGTGCAACATGACCTCTTTTACATTACATTTGCTTTGATGTCAGAGTGGTTAGAGAGACAATAGTGATGAGTAGCAGGTTTGGTAGGCTACTAATGACCATCCGCATCAGAGCTTGCAGAAGCCTAATTACCGCGACTAAACGGACACGTTGAACAGCCCTACTCCCTCATCTTAAACGGCAACGACCGCCACTGCAGCTTACGTGCCCCAGTGTTTGAAAGTTGGTCAAAGGTTGCAGTTATAGCAGTATCATCACACTACCACTCTGTCCTTAACAAGCCTTCAACTACTCAAATAGACTGAAAGCTGATTCAGGTGGTGGAGTACAAAACAACTGTCATTTCTGCTTGATTAAACTAAGCCCACGTGCTGTGGTATCCTAGCAACACTACTTAGGAGAGCAAGCCTACAGAGAGCAGTGTGAGCAGCAGCACACCTCAAGTCACTTCTTGATTGTTACCTCAGTCCTGTAATGTATAATTATATGCCACTTGGCAAACACTTTTCCTAAAAGTGACTTACAGTAAGTGCATACGTTTATACTGTGCATGGGAACCCTCACGAGCGCCACCCTCTTGACAACTGTGCCACAAAGGAAAACATGTACTGTAAGGCTGTGGTTGCCATTTTCCATGTTGAGCTAAAAACATCACATTTCTGCCCCTCTTCTTAATTCTTAGGAGACCTGGGAGATGGCACTACTACATTCTGCTGCATTATTCATATTTGCGAAAGGACTTTGTATTGTTTTAATGAGCCTCGATGAGCATAGAGAACATTTTGTCAATCAAATCTCTCTGTTTGTCCAGAAATGATCCTTCAGTTGCACCTACGGCCCTGCTGCTTCTCTGCATGCTAATATTACTGTCGCTCCAGTTCCATTAGTGGAGCAAGCCAGCAATGGCCTTTTTGGGTTTTGGCCCATTCTAATGAGTTTTTACTCAAATCGTTTTAGAAAATGCCCAAAAAATGGGCATGACATTAGGGATGGGCATGGTTATTTCAATATGGTACTTCCACTTATACCATGGTCTGACTCATGAAAATGTACCATGGTTTTAGCCTTGAAGTATGGTGGTACTGCCATGCACGCAAATAATAATAATAATAATATCACTTAATTTATACCATGGTAGTTGTGGATCATGGAAATTCCATGGTTTTAACCTGCATTATACATTCTACCATGGTAATGCACAATTATGAAAAATGGTACCAATAATTATCATATGGTACCATCTTTATTAATTGTGCGTTACCATAGCACAATGGCAGTATAATGCATTAAATAAATAACCCACCCCCCCAGTTCAAAAGAGGTTGGTATTATATTGATTCATTTCTATAATCATATGGGCACGTTTCTGATGAAGTCAGAGGCAGGCTACTATTGTTGGTCCTAGTTTGTCTGTAACATCAAAGAAAAGACACTAGTTGCTGTGAAAAAGGGGTAATTTCTGTATTAATAGTACTGTTTTTGCTCATGTTTAGGTTTCCTGTAGAGGGTGGGAGAGACCAAATTTATGGCATTTTGTAATTCACAGTATTTATAGGCAAGGGGTGTTGTGCTTGTTTTGGCCCGGGGGGGGAACCGCACGCCCTAGTCGTTGCATCACGCACTCTCGCGCTAACCTGCCTAGTAAGTGAGTCAGTTGAATGAGAGCCAACTGAAAATTGTATTGAAGAGGGAAGCACCAGATAAACTATTTCCTCACGGACCCTTGTAAGCGCAGAACGGAACACGGCTACATTCAATCCTCGCGCCTTTACATCGCTAAAGACCGTGTACCTCCAGATAAAATAATTTAAAAGTTATGCTCAATATTACGGAACTGTTTTATCTTTCTGCCGCGGATTCGTGAGCATGTCGTGGGCCATTTTTGTAACTTTTTAAAAAATGTATTAAACTAGGCAAGTCGGTTAACAAATTCTTATTTACAATTATGGCCTACCAAAATGCCTCCTGCGGGGACGGGGGCTGGGATTAAAAATAAATATAGGACAAAACGCACATCACGACAAGAGAGCCAACACAACACTACATAGAGACCTAAGATGACAAAGCATAGCATGGCAGGAACACATGACAACACAGCATGGTAGCAACACAACATGATGACAACATGGTAGCAACACAACATGGTAGCAGCACAAAACATGGTACAAACATTATTGGGCACAGACAACAGCACAAAGGGCAAGAAGGTAGAGACAACAACACATCACGCAAAGCAGTGACAACTGTCAGTAAGAGTGTCCATGATTGAGTCTTTGAATGAAGAGATTGAGATAAAACTGTCCAGTTTGAGTGTTTGTAGCAGCTCATTCCAGTTGCTAGCTGCAGCGAACTGAAAAGACGAGCCACCCAGGGATGTGTGTGCTTTGGGGACTTTTAACAGAATGTGACTGGCAGAACGGGTGTTGTATGTGGAGGATGAGGGCTGCAGTAGATGTCTCAGATAGGGGAGAGGTGAGGCCTAAGAGGGTTTTATAAATAAGCTTCAACCAGTGGGTCTTGCAATGGGTATACAGAGATGACCAGTTTACAGAGGAGTATAGAGTGCAGTGATGTGTCCTATAAGGAGCATTGGTGGCAAATCTGATGGCCGAATGGTAAAGAACATCTAGCCGCTTGAGAGCACCCTTACCTCCCGATCTATAAATTACGTCTCCGTAATTTAGCATGGGTAGAATGGTCATCTGAATCAGGGTTAGTTTGGCAGCTGGGGTGAAAGATGACGATTTACGATAGAGGAAACCAAGTCTAGATTTAACTTTAGCCTGCAGCTTTGATATGTGCTGAGAGGACAGTGTACTATCTAGCCATACTCCCAAGTACTTGTAGGAGTTGACTTGTAGGAATCACACCTGTGGGGAGAGAACCATTCTTCTTACCAAATCACATGACCTTTTGTTTTGGAGGTGTTAAGAACAAGGTTAAGGGCAGAGAAAGCTTGTTTGACACTAAGAAAGCTTTGTTGTAGAGCATTTAACCCAAAATCTAGGGAGGGGCCTGCTGAGTAGAAGACTATATCTGCATATAAATGGATGAGAGCTTCCTACTGCCTGAGCTATGTTGTTGATGTAAATTTAGCGGTGTGGGGCCTAGGATCGAGCCTTGGGGTACTCCCTTGGTGACAGGCAGTGGCTGAGACAGCAGATGTTCTGTCTTTATACGCTGCACTCTTTGAGAGGTAGTTAGCAAACCAGGCCAAAGACTCCTCAGAGACACCAATACTCCTTAGCCGGCCCATAAGTATGGAATGGTCTACCGCAGGGGTGCCCAACCAGTCGATCGCGAGATGATTATACATTTACTCAAATTCAGCCATACAAATCAATGCCTATAATCTTTCTGTTTTAATGTTCGACAGTCCTCCATTCACAGCAATGTCTGAAAAGTCAGGTGATTTACATAAAATATGACCAGTTCCTGCGCACTTATTGACGTATGCCGAGTTAGTGTGTCCGGTGCCCCCTGCCAAGTCTGTGTCCAAGCCTTTGTCGATATGCACCCATAATCAACAAAACTGTGACTTCCTCCCATGCAGTGTGTTGTGAGAATAAATGTTGCTGTCCTGGCTTAAGGGAAAGGAAGCTTGCTGGTGTAATTTAATTTGTGTTCCCAGTAACAGTGTGCCTGTGAAATACTGCTGTGACACTCCAATTTCCGCTAAGTTATTGTGTTTTGGTGTGGAGCTTTGATTACCAGCGGGTCACAAAGCTGCCATCCGTCAGAACCCTTCCATATGCAGAGGCTCACAGTTTAATGACCCTGATGAAGAGCCTGTCTACCACGTTTACGAATCAGACTGCCCAGAATCACATTATCCCAACTCAACGCCAGGAGCTTCACTGTGGGTGGGCGTCAGTGTGTAAAAATGAATAGTCAGGAAGGTAGTTGGATTGTTTATTGGCCAAAGGATTGCGAAGATAAACCTCAGCAATGGTTTAGGACAAAGATGCTCCACTTCTCGAGGGCCGTAGTCCTTGCTGTTTTTTTMTTTTCTTCGTTTCTCCCTGGCAATTTAATGAATTAATTAATATCGTTGACTGACCAGTGATTGCTAGTTACCACGTCGTAATCAAGTATGTTTAAAAAGGCAAGGAGGTGAACTAGCTTGTGGCCCTTGACGTCTGGAGTTGTTTTGCTGGTTTTAGTGATGAGCTGATGTATTAGTCAAGTTTCTTGTTCTTTTTAAAAAATTGATGTGAGCTGAGCTCCCAGGGCTTAGTCTTCCTCCAGTAGAACAACATGTGCATCCTGAGCCGCACCCTGACCAACCACAGGACTTAACACAGTGCTTTCCCCTCCACAGCTCTACCCTGGGGCCATCCTGGAAGTGTGTGGATGAAAGTTGGGGAGGTTCCCTCAAGTCCAAGGTGAGTTGTGTTGTCGCGGGACCACCCACCTGGTAACGCTTATTGGTGTCCGTTGTCATCTGGGTGTCAGTTGGCTGTGAAGGGGCTGTTATTGTAGCCTGCCTTTGTGTGGGGTAGAGCCTCGGAGCTCTCTGCCTTATGGCACTGTTTGTGTTCCGGACAGCTGCACGCTCGCGTTCACAACTGTGGTCCCTTTTGACTTGATTACCGAATAATGTTTTCCCAACGGCTTCTGTTTACAAGCTTTGTGCAACAAAAAATAGAACTGTCCATCAATTGATTAATTCATTAGAACTTTGATATTGTTGACCTTTTGTGTCCACAGCTTTTGTCAGGTCTGACAAGCCGAAGATGTTCAAGGGTCTTCAAATTAAGGTACAACATGAATTGTAGATACTCTTGCCTGTTGCGTACAATTAATTAGTTGAGTTAAATGCAATAAAGAAGTGGTTGTTTCTCTGACAGCTTTTCTACGACTTTGGAATGAAAATAACCACATTGTCTTGAACATAATCTCCTGTCATTATGGAATGAACCCTATGCCACACCATAATGTTTCAATATTACACCGTATAGGGAGTTCTTATTATCTTATAGGCATTACAATGGCTATGTGGGAATTGGTTAACTTTGTTTGGCCGCAGTCCTGATAGTCCTCTGTTATTATTTTTGTTTCAGTATGTGAGAGGCGCAGACCCTATACTAAAGCTGCTGGACGATAACGGGAACATTGCTGAAGAACTCAGCATCCTCAAGTGGAACACGGATAGTGTGGAAGAATTCCTGAGCGAGAAGTTGGAAGTATATAATACCGATTTGTAGTACTCATCACCCAAATTTTTTTTGGGGGGGGCTACAAATTTGTGCACTGTTTTGGATTTTATTGTTTAAAGGGACTGCGCTGTTGGACTTTTTTTTTGTAGTACCTAAAAATCATGAACTTCGTCCGTTTTGTGAACTGACATGTGCCAGGATGTAAAACGGATCTTTATAGATTTGTACCTGAACTTACCTGCAAAATACCTGGCATTAACATCAAAATTATTGGAATGAAGTAGACAAAGAAAGACTGTAAAGATGTTCACTGCTTGTTACCTTTTTTGTAGTTTTTTCTCCCATCTGTCAGTTGTCTCTGTAGTTTAAAAGAAATACGACTTATGGTTTCAGCGGTGGGATCTTGGGGTGGGGGGGCCAAGTCATTCGCTTCATGCAGATGTTTCGGGGAGGAACACATTAGTGAAGGTCTCACAGTAAACCACATTTTGGGATGTGAGACCTGATGTCCCTGTGTGTCACTCTGGGCATCTTGCAGTGGAGAGAGACTGGATTCCCCAGTGTGTGAATTAGAATGGGGAGGAAAAACACTACAATTAATAAAATGACTCATGTTATTTTTTTGTGTGTCATCTGTTTGAGCATACACTGCATTTAATTGTGCTGTGTTGCATATTTCTGGTAGTCTGACACTCACGAAAACCATATGTCTGACATGGAGGGTAGCTTTGATTTGCCAAAGGGTGTAACATTCATGCCATCTAGTGGAAGAAAATAGTATCACATGTTAATAATTTCCATGGCCGGTATGAGTACAGTCCACTACTCAGTTTAACTAAATGTTATGGTAGGCCATTTGAAATGCAGAAAATACGCTTTTGATGCATAGAGGGAGTTTTACAGATTTATTTGGTTTATTACATTGTACAAATGAAAGCTTCATCAATAAACCAAGCTTGAAACAAATGGTTATTGCCAGTATAACAAAATGGAGCCCACTTTCAACCACAACAGAACACACTTTTAAATAACATGCAGTAAAATGTATGAAAACTCTTCTAATGAATCTAGCACTATAATCTGAGCAACATTTAAAGACCTAACCCTATCCTCAATGCAGATTCACATTTATTAATGCAGAATCTAACAAGAATTATGTCTCTCTTCCCATCCTCTGCATGGTGGTGATTGACTGGCCTGTTGTGAGCTGAGGGGGGGCTTTGTAAGTGACTCCTGTGTAACAGCGGGAAAAAGTCTTCACAAAATGTATATTTTTACATACTGAAAACCTAGAAAATTATGAAAGATTTAGAACTGTTGTTGACTTGTCTGGTTGCAGTCCCCTGAAGGCCACACCCTTCGGTATCCCACCCAATAACAGAAAGCTGCACCTGTCCAGGCAACAAAGAGGACGGGGCCAAACGTGGCACAGAGAAAAAGCACAGTCAGGAATTGACTCGCCTGTCTATAGCGATACCCTGACTCACCTGTCTAATACCAAAACCCTGACCAAATATGGAAATACAGATACACGACATCCACTCTTACCTCTGCATCATATTCCCTCCTCCCATCCCCTGTCCCATCCCTCCTCCGTAGTTGGGGTTGTAGGCGGTCGTCATGAAACTGGTCACTATCGGGTTGGCATAGATGGAAGCTCCAGCAATGGCACAAATGCCTGAGAGGGGAAGAGAGGAGAATTCATCCTATCAGTGGCAATAGGAGTGTTTAACTAAGGCACACTGCTAAAATTGGAATTGTACATTTATTTTAACAATTGATGTAGTGAGGACTTGGGTGGTTACACATAATCGCCAAAGAAATTCAGAGAGAGATTTGAATTGCTGTTCTCCAAGCAACATGCATTGATAAATAAACCTTTTTTGTCCCCTTACCTGCAATGATGAACGTGACCCCTGCAGTAAGGGCCATCTTGTCTTTGGGGGAATCTTCCATGCTGCCCATTTTATAGCACTTGAGTGAGAACAGGGCTATCATTGCCCAAATAACACCCAGGACTATGCCCACTATCGTCAGTGCCCTCGGTGCCTGAAAGGTACCTGGAAGACCACACAAATCACACCAGATCACCATCAATAACAAGCTGCGATATCTTCTTCAGAACAGAAACTAAGAAATTAAGTCAGTGAATATGAGCCACATAAATGTAGGAGTTTACCAGTCAAATTGCCAGGGATCAAGGTTCCAATATGAATAACACGCTGAAATGTATTCTGTTGGTATTTGAATCTGATTCTCTGTTATGTGTTTTGCCTGTGATAATGGTGCTGACTGAACATGAGCCTGGCAAAGAACCATGACACACAATTGCATACTGGTAGGAGTAGGCCAGGGCAAAGTGTRGGAGAGGACAAACTAAAAAGCAGAATGACTCAACTTTGAGGAACTGAATTGCTCTCCATACACTGAATCAGGGCCACCCCAATTGGACCAGAGGCCCTCTTACAAGTCAATGTGTAATTAGAACCCTGAAAAACTGTCTCGGTAAAGCCACCACACCAACCTAAATGTAGACATGTTGGCATGCAGCACCCAGGTGGGCTCTACTACACATTGGTGGTGAGTGAATTCCCCCAACCTTACAATGTAAATCAGTTGGAAAAGAGCTTTAATGCAGTTTACACACGCAGCCCAATTTGGATCTATTGCCCAATTACTGGCAAAAGAGCTGATCTTCTCATTGGTCAAAAGACCAATTTGTGGGGAAACATGAGAATTGGGCTGCCTGTGTAAACAGGCATAAATCCCAAGTAATTTACCTGAGAAGCCCAGGATTCTGTAGAGGGGCCGGCACTTGGTGAAGCCTGAGGTGCCCGTCTCACAGTTCTGCCATAGTCCCTTATAAGTGTAGGCCGAAGTCACCACATCCCCTTGCGGTCCTTGACGCTCCAGTTGTTCATCCCCGTGGCAGCGATGATGGCGGCGGCACCTATCAGGCCCAGGACAAATCCACCCGTCTGGAGTGCTGTGGCCATACTCTCCGTCTGGTATAGAGGTATAGAAATCCTGGATGGCAGGAAGCTTGGCCCCAGTGATGTACTGGGCCATACGCCCTACCCTCTGTAGTGCCTTGCGGTCGGAGGCCGAGCAGCTGCCATACCAGGCAGTGATGCAACCAATCAGGATGCGCTCGATGGTGCAGCTGTAGAACCTTTTGAGGATCTGAGAACCCATGCCAAATCTTTTCAGTCTCCTGAGGGCGAATAGGTTTTGTCGTGCCCTCTTCACGACTGTCTTGGTGTGCTTAGACCATGTTCGTTTGTTGCTGATGTGGACACCAAGGAACTTGAAGCTCTCAACCCGTTCCTCCACTAGAGCCCTGTCGATGAGAATGGGGGTGTGCTTGGTCCTCCTTTTCCTGTAGTCCACAAGCATCTCCTTTGTCTTGATCGTGTTAAGGGAGAGGTTGTTGTCCTGGCACCACACGGCCAGGTCTCTAACCTCTTCCCTATAGGCTGTCTCGTCGTTGTCGGTGATCAGCCCTACCACTGTTGTGTCATCTGCAAACTTAATGATGGTGTTGGAGTACAGGCCAAAGAGTTCAGTATTGGTTTCATCAGACCAGAGCATCTTGTTTCTCATGGTCTGAGTGTCCTTTAGGTGCCTTTTGGGAAACTCCAAGTAGGCTGTCATGTGCCTTTTACTGAGGAGTGGCTTCCGTCTGGCCACTACCATAAAAGCCTGATTGGTGGAGTGCTGCAGAGATGGTTATCCTTCTGGAAGATTCTGCCATCTTTACAGAGGAAATCTGGAGCTCTGACAGAGTGACCATCAGGTTCTTGGTCACCTCCCTGACCAAAGCCCTTCTCCCCTGTTTGCTCAGTTTGGCCGGGCGGCCAGCTTTAGGAATAATCTTGGTGGTTCCAAACTCCATTTATTTTCCAAACTCCACTTAAATTCCATTTAAGAATGATGGAGGCCACTGTGTTTATGGGGACCATCAATGCTGCAGAAATATTTTGGTACCCTTCCCTCAGATCTGTGCCTCGACACAATCCTGTCTCGGAGCTCTAGGGACAATTCCTTCAACTTCATGGCTTGGTTTTTGCTCCAACATGCACTGTCAACTGTGGGACCTTATATAGACAGGTGTGTGCCTTTGCAAATCATGTCCAATCAAATGAATTTACCACAGGTGGACACAAGAGCTTTAGTGAGGTCGGGCACTGATGTTGGGCAATTAGGCCTGGCTCGCAGTCGGCGTTCCAATTCATCTCAAAGGTGAAAAGCGTGGTGAGGAGGAGTACGGGTCTATCCCAGACTTGTTCAAACCTGGAAAAATAATTTATGCAACCTGAGGCTGTAAACTCGTTGCCGACCACGCGCCACAGTTACAGGGCACGACGTACCATGGGACAGCGCCAGTGCTGAATTTACCAGGGCCAAGCAGCCAATATGGTGACGACATCTGCGGCAAAATGGCTCTAGCTTTCTCTGCGGAAGCCAAAAGGGGCTCCGTGGAAAATCCTTTCAAATGTTCTGCATCCCCGAGTAAGGGCAAGGGAAAAAGGAAACGGTCTTTCTTGAGCAAACTCTTGGGTTAGCGCTGGGGTCTGTACTTGTAGTTGGGATGTTCTCTCATGTGTTGTGCTCGCAAGGTCTTGGCCTAATCAATGTATGGTTGCTTATCTAGCAACTTCCACTCCGCGCAAAGTCTTTTGCTGATTTCAAAGTTGTGCATTTTGGGGTTCTCCAGTGACATCTTTCGCCTCTGACCGCGAGACCACACCATGAAAGCGTTCATGGGTCTCTTTATGTGATCCAAAAGTTTTGCTATCTCAAAAGCGCACGGTGAAATGAGCATCAACATCAAAGAAAAGTTAAAAAGATCTATAGATGTAAATATAAAGGTATAGGTATTCACCTCATCAACTGCTCATACTCCTTTGGTGTGTTGGTGGAGATGTGGTACAGGAGAGAAAATTAAGGCTATCCAAATTGGGTATAGGCTAATTAACATAGTTTAAAGAAAGGGTAAATACAAATGCCTTTGCGAGTTGAATCACTTGTGTATTTCTCAAGAAAATAAAGTTGTTTGCAATGCAAGCTCAATATTGTGGAGAGGCGCGTGAATGGGAGCCAAACATAGCCAAGTTGAAAGGCAGAAATGATGCTGGGCAGCGCTGCACGCAACCTGACATCATAGGACTGTCACACTCAGGCAAACCAATCGGAGTGTAGGAAGCAATATAATCCCTTTCCTAAAGGTTGAACCTAAACTCAGCAAAAAATGAAACGTCCCTTTTTCAGGACCCTGTCTTTCAAAGATAATTTGTAAAAATCCAAATAACTTCACAGATCTTCATTGTAAAGGGTTTAAACACTGTTTCCCATGCTTGTTCCATGAACCATAAACAATTAATGAACATGCACCCGTGGAACGGTCGTTAAGACACTAACAGCTTAGTAGGCAATTAAGGTCACAATTATGAAAACTTAGGACACTAAAGAGGCCTTTCTACTGACTCTGAAAAACACCAAAAGAAAGATGCCCAGGGTCCCTGCTCATCTGTGTGAACGTGCCTTAGGCATGCTGCAAGGAGGCATGAGGACTGCAGATGTGGCCAGGGCAATAAATTGCAATGTCCGTACTGTGAGATGCCTAAGACAGTAGGCCTGTTGTAAGGCAGGTCCTCACCAGACATCACCGACAACACGTCGCCTATGGGCACAAACCCACCGTTGCTGGACCAGACAGGACTGGCAAAAAGTGCTCTTCAATGACGAGTCGCGGTTTTGTCTCACCGAGGGTGATGGTCAGATTCACTTTTATCGATTTGGAGGTGGAGGGTCCGTCATGGTCTGGGGCGGTGTGTCACAGCATCATCGGACTGAGCTTGTTGTCATTGCAGGCAATCTCAACGCTGTGCGTTACAGGGAAGACATCCTCCTCTCTCATGTGGTACCCTTCCTGCAGGCTCATCCTGACATGACCCTCCAGCATGACAATGCCACCAGCCATACTGCTTGTTCTGTGCGTGATTTCCTGCAAGACAGGAATGTCACTGTTCTGCCATGGCCAGCGAAGAGCCTGGATCTCAATCCCATTGAGCACGTCTGGGACTTGTTGGATCAGAGGGTGAGGGCTAGGGCCATTCCCCACAGAAATGTCCGGGAACTTGCAGGTGCCTTGGTGGAAGAGTGGGGTAACATCTCACAGCAAGAACTGGCAAATCTGGTACAGTCCATGAGGAGGAGATGCACTGCAGTACTTAATGCAGCTGGTAGCCACACCAGATACTGACTGTTACTTTTGATTTTGACCCCCCCCTTTGTTCAGGGACACATTATTCCATTTATGTTAGTTACATGTTTGTGGAACTTGTTAAGTTTATATCTCAGTTGTTGAATCTTGTTATGTTCATACAAATATTTACACATGTTAAGTTTGCTGAAAATAAACGCAGTTGACAGTGAGAGGACGTTTCTTTGTTTGCTGAGTTTATATGCAAAAAGAAATTGAGGGAGGAAAGCGCTCTCTTTTTTTTAGTTTATTTTGCCAACCGTAGCTAGATTTCCATCCAATTGGGGACAGGTTTTCATGCGAATATTCTAAAATCCACATAAATAAAATATGTGCATTTTCCCAAAAGAGATGTGTTTCCATCAAATTTACTTCAAGTCTGTGCCTGATTAAGTAGTGCACATAAACATTACTGTACCAAATAAATAAAATACATTGCATTTTCAACTCTACAAAAAGTGTTGCCTTTTATAAGGCAAGTTTTCCCAAACTTGGTCCTGTTCCTGCCCCCAGCTGATTCAAATAATAAAATCTTGATGATGAGTTGGTTATTTGAATCAGCTGTGTAGTGCTAGGGCAAAAACCAGGTGGGGCCCCAGGACTGAGTTTGGGAAACCCTGATATAGGGAATGTGCTCACTCTGGTTTTGACACGTGCGTTCCAGCCAACAGCTCAGATACAGTGTATAGCCAGCCACCCGTGGTAAAATTGATTTCTATATTCGCCAGACATTCGGACCTTCAAACTTCAATAGCTCGCGAAAGATTTATGTTACATATCTCAGGTTCCATTCTTTATGAAGAACAGGTGTACAACATTGCACAGGTCTTATTTTCCCGATTCTGATCATAATCACACCGCAACGGTTTGGGCAGCCTGGCGCACCGTCAATGCAACTAGTTAGGGATTGTCAACAATGTGCATGATCACAAAATTCACATTTCAATAGCTCTTCAACCACTTGACTTGGCAACCTCATTTCAATTGTCCATTATTGCACACCCTTTGGTGTATCAAAACTGAAACCAACTTTACCACGGTGGTATTCCGTACATTCTGAGATTATTATGGACAAAAGAGCGAGGTTATTTTAATTTGTCAAACGGCAGGCGAACATCGATCATCATGTCACCAGAATAAGTTCCTCTAATATTTATTGGAAAGGAGCATCAAGCTCATGACCTTGCAGTTTCACCACCCTGTGAAGTTCATCATAACTTATTTCATCAGTAGACTAATAAACTGCATGCGTTCACTAGTCGTAGTGGGAGGACCAAACAACATGTCATTGCATGACTCCCAAGTTTACTTCAATATGATGGTTATCCATATTTGCGCATATAGCTGCTTCTTCTGCCATTTCTTGCATAAATAATTTTAACGGCACAAAAGATGCCACCTTGTCTAGCGTATTTTGTTTTGTCGACATTTTTAAAGTAAGTTTACCAACAAATTTGCTGTTTCCATCAGGCCATGTACTTTATGTGCATTAAAAGGTTGGCTGATGGAAACTTGGTTCCTGAAACCCTATAATGACAACATACATTTCACGGAAGTGAAGAATCACTCACTACCATGATGTCACATTTGTACACAGTATTAGGGCACTGCTTGTTTTTCACCACCAGCAGAGAATGTATTCTGAATTTAGATACTCATCTCATCTGGATTACTGTGGCCTCCATGGTCCTGAAATGACAACTAAATGCAAGAGGTGTCATGACATGTCTTGGGCTCCCAAGTGGCGCAGCGGTCTAAGGCACTGCATCTCAGTGCTAGAGATGTCACTACAGACACCCTGGTTTAAATCCAGGCTGTACCACAACTGGCTGTGATTGGGAGTCCCATAGGGTGGTGCACATTTTGACCCAGCGTTGTCTGGTTTTGGCTGGTGTATGCAGTCATTGTAAATAAGAATTTGTTCTTAACTAACATGCCTAGTTAAATGAAAGTACATTTTTAGCTGTCCCATTTTCTAAAAAACACAATAAAATAGAGGCAGGATATTTGTCCACATGATTAAGCATGTATTAATTCATGTAGCAAAAATGACATTAACTCATTTTCGACCAAATGAGCAGTTACTGCCTTTTTGCTTGGTAGGGCAGATTAGGTCTACAGGTCATTTGTTTAACTGCACACGATTGCAGTACTGAAGAAGGCCAGAAGAGATCAGTATACAGTCATTCATTGAGTTATAATACAGCAAGTAACCTGTACATTTATTTAAATCAATATTTGGAAATAGGTAAACGTGAGGTTAGATCCATCCCTGTGTTATTTCTGAGACAAGACATTTTCAAGTGTGATTAGGCCTACTTTCAGTCTTAGAGGTCACGGCTGGCAACATAATTAGTTAAGCAACCTATAAAAACACATTCCAGATCAAGATGCATTCATGGATAGACGATGCGAATGTTAGAGGGAAGAACAGTTTATGATTATTGGCCTTGCTACAACATACCGAAAATGTTGAATAAAATGTGAGGACTACGGTGGCAAAAGTAGGGCTCGTCCGGGATTTGAACCCGGGACCTCTCGCACCCAAAGCGAGAATCATACCCCTAGACCAACGAGCCACTTACAACATATGCTGAAGTCGACGTATTACTACATGCCAGCCGTAAAGTCACCAACAGCATGACACTTTTTGTCTGGGATCAATTTGTATCCATAGTTGTTGTCTAAACATTTATCTGGATGTTGGCGGCAAATTAATAGCTTGGAAAATACAGACTTTCCCTTTTTATTATGAAGAAAACCCTGGCATTACGTACCTCAATTTCACCCAACTTGCCTTAATATCTTGTAAAAAATATTTTGTGCACAAATTCTACCTCCGAAGTTTCTGATGTGGTTGATTAATTTCCTCATTACCGTGAGAAAGCTTGCTACATTGTTACGCTGGCTACAGAAGATGAGATACGTAAGTACACCTGAGCAGTGTTCTAATACCCATACTAACATACTGTAAACTACATACTTAATGAGTATATACTATTAGTTCATTTTAGTATACTGTAAATGAACGGTATCGTTTCAGTTGCGCATACTAGCGCTTCGCCTGTCTACCGGAAGTTGACGCTGTTGCTTTGCAACCTCTTGCTAGCTTGTTACCATGACAAGTCACTAGCTAAACRTYTTATGATTTCGGGTTTGTTCATGAGTTCAATCTGGAGTGTAAGAGTGGACTCTGGGTGTTTGTAAATTCAGAGTGTTGTCAGATTGGCCGGACGCACTTGCATGAGGAGTATGGTTGATCCTAGAGAACACCTCACTCTGACCATTTCCTYATTCTAGCAGAGCTGGTTAGGCTGTTTTCATGTTATCCAGAGCGTTGGTGACTGTAACTGTGCTCCTGGGAACAATTGAATTATGCTTTTTTTTGCCAGTGTTCGTAAAATTCATCAGTTATTCATCTGGCACAGGTACACTCATTAAGACGAGAGTGCTCTGAAATTGGAGTAGATRGCCAGAGCGAATTTACGAATGCACCAGAATGTCCATTGAGAATGCACAACAACTACACCACTTAGCTAAACTAAGAATGACKGGAATAATCAAGTCAATAAACGTTGGGTAGATAGCATATAGTTAATATACTGGCAAGTGGGATGTATTAATAGCCAACTAACTTTAGGTAGCTAGCTAACATACCGGTACATACTGCTGTAATGATATGCTATGCGGTTCATAAGGATAGTGTAGCTATCAAATTGTCAGTCAACATAACGTGTAAGATAACTTATTTGAAAATTCATTACTTTATTACATTGCTCAACATTTTCTTAACATTTGTCAAAATKAGTTAAAGCAATGAATTTGTATCCACACTCGTTGGACTTCAGCTGCTTATTTTCCGCCATTCTCTTCAAATCTGAAAACGGTGTGAATCTACCCCCATTTTCTGAAGAATTGCATTATGGGCCCTAAAAGCACGGAAAAAGTGTCCACTGCTTGTATACTTCGTATTTTGGCGAATGTAGTACGACATCTGGGAACTTTTGGCATACTAACTATATCCATACTATGACCAACAAGCTGGGTTGGGGAGTAACGGATTACATGTAAGGGATTACAAAAACGGAAACTGTAATCCGTTACATTACCAGTAAAATATTGTAATCAGATTACCGATACTTTTGAAAAACTAGATGATTACATCAAGGATTACTTTTAAATTCAGGAAGAATGTTTGCGAAAAAAAATCTGTGACACTTCTGTGTTTTCGCAATGACATTCAAATCAGCATTGAAAAAAGTCGCACATGTAAGTTTGTTCCACCTGAGCGAGTCTGAACACAAGTCAGAGACCACTATTGACACACCATATATGTTTGATGGATCGCGGGAAAAGAGCAGGAATGGGTTTTTAAAGGCTACAGTCCAAGCTATGTCTTCCAATGGTGCGACTGCTGTCGGCATCCAAAGATTATCCAACTTGAATAAACGCTTGAAGGGTAAGGATGACAGTAGTAGTGTAGTCTACGGCGATACGGGTATCACTTATTATTGATATCTACATAGCGCATTGATGTGAATCACACTGCTGCTCTCTCATTTAGCTATTTGCGCCTTACGGATTGTTGTTGTTGTGGATGCCTGTTCACAAATCTAAATGTACATTTGAACCCAAATATGGTTGAATTCAAGAAGTTTAAGCTGCCTATCAATAATTGTTTTTGAAACCAGTGGACAGCCTGTGAAAAAATGCGATCTTGCAACAGCTGCATAGTGCGGATCCAAGTATATGGAATAAAAGTGGAGCTTTTATTGCTCAATCTAAATCGTGCTGATAAAAATGGACCTAATGGACACATGTTCAAACTTGCACACCTTTGATAGACTTAAAGTGGCAATCTGTAGTTGCTACGTCCATTTTTGGACACATACATTATATATATATATATATCCATTGATTCTTGAAAAATATAACTTATAAATGCCTCATGAGCTTAGTTCAACTGTCACACTCCATGAGAACCCACAATATAAGTTTGTTTTACTCCAATGATTGTAATCAATGTAAACAAACACTGTATAGCCTCATAACATGGTTAAAATGATAATTTTGATATTACATTTACATTTACATTTAAGTCATTTAGCAGACGATATCATGGATGGTCAGTCCTTGCAGCCATATAGCTCTGTCTATTACATTTTTTTTTTTTTTTACAATCGCTAGGACTCAATTCATAATACTTAGGTCACTTTTTCAAAACTCTTCACACAGTTCTCCTAACCAACTTTCAGCTTGGCACAGCAGTTACTTTCTCATCCAAAATGCACTAAAACTACCAAAACACTTCATACATGTCTCAAATCAGCTCATTCGTCCATAACACTAGCAAAGGTTGTCACCCAACAAGCACACTTTGTCACTCATAAAACAATTACCTAAAAAACACTAACAACAGGCAGCATTACACAATGTTTTCTTTTGTAAAATGTCTTGACAAAACAAGAATGACACCTCTCTACAGCTTAGAATTCACTGCAGTATATGTTACAGGAATGAATCAGACATGATGCAATATGCTTCAATATGTTTTATGTATTTATTTGGCATTGAGTGTATATACAATAATTTGTATATACACCAATGCTAGTCAACCCTGTCTTCTGCATTTGGCCACAGGTTCTCATCCACATCACATGTTATGTCATCTTGGGCAATAAACCTAAGAAATAATATTTTGGCATGCCTGGTCCATCCCTGGCAATCTTCTGCAGATATGTCCAGGCATCCAGCATTCATTGCGTCCAGGAAGGACATATGATTATGTCATAAACCTTCCACCTCCATGAGGAAAATAATTCCTCTATGGGATTGAGGAATGGAGAGTAAGGTGGGAGGAAAAGTGACACCATCCTGGGATGGGCTGCAAACCACTGACTGCACGGGAGTGGTGAAATGCCACATTGTCCCATACAACTACAAACGTTTTCCGACTTTGATGTTGGCACCCCTCTGGCCCGGGACATCCACTGTGGCTCTTTTCCCAATCACATTCCTTCCTTGCCGCCGTGTTTTGGCCAAGTTGAAACCAGCCTCATCCACAAAGATGAATATGTGGGGTGTTTGCCTGGCTTCAATCTCCATGACTCTCTAAAATAAATTCACAAAGCATCATAAGAGTTAGGCTATTACGCTAGTTTACATTATACCTAAAAACATGCCATTGTGTGCCTCTGCCCTGTTTGGTTTTGTTCAAAACCAGTTCTGTATTTTACAGTCATCTTACCTGGACATATTGGTCCCTGAGTTGCTTGACTCGTTCAGAGTTCCTCTCAAAGGGAACAGTGTACAACTGCTTCATCCTGACTTGATGTTGTTTCAGGACTCTAGAAATAGTTGTTATGCTTACATTGTGAATATTTCCAAATGTAATGTTGTCTACCAACACTCTGTCCCGAACCTCTGTGAGTTTTATGTCATTGTTTCTGATGACCATATCAACGATTGCAGTTTCTTGCACAGCAGTGAAAATCCTACTGCTCCCGCCTGTGGGAGGTAACCGTTAGGTCCTTAGCAGAAATATAAAAACAATTACACACAAGTGGGTTTGGAGGCGTTGCTCAATTTACTTCTGTAATGTGCAGTTCAGTCAGATGCCCTTGTAGAATGCACATCTTACCTGTTGTTTTGCTGGAAATTTCTCACAATAGATGCCACTGTTGAACGTTGCAGATTTGGCTACACTCTCAGACCAGCCTCTCTCATTGATAGACCATGATTTATTACATTATCAATTATAGTAGCCCTAATCTCATCTGAGACTACAGCTCTTGATCTTCCTCTCAGTCTTCTTCCACCACGCATACGTTGTAAAGGTCCTGTGTGTATCTGGTGTAGAGAGTCAGGCGCAGGACAGCAAATATGAGTAATCAACATATTTTTACTCAAAATGACAAATGTACAAAGTAACATACGAGCACACAATAACAGACCGAAAATACAATAAACAATGACTCACAAACAAACATGGGGAACAGAGGGTTAAATAATAAACAGGTAATTGGGTGAGTGAAACCAGGTGTGTAAGACTAAGACAAAACAAATGGAAAATGAAAGTGGATCGGCGGTGGCTAGAAGGCCGTTTGACGTCGCCCGCCGAACGCCGCCCGAACAAGGAGAGGGACCGACTTCGGTGGAAGTCGTGACATACGTACTCCTGTTCCTCTCCCTCTCCCAGCTACTCTTCTTCCTCTGTCAGCCCCTTCTCTATCTCTGGCTGGGTCCATGTTTACATTACAGTACAGCATTATTCCTAAAAATGTCCCCTTTTGTATAGATGGTAATGAAATTGAAAGACTAACACCTGGGTAGGTGTTCAGCTACAATGGGAATCAGATGTGGTTGGTCTAATTGTTTTGATAGTATTTCATTTTTTAGATTTGGAATATATTTCAATACGGTATTACTGTAGAAATGTAGCAAATTGCTGTCTTATTCAATTTTGTGTTATATTAGGTTTTGAACTTAAGTTTAACAGTTTTCAAAAGAGTATGTAAACATGTGCAAATTGGCCTGTAGGTACATAGAGTTTTGGTGGTGGTTGTGTCTGAGTGAGAAAAGAATTCATGAAATTTGAAAGATGTAGTCATTGAATGCATTTTGTGCCAAAGCAATGAAAAATGATCCACAGTTTAGCCCACAGACTGCTGTTGTGCTCACTGTGTGAAAAGTTCTGAAAAAGTGACCTAAGTATTGAGAAATGGGTCCTAGCGATTGTAAAAAAAAAAAAAAAAAAAAAAAAATGTAATCTGAGAGTGGTTACATTTCTCCAGGCCCATCCCTCATCTTTTTACCAAAACAGAGGTGGTTGGTTGCCCGACCGTTTTGTTATTGTTTCATCTGTGAATTTTCCCTTTAAACAGCTGCATATCAAAGTGACACTAACAAAAAGGTAAACAATAGGTCTATAGCAAATGTAGCATATGGCATTCATTTTTCACATGTAAATAGCAAATTCCCAACCCCGCCAAAAAGCATACTATATACTCAATTTATGTTACAAATAGTACGGTTAGTGCGGTTAGAATGAGTATTTGAACACAGCTATGGATTGTGTGTGTGCCATTCAGAGAGTGAATGGGCAGGACAAAATATTGAAGTGCCTTTGAACAGGGCATGGTAGTAGCATAGCATCCCTGTGGAATGCTTTCGACACCTTGTAGTCGGAGTCCATGCCCCAACGAACCTAGGCTGTTCTGAGAGCATAAGGTGATGCAACTCAATATTAGGAAGGTGTTCCTAATGTTTTGTACACTCCGTGTATAATATAGAGAATCATTGTACCATCTAGACCACTGTAAAATATATTTTCTTTAACCAAAACGATTGTATTTGCAGTGGTTTGAATCTGGTGTGCAAAACCGAGAGTAAAATACAAAAAAGGAAACTTAAGCACGGGAAGCATAGAAATATAACAGATATACCGCTTTTTAGACTTGCTTTCAATGATATTGACAGATCTATAACTCAGTTTTCTATGTTAATTTGGTTGGGTCCCCCAAAAACATACACATTGCAGCTTTAAAGGGACAATTTGCAATTGCTACATACATTTTTGGACTTTTAAATGAATGATATGTACCAATTGATTCTTGAAGAATATGTAGGGGATAATCAACAAGGGGCTGTGTTCTATGGAAAATTGTCACACCCTGATCTGTTTCACCTGTCTTTGTGATTGTCTCCACCCCCCTCCAGGTGTCACCCATCTTCCCCATTATCCCCTGTGTATTTATACCTGTGTTCTCTGTTTGTCTGTTGCCAGTTCGTTTTGTTTCGTCAAGCCTACCAGCGTTTTTCCCTCTGTTCATGTCTCGCAATTGTTCCTGTTTTCTAGTTTTCCCGGTTTTTACCCTTTCTGCCTGCCCCGAGCCTGCCTGCCGTCCTGTACCTTTGCCCCACCTATCTGGATTATTGACCTCTGCCTACCCTGACCCTGAGCCTGCCGTCCTGTACCTTTGCCCCACCTGTCCGGATTACTGACCCCTGCCTGCCCTTGACCTGTCTTTTGCCTGCCCCTGTTGGATTAATAAACTGTTGTTAATTTGACGGGTCTGCATCTGGGTCTTACCTTGAAACGTGATAGTACGAACTGGCCATGACTGACCCAGCAGACTCGTGCTAGCTGCGCAACGCCATCTCCTCCCAGGGAGCCACCATCAGTAGGCACGAGGAATTGCTTCGTGGCCTTATGGAGGGGGTCCAAACGTTGGCGTAACACCATGACCAGGTGTTGGACATTTTGCTGGAGTAATTCCGCGGGTTGTCTGGGAGGCAGCCTACCCCACAGCCCCTCAGTAACTCAGCGGTTAGCAGCGCAGTCTCATCGGTCACTTCACAATCTCGGGAGCCCCGCTTACCTCCCCCGGGAACACTTCAATGGAGAGACAAGCACCTGTCAAGGGTTTTTAGCTCAGTGTGCCCTCGTCTTCACGCTTCAGTCCTCCTCCTTCCCCTCGGATCGCTCCAAGATAGCCTACTTCATCACGCTGATGTCCGGAAGGGCTCTCACCTGGGCTACTGCTGTATGGGAACAACAGCCAGCCATAGGCGTTAGTCTGGAGGGGTTCGTGGGAGAGGTGAAGAAGGTTTTTGATGCCCCATTCTCCGGGAGAGAAGCTGCCCTAATTCAGCTTCGACAGGACTCCCACAGTGTGGCAGACTATGCAGTGGATATCTGCACGTTGGCAGCGGAGAGTGCTTGGAACCAGGAAGCGCTGTTCGATATATTCCTGCACGGCRTCTCGGAGGAGGTCAAGGACGAGCTTGCTGCTCGGTAGTTACCTACGGTTCTCGATTCCCTCATCGCGTTGACCATCCACATCGATGGGAGATTATGGGAACGACAGAGGGAGAGAATTTTATTTTACTCGTATGTCCAGGGATTCCACCTTGCCTCCGAGTCATCCCGGAAGTCCACGGCGGTCACTTTGCCAAGAGAACCCGAGGCTTCCTGACCTCCCCAAGAGTCRCCGAAGACGGCCGAGTCACCGCTTCCTGAGCCTATGCAACTAGGCAGAGCTGGGCTGTCGCCAGCGGAATGGCAATACAGGATCAACACGAAGAGTTGTCTGTATTGCGGGACTCTTGGTGATTTTGTGTCCTCTTGTCCTTTAAAAAGACCAGGCTCACCGGTAGGAGCGAGTACTCTGGTGGGCCATATGGATAACGTTTCTGCTTCCCTTGCTCTCACCCCTTTTCATGCCATTCTGCTGTGGGGAAACCAGTCTAAATCTCTCCGGGTCCTCATTGACTCTGGGGCTGATGAGAGATTTTTGGACGCTACCCTGGCTTCCGAGCTAAACATCCCCACTCAGCCCCTCCATTACCATGGATGTTAGAGCGCTGGTCAGATTCCTGTAGTTTTGGGATTCTCCTGGCTCCAGCGACACAATCCCCTCATCTACTTGGCTACGGGTGCCATCATGGGCTGGAGTCTGTTCTGCCACGCCCATTGTCTTAAGTCAGCGCAACCTGCCCCAGGATGTCTTCCTGGGGACTCGGTTTGTATTAATTTGTGGATGTCTGTCATCCATTCCGTAAGATATGTTACAAGTTGCAATTCATACAATATGTTATGAATTGCAATTTCGTACAATATGTTGCGAATTAGCAAAGCAAACAATAAGTTAAGAATTTGCAAACCGTATGATGTTACAATTCAAATTTGTTGCTAAAGTTAGCTAGGTAGCTAGCTGGCTAACGTTAGCAAGGCTAGGTGTTAAGGTTAGGGTTAGCTAAAAGGGTTAGGGGAAGGGTTAGCTAACATGTTAAGTAGTTGAAAAGTAGCAAGCAGTTAGCTCAAATGCAAACGTTGTCCGTGTTACACACTCACCCTCCCATCTTCCTTTTGTTTTTGCCTTCAGTAACCTGTCTTATGTAACCATATCAAAATTAACATGTCATATTAATTTGTATGTTCTGGATTTACTATGTAATGTCTAGTGTATGAGACCTGGATTTACTGTACTACGTAACATCTAGTGTATGAGACCAGGTTGCATGGCAAAATTAGTATAATTATGTGAAATTGTCACCCCATGGCAAAATGTATCGAATTTCTGCAAACATGCTTTAAAATGGCAATATTTTCTCTACACCGCATGGCAAAATGTGTAGAATTGCACGAAATTAACTCTCAAAGATAAAAATGTGTTTATCGCTCTGCTATCAAGAGAACTCGCAAAGATAAAAATGTGTTTATCGCTCTGCTGCCAGTAAAAGGTTTTGTCTCAATGTGGTGGGGATGGATGTCGGTATTCAAGCAATTGGGCCACTCATATGAATTTAGATTGTTTGTGAAGTGCTGTATGATGATGATGGTTGGCGACGACGATGGTGGTGATGAATAGCAGTTGTATTACAAATTGTAAAGAAAATCGTTGGTAGTAGAATTACGTGTTATGAATTACGAATTATGTGTTCAATTTTATTGATAAGAAAAATCAATTCATTATTAGAGGGCCTATTTGAGGACAGTCAACGCCCAATGCATTCTGGTCCCTGTGCTGAAGAAGATCCGGAATTTGAGGTGTTGTTCGCCAGTCCGGCCTCCAAACCAATGACTGTATTTATGCACCCAACCCACACGGTTTTCTTCCAGTGACAATCGAAACGGTAAATATTGTATTTATTAGCCATATTCATGAAATTTTTAACTGTCTCGTTGAATAAGATACGTTGCTTTAACTATCTACCGCATCCCAAATAGCTTGTTAGCAAATTAGCTAGCTACTTGCTAATTAGTTGGCTAGTTTCCAAGGCTTGCGTTTAGACACCTCGCCGGTTTAATAGTCAGTGTTGGCTAGCTACCATTTGAACCCTGTGATACAGTAATTAATTTACAGTATGTCTACACAGCCCGGTTTGAAATAGTTGTTTGCTAGCTAGCTTGAAGGTGTTGATAAGATCATGTTTTGTGATTTATTATTAGCGTTAAATTAACTAGGCATATTTAAGGTAACTGCAATATTTAGTTGTATTTAATTATTTGGGACAGCGCTTTCAACACCTAACGTTAGTTTTTTTTCAGACTTCCAATGCTCGGCGTTGAACAAATAAAAGTTCAGAKAGCAGTTAGTGCGCTAACTAACTGTATGACGTTTTGTTATCGCTTCAAGCTTTTTTTTTTTAGGTATACTGTAATAGAAAAGTCACTAGCTAACTAAATAAAAGAACAGAATGAAAAGTTGAATTCAAGTTAAATCCAACTTGTGTACATGCATCTGTGAAGTCAAAGCGTGTAACAACGTCTTTGGAAGGGAAGGCTGTCAGTTATTTGTGGTTAGGTATTTCGGAAAGTCATTATTGAGCAGAAAGCAGACTTCCTGTCTCACGGTCCTCTAAATCATGTAGGTAGGCTATCCTCCATTTTGTTAGTGTACACTCGTCATTCTCTTCAAGTAATTGCCAGGCTTATTGATATAGTATTTGCATGCTCTGCTAAAAAAAACAGGAGTACGTTACAGTTGACATGTAATGTTCTCTGTTCTCTGGCAGGTTGAAAGAGTGCAAAATGTCTCAGGCTGAAAAAATTAAGGTACGTTCCCGACCCAGTATGATAAGAGGATGCTTGCTTCCTCTCAGTTCATTTAATCTAAGTAATACTGTCAGGCTGTCCAATAATGATTTCAGAGGGAGCTTATTTTGAATAGGCCTATATAAACCGGATGTGAATCTGCTTTGGGAAATCAGRATTTATTAGAATTAAACCATTGCAGACATTGAGTTTTAAACAACAATTGCGCATAGAGGATGCAAATATTGTGTATAGTCATCTTACCAGAGAGAGACTTAATTACAGAATGCATGGTCACGCTAGCAGATGCTGCCAGCTTCCAGGCAGCTGCTTTCTTCATGACTCACTGTTGTGCCTTGACCTGGGTTGAAATGAGAACACTCCAATGTATGAGCTTAGCCTAGCTATATTATAGAGATAAAACAAATATTTTTTCACATACACCACATGTGCAGTACAATTTTGTTTTACGGGGCAGCCATAGTAGTGTGGCACCCCTGGAGAAAATTAGTGTTAAGTGCCTTGCTCAAGGGCACATCRATGATATATTTCACTTTGTCTGCTCGGGTATTCGAACCAGCGACCTTTCGGTTACTGGCTACTAGGCTATCTGCTGCTCTAGATGTAATGTAATATATGCTCCTTCCTTACATCTGTTTATAAGCTGAAAAGATGGGTTTAGGCATAACCTTGAAACACTTTGGTTAGACTGCACATTCTATTCTCCCTGGTTACGTGCAGGCTTATTAGGGCCATAAACACTGGAATGCAGGAAATAATGTTTTTGCAAAAGATGGCAGAGACAAGACAAAGTCACCTCATCCAAAGGTCATTCGTGGACAGCTGTTTCTATTGAGTAGTGGCCTAATTGCTGGTTTTAATCTTTGCTTCTGTGATTTACATAGCCCATGCCAAAGTTGAAATGATGGTATTCCTGAGTTGAATGACTCAGATGCTCATGTTGTTGTCTCATGTATTACAGCAGGGTCAGTTCACCAACCCAGAGACCCCGGGGTATGTGGGCTTTGCCAACCTGCCCAACCAGGTGCACCGCAAGTCGGTCAAAAAGGGCTTTGAGTTCACCCTCATGGTAGTTGGTGAGTGTCATGATATTTGGAACTTAAGTAATGTCTGGTGTTTATGTTTTGAGAGTATTGTTCATATGTAGTATCTAGCCTTAGACAGAACGTCTACACCAGTTGTTTGAGCTTTGCACAAAACCACTGTGTGTCTGCTTGTCGGTGAGTGTCAGCCATTTTCTTGCTGCAGTTTTTTTCTCACTTCAGTAGAGATGAGTTTTGGCCCTCAAAGGGGATGTGTGCCAAAATGATAATGTTCACACAGGTTTGTCAGACCATAACCATCTTAGGAATGTAACAGCAAGCAAAGCACATTAATAGGGTTGTCACGATACCAGTATCACAAWACTATGATATCAGATTTTCCATGGCAAAAAAATTAAACAGGAATTAGTCTAAACTCTACGGTCCTATTAAAAACGTACTTTATGGAAAATTGTGAGTGTTATAGCTTGCAAAATAAACATGTGACTCTAGGTGACAAAATAATGCTGTTTGTTTCTAATATTAGGACTGTTTTCCTCAAGAAATTAAATCAGCTTCATGTTTTGTGTCTTTGCCACGATACTTCAGAATATCGCAATGCTGGTCTCATGACAACCCACTATGCATTTCCTTGATTCATTTTGAGTTGGGAGGATAGGCAAAGAAAAAAGCTAACATTCTATATATCTTTAACAGAAAAAACTGGTATTAGGCCTTGTTTGTTCTAAATATTTAAGCTATCACTTCATGCTGTCGACAGAATGGAATGTGACTTATTTGAGCATGTGCCCGGACAGTTAGCTAGTTGACAAATGCAGACATTTCTTTTCCCCATAGCCTCTGCTAACAAATAACATTTCCCACCCTCCCTAAAACTTTGTTAGTAACCACTGTTCCAGATCGCTTCACTTCCTTTTTGAGTTTTTAACGTGAGTTTATGCATGTCCAGCATACGTGTGTGCCAGAGTGTTTGTCAGAGAGTGGGATATGTGTAGGATCATGTCAGAGGCCCCTCTTTAGGTCACTGTTGTGAGTAAAGCCTCTAAATAAACGGATGGAGGCTGGGCGTCTCTGGGTCCTCTGGTTTAACCGTGTGAAATGGTTGTCCTTTCTCTCTTCTCCCTCCATGTCTGTGTGGGGGAGGAGGGGGGCCCTATTGTACAGTCATCCCTCTGCCTTAAAATAAACCAGAGTGGAATGTGTGCCTGAGGGGCAGCTCAGCACTGGACAGGCCTCTGCTGCTGCTGCTGCTGAATAGAGAACAGAATAACAAATAAAATTATGAATAAAGCCACACAAGAACTACGATGACAGTTAAATACACGAGAATGCAAGTGTATATACAGTGCATTCGGAAAGTATTCAGACCCCTTCACTTTTTCCATAAAAAAAAAAATAACTTTACAGCCTTATTTAAAATAAAAAAGTAATTGTTTTTTTCTCAATCTACACACAATACCCCATAATGACAAAGCAAAAACAGGTTTAGAAATGTTTGCTAATTTATAAAAAATAAAGTGAAATCACATTTACATAAGTATTCAGACCCTTTACTCAGTACTTTGTTGAAGCWCCTTTTGGCAGTGATTACAGCCTCGAGTCTTCTTGGGTATGACGCTACAAGCTTGGCACACCTGTATTTGGGGAGTTTCTCCAATTCTTCTCTGCCGATCCTCTCAAGCTCTGTCAGGTTGGATGGGGAGCATTGCTTCACAGCTTTTCTCAGGTCTCCAGRTGTTCGGTCGGGTTCAAGTCCGGGTTCTGGCTGGGCCACTCAAGGACATTCAGAGACTTGTCCTGAAGCCACTCCTGCGTTGTCTTGGCTGTATGCTTAGGGTCGTTGTCCTGTTGGAAGGTGAACCTTTGCCCCAGTCGGAGGTCCTGAGCGCTCTGGAGCAGGTTTTCATCAAGGATCTCTCAGCACTTTGCTCCGTTCATCTTTCCCTCGATCCTGACTAGTCTCCCAGTCCCTACAGCTGAAAAACATYCCCACAGCATGATGTTGCCTCCACCATGCTTCACCATAGGGATGGTGCCAGGTTTCCTCCAGACGTGGCGCTTGGCATTCAGGCCAAAGACCTCAATCTTGGTTTCATCAGATCAGAGAATCTTGTTTCTCATAGTCTGAGAGTCTTTAGGTGCCTTTTGGCAAACTCCAAGCGTGCTGTCATGTTCCTTTTACTGAGGATTGGCTTCCGTCTGGCCGCTCTACCATAAAGGCCTGATTGGTGGAGTGCTGCAGAGATGGTTGTTCTTCTGGAAGGTTCTCCACAGAGAAACTCTTGAGCTCATCGCGTTCTTGGTCACCTCCCTGATCAAGGCCTTTCTCCCCTGATTGCTCAGTTTGGCCGGGCGGCCAGCTCTAGGCAGAGTCTTGGTGGTTCTTCCATTTTAAGAATGATGGAAGCCACTTTGTTCTTGGGTACCTTCAATGCTGCAGACATTTTTTGGTACCCTTCCCCAGATCTGTACCTCGACACAGTCCTGTCTCGGAGCTCTAGGGACAATTCCTTTGACCTCATGGCTTGGTTTATGCTCTGACGTGCACTGTCAACTGTGGGACCTTATACAGACAGGCGTGTGCCTTTCCAAATCATGACCAATCAATTGAATTTACCACAGGTGGACTCCAAGTTGTAGAAACATCTCAAGGATGATCAATAGAAACAGGATGCACCTGAGCTCCATTTCAAGTCTTATAGCAAAGGGTCTGAGAACTTTATGTAAAGGTATTTCAGTTGTTTATTTTTGATACATTTGCAAACATTTAAAAAAAACTTGCTTTCGCTTTGTCATTATGGGGTGTTGTGTTTAGATTGCTGAGGWTTTTTATTTAAGCCTGTAACAAAATGTGGAATAAGTCAAGGTGTCTGAATACTTTCCAAAGGCACTGAAATTCAGTGCCAGTACCTTATTCAATGTGCAGGAGTACTGGAATGTTTGAGGAATATATAAATACTTATGGTAATATATACATGTAAATAGGACTGGGCGACATGGCCTAAACTCTTGTTTTTTTGTGTGTTTAAAAAAAAAACTTATTGGCGATTTCACAATGTAGATCTATTTTTAGTTTAAAAATATATATTTCTCTAAATAGGCCAAAGCTTTGTTACACAATTAAAGATCAATACACTGCATTTCAAACAGCTGGAATAATCTAATGAATTTAGGGCTTGTAAAATTATATCTAGGCTAAATATAAGCCTTCAACCTTAAGACCCACTAAAAATATTTAAATTATATCAAAATAGTTTAACCTGCTTTTTTGCATTCACTGATCTGGCTTTCAAGTCTTGTCTATGAAAGTACAATTTTATTTTGCCTGAACCATGCACAACCACTAATAATGACCAACTTCTGGTAGCAGGGACTATAGAAAATGTACACGGGTCTCRTAAACAATCTCTAGCCTTTCATCGTGACTCAGTTCCATTACATTACATAGTCATGCGTCTTGTGTAGAGGGGAGTTTTTTTACATTAACACGCAACGCTTGCGGTACGGTTTTGCATAAGGACCATATCTTTCATATCGGCGAGAAATCATTTTCAGTTTACAAAATGTTAAATTGATACACAGCTTTTTATAGGGTTAGGGTTCCCACATGGCCATATTTCTATATTACAGCGCTTGTTCCCGTAAAACAGATGGAAGACAGAGTGGGCTACCTGTGCGAGTGGTAAAGGAGCAAATGATATGAGACCAAAAAGACACTCATGAATTAAAACCTAGATTCTTCCAATACATGGGTTTGGAATATTGTGCTTAAATATACATTCAAATTAATTCAATATATTGCCCAGCCCTACATGTAAATGGGAGTAATAGTGACCAGTAGCAGGATAAATACTAAAGGTAATGGGAATCAATAATCTGTGGACACCAGGGTAATGGGGTAATGCATCTAATCAATAATCATTTTCGCAGCAGTGTAGGTTGTGTGAGTGGGTTGAGACCTGTGGATGGGCATAGTCAGCGTGGATAGTCTGAGGGAGATCAGTAGTTGTTAGCACTTTAACAGTGTTATGGGCAGGGGATAGAAGCTGTTTAGGAGTCTGTTGGTCTGAGTCTTGATTCACCAGATTCTGCCAGACGGAAGCATGGAGAACAGTCCATGTCTCAGGTCGCTGTAGTCTTTGGCAATTTTCCCGACATTTCTCAGACAGCACCTGGCATGCATTTACTGAATGTTTGGGAGCTCACCCCCAGTGATGCGCTGGGCTGTTCGCACCGCCTTCTATAGGGTCTTCTTGTCGCAGACGGTGCAGTTGCCGTGCCATCTGAGGGGCCATGCMAAATAGTTTCAGACTCCTGCGAGAGAAGATGCGTTGCCATGCCTTCACGTCTGTTCTGGTGTGAGAAGACCATGTTAAGTCCACAGTGATGTGAACACAGGAACTTGAAGCTCTTGACCCTCCACTGCGGCCTGTGGATGGGTGTATGCCCCCATGTTTTTTGTAGTCCATCATCCGGTTGCCCTGGCACCACACTGCCAGTTCTCTCACCTCCTCCCTGAAGGCTGTCTCATCGTTGTTGATCAGGCTTACCACCATCGTGTCATCAGCAAACTTGATGATAGATTTGGAGTCGTGCGTGGCCACAAAGTCATGGTTAAACACCCCTGGGGGGGGGGGGGGGCTCTGTGTTGAGGGTCAGCCTACTCTCACCACCAGGGGTCAGGAAGTCCAGGATCCAGTTGCAGATGGTGTTCAGTCTCAGGGTCCCGAGCTTGGAGGGCACTATGGTGTTTCATGCTAAGCTGTAGTCGATGAACAGCATTCTCACATCGGTATTCCTCTTCTCTAGGTGGGAGAGCGCAGTGTGGAGTGCAATTGAGATTGTATCGTCTGTAGATCTGTTTGGGTAGTAGGAGTTTGAAGATGCCTGCCAGCTGGACTGCGAATGCTCTGAGAACGTGCCCTGGATTATCGTCTGGCCCCATAGCTTTGGGAGTGTTAAACCTTAGTCGTGTCACCCTCGGAGAGCGAGATCACCTAGTCATCTAGGATGGCGGGGGCCCTCGTGCACAGTTTGGTGTTTTTTGTCAAAGCGTGCCTAAAATTAATTGTTTCTCTGGTAGAGGCATCGTTGAATAGATCACGGCTAGGTCTTCATTTGTAATCTGTAATGGACTGTAGCCCCTGCTACATGCATTGAGCGTCGGAACCGGTGTAATAGGTTTTTAACCTTGTTCCTAAATTTACCTTTTGTGTGCGGTAGCTGTGTCCTTTAGTTTAGCCCGTACCTCTGTGTTAATCCAGGGATTTTGATTGGGGAAGCAGCGACCCTTCACTTGAGCTTGTTGCGTTTAGGACTAAGGAAAATGTGTGTCTTGTTTTACTGCGAGGTTAATGCATTTCCCACGCTATGAGAGGCCTAATGTGTAGGAAGATACTTGGCTGCAAATGTAGTGTGCCCATTGCCCAACTATTGGGTGTATTGTGGAAAAAGGAACACCCTGCACACATCTAACTGTAGATTCTTGTAGTATTTGTGGTTCGTAGGCTCAAAAGTAATCTGTTATGAACAGATATATTGGGTATATTGCCTTACAGGCACAATGGTCTGTTCTATTTGATTTTAAGTCTCTCTTTTTTTATGATGGGATGATTTTTTAAATATTGATGATTCTGTGTGTTCTGTTTAGGTGAGTCTGGCCTGGGGAAGTCCACCCTCATCAACAGTCTGTTCCTTACGGATCTCTACCCAGAGAGAGTGATCCCCGGAGCAGCAGGTAATGGTTATACACACATACACCAAGGCCAAACTTTCCGCTAACTATCAAAACCCAATTTCTTCCTACATAACCTAATGGGAGTCATTTTAAACAATTTACACCAAATCGCCCCTCATTTAGTCAGTGGCCTCAAGAGTACCTCAACTTTTCCTCTCCCCCTGGTCTCCTTTTAATTTTGTCCCACAGAGAAGATTGAGCGCACGGTTCAGATCGAGGCATCTACGGTTGAGATCGAGGAGAGAGGGGTGAAGCTCCGCCTCACTGTGGTGGACACACCCGGATACGGCGACGCCATCAACAGCCAGGACTGGTAGTCCACTGCCCACCACCTCTTTTGTCCAACATTGAAATTGTTGTTATTGTTGGAATATAGTTGAACTAATATTTTTATAGTTTAAAAAATACATTTTTTTTTTAACATTTTAAGGGATTGTTCCCTTTCTAAAAGTTTAAGCTTAGTTTTGCATGGACGACACCCCTATATCTAAAATGTCAGTTCCCATTGCTCTACTCATGTCATACAGTGTTATATGGGTTGGCTTTTCTAACGGCCGCTGCTTCTCGTTTCTCCTCCAGTTTCAGCACCATCATCGCCTACATCGACGACCAGTTTGAGCGCTACCTCCACGACGAGAGCGGTCTGAACCGACGGCACATCGTGGACAACCGCGTCCACTGCTGCTTCTACTTCATCTCCCCGTTAGGCCATGGGTACTCACCTGTTCAACATGTACTTTMTAATTCACAGAGTACTTCCCTTCTACTTCATCTCTCCGTTAGCCCATGGGTACTCACATGTTCAACATGTACTTTCTAATTCACCGAGTACTTCCCTTCTACTTCATCTCCCCGTTAGGCCATGGGTATTCACCTGTTCAACATGTACTTTCTAATTCACCGAGTACTCCTCCCAGTTCTTACGCGCTCTCTCTTTCTCTCCCTCTCAGGCTGAAGCCTCTGGATGTACAGTTCATGAAGGCCATCCACAACAAAGTCAACGTGGTCCCTGTCATCGCCAAGGCCGACACACTCACCCTGAGAGAGAGGGAGAGGCTCAAGCGCAGGGTAGGAGACGTTATAGCTCAACCTGATTCTCAAAAGTATACAATGGGAGAACGTTTTTAAGTCGTCTCGTGCAAGGGGTGTAGATGTAGTGATCTTCCTTTCATATGATACAACTGCACCCATGGACTGCCTGTATGTAAATAATCCCTCTGTGGGTTAATAAAGTACTGTATATTCAATTTAATAGTTAAAGCACAGCTAAAGTAAATAGCCCAAATTATGTGTATATCCTCCATATTCCTGTGTGTGGCTGTAGATTCTGGATGAGATTGATGAGCATGGCATCAAGATATACCACCTCCCCGACGCGGAGTCTGACGAGGACGAGGACTTCAAGGAGCAGACAAGGATTCTCAAAGTAATCCCAACCACCTTTTCTAGACTCGGTCCTAAGGATTCTGAACCCCATTTGTCATTTCAGCATACAGTATTGGAATCCTTGATAAAGATGAGCAACAATAACTGTATCAAATAAATCATTTTAATACTTATCTATATTGTATGCACATAAAAAAATTCTCAAATTATATTTTATACTAGTACAATTGTTCAGAGAAAGAGGTTTTGTWTAATAAGTAATATTTTCTCTCAAAGGTAGGTGTCAATTGACACTCCTAAAGATTCTTATAAATAAAGTAGTCAAAAGTKTATTATTTGGTCCAATATTCCTAGCACTTGACTACATCAAGCTTGTGACTCTGCAGTTCTTTTTGGTTGTGTTTCAGAGTTATTTTGTGCCGAATAGAAATGAATGATAAATAATCTATTGTCACTTTAATTGTAATTAAGAATAGAATGTTTCTAAACACTTCTACATTAATTTTGATCCTACTATGATTACGAATAATCTTGAATGAATGGTGAATAATTATAAAWGAGAAAGTTAGAGGGTCAACGATTATACCCCAAGACATGCTTAACTCCCCTGTCTTTTATCAAGAGGGTCAATCATTTTGGCGACCGGAATTGAAATCGAGCATGGTTTCTTTGAGACTTTTACTACTGTTCCTGAAAGTTACTATCAAAGGAAGTTGAAAAAAAAAAAAAAGAAAACATAAAACTTTACAAATAAGATCAGAATGGTATGCAATCACCGCAATCACCACCATCGCAAACATGCTATCTGTTTTGACCGTCAGCACCTGCTCTCTCTTCCCTCCAGGCCAGTATTCCCTTTGCGGTGGTTGGCTCCAACCAGCAGATCGAGGCCAAGGGGAAGAAGGTGCGGGGTCGCCTGTATCCCTGGGGCGTGGTGGAAGTGGAGAACCCCGAGCACAACGACTTCCTCAAGCTACGCACCATGCTCATGTGAGTGGGTGGGAGAGCGACCGACTGCACTGGGTCATATCCCCGGAGGGGCTCGCTCTGGCTTCTTCATATATTAGGCTTGAATAGCAGCTTCAAGCAGCATTGAATAGCAGCTTGAGAATCCCGACTTGAAATAGTGGCTAATGGCGATTTTTAATTGAGTGTTTATGGTTGATTCGGCTTATACTACAAAAGCTGTGTCAGTTGTGTAATATGTTGTCAATCCATTAAATGTCAGTCATGAGCAGTGGGTGTCCCGTCTCACATACTGCTTGGTGTTACGCTTATGACGATCTTGAGTTGAGTGGTTGGTTTAGTGCTTGATTGATCGACTGACACCTATCCATCTACAGCACCCACATGCAGGACCTGCAGGAGGTGACCCAGGACCTACACTACGAGAATTTCCGTTCGGAGCGCCTCAAACGAGGCGGAAGGTTGTCCTCTCATGGTTACGTTCTGTCTCCTGCGTACGTACCGGTCTGTCTGCTTGCCTTTCTGTACCCTACCTGCCCCAAACTTCCCATACGCAGTAATATAATATACAACTTCCCATACGCAGTAATATAATATACAACCAAAGACACAAAGGCTTAATGCCACATACACAGCTGAATATAACAGCGCAGATTGATACAGTGTTGAGACATTTGTAACACAAGACTCATGTGTGGCTTTCTTGGATTTGATTGACTTATCTGGCTAAGACAATTGATGGGTAACTAATAGTGTCTGTCAGCCAGTTCCACTTATCTTGTGTTAATGTCTATCAAGAAGTGATTAGGTGATAGTCAGCATTGAAAGTAAATCTCCGTGTTCATTAATATTACATTGTTGAAAAAAAAAAACATTTTAAGTTGGAAAAACTATTTATAATTTTGGATGTACATTCTACAGCAATTTGACCTTGGTAGTGGGTTTGAGTTAGGCATGTATAGTCCGTGTGCTATTTTTTTTATCTTTACGGTTTTATTTTGTAGTGTGCTATGGGTTTTTAACCAGTATATAGTTTGGTTATAGGTTGTAGTAGTAGTATGGGTATCATTCAACTCTAGGAGTGTGGACCCTTTGGATTCTTTGAGACCTTCCTCTATAGCCAATCCAGGAGAAGGGAGAGATTTTACTGCCTTCCTATTGGCTCACCATCAGCCCAATGATGGTGGTCTGGTCTGTCCAATCCTCTGAGTGGACTGTTGGAGGTACTGTTTTCAATGGGGGAGGTACCACTATCCTCCCTGTCTCCCAACCTTGCTGCTCTCTTCTTGCTTCTGCAGCTTGCCCTCTTTCACTTTAACACACAGTTTTCTACTTTTCTACCCCCAATCCRTTCTTTCTCTCTATCACTAATTTACCTCTGGCTCTTTCTACGTGTTGCTTTCGTCATGTCTGCTTAAATACTAGAAAGCTAGAAACTGCACCACACACACAACCACCAGACGTGGGGATTTACCAAACTGTCTTCCGGAGACCCCCTATGCACATCAGTTTTCACTCCACCTTTCTGCTGATTCTATGAATGACAATGAATACTTTTGAATACTGTATTTTCTTCTGAATGCACAAACTATATAATAACTTGAAATGTATGAGATTTCCAGTGGATATTTATGGCAGGTCTCCCCAATGATTGTGCCTTTTAGCCTAAAGAGCCTAACTCAACAAACCTGTGTCCGTGTTACAGGAAGGGACCGGAGCCGGAGGAAATGGACAAGGACATGATCCTGCAGGAGAAGGAGGCTGAGGTGGGATAGCTAAGCATTCACATCCCTCTCACCACCTACCACTCACACTACCCTTATACTTCCATTCAAATATCACTATTTTAAATAGCCCACTCACATTACCTCTTATAGCCTCACTCTTATGTGGACTGCAGTAAGTTTATTCCATGTGATACGGGTGGTTGTTTTATGGAGGGGGGGGGGGTTAGCCAGTTAGTCAGTGATCTAAGTTTTGGTATTAATGTTATGTTTATTTTGTTCTGTGCAGCTGAGGAGAATGCAGGAGATGATTACCAAGATGCAGGCCCAGATGCAGATTAAGCCTGATGGAGCGGGAGACGGCCAGCATGTGTGACACTCACCACGGTAAGAACAACACGTCCATTTTGACACTAAACACAGCAAACCCGTGTTATGAAAACTCAAATGTACACTATGGTATATTGTGGACCTGTATGGCTCAGTTGGTAAGCGTGTGCAGTGCCATGGTTGTGGGTTCAACACCTGTAGTAATCAAAATACACACAAATGATTTGAACTTGCTCGACGGTATGTCTCTTTGGATAAAAGTGTCTGCTAGGTGGTATATATTTTTTATTTCTATACTGAACAAAAATATAAATGCAATATACCAAACATTTCAAAGATTTTACTGAGTTAGTTCATAGAAGGAAATAATTTAAATCAATTAATTAGGCCCTAATCTATGGATTTCACATGACTGAGAATACAGATATGTATCTGTTGGTCACATATACCTATAAAAGTAGGGGCGTGGATCAGAAAACCACAGTATCTGGTGTGACCACCATTTGCCTCATGCAGCGCGACACATTACATTTACATTTAAGTCATTTAGCAGACGCTCTTATCCAGAGCGACTTACAAATTGACACATCTCCTTTGCATAGAGTTGATCATGCTGTTGATAGTGGAATGTTGACCCACTCCTCTTCAATTGCTGTGTGAAGTTGCTGGATATTGGCGGGAACTGGAACATGCTGTCATACATGTCGATCCAGAGCATCCCAAACATGCTCACTGGGTGACATGTCTGAGTATGCAGGCCATGGAAGAACTGGGACATTTTCAGCTTCTAGGAATTGTGTACAGATCCTTGCGACATGGRGCATTATCATGCTGAAACATGAGGTGATGGCGGCGGATGAACAGCACGACAATGGGCCTCAGGATATCATCACAGTATCTCTGTGTATTCAAATTGCCATTGATAAAAGGCAATTGTGTTCATTCTCTGTAGCTTATGCCTGCCCATACTGTAACCCCACCGCCACCATGGGACACTCTGTTCACAACGTTGACACCAGCAAACCGCTCACCCACACAACGCCATACACGTGGTCTGCGATTGTGAGGCCGGTTGGACATACTGTCAAATTCTCTAAAACGACATTGGAAGCAGCTTATGGTAGAGAAATTAACATTAAATTCTCTAGCAACAGCTCTGAACATTCCTGCAGTCAGCATGCCAATTGCACACTCCCTCAACTTGAGACATCTGTGGCATCAAGGTGTGACACAACTGCACAGATCGCAATTTACTGGGGGGCTGGGGTGGTTATCAAACTTCTTTTTGGGGGGTTTGGGGTCATGTTGGTAGTGTTTTTTTGGGGGGTAAACATTTTCTCTTGCAGATTTTACTAGACTTAACAAAAATATAAAGCAACATGCAGCAATTTCAAAGATTTTACTGAGTTACAGTTCATAGAAGGAAATCTGTCAATTAAAACAAATTAATTAGGCCCTAATATATGGATTTCACATGACTGGAGCCAGGCCCAGCCAATCAGAATTGGTTTTTCCCCACAATTGCTTCATTACAGATAGGAATGCTCCCCCCCCCCCCCTGACAATCCTGCAGGTGTAGAAGCCAGATGTGGAGTCCTAGGCTGGCGTGATTACACGTGGTCTGCGGTTGTGAGGCCGGTTGGCTATACCTGTGTAATGTTGTTTAATCAACTTTTTGATATGCCACACCTATTAGGTGGCTGGATTATCTTGACAAAGGAGAAATGAATGCTCACTAACAAGGATGTAAATAAGTTTGTGCACAAAATTGGAGATTATTTTCGTACATATAGAAAATGTCTGGCAACTTTTATATCACTCCTGAAACATGGGACCGACGCTACGTGTTGCGTGTWATATTTTTGTTCATTGCCTAAGGAAAGCATTCAGACCCCTTTTTCCACATTTTGTTACGTTACAGCCTTATTCTAAAATATATATTTTTTATATATTTTTTAAAATGTTTGCAAATGTACAAAAAAAWWWWWWTTATACCTTATTTACATAAGTATTTAAACCGTTTGCTATGAGACTCTAAATTGAGCTCCGGTGCATCCTGTTTCCATTGATCATCCTTAAGATGTTTCTACAACTTGGTTGGAATTGGTCAATTCAATTGATTGGACATGATTTGGAAAGGCCCACGCCTGTCTGTCTATATAAGGTCCCACAGTTGACAGTGCATGTCGGAGCAAAAACTGAGCCATGGGGTCGAAGGAACTGTCCCTAGAGCTCCGAGACAGGATTGTGTCAAGGCACAGATATGGGGAAGGGTACCAAAAAATGTCTGCAGCATTGAAGGTCCCCAAGAACAGTGGCCTCCATCATTCTTAAATGGTAGAATTCTGGAACCACCAAGACTCTTGCAMGAGCTGGCCGCCMAGCCAAACTGCGCAATCGGTGAAGGGCCTTGGTCAGGGAGGTGACCAACAACCCGATGGTCACTGACAGAGCTCTAAAGTTCCTCTGTGGAGATGGGAGAACCTTCCAGAAGGACAACCATCTCTGCAGCACTCCACCAATCAGGCCTTTATGGTAGAGTGGCCAGACGGAAGCCACTCAGTAAAAGGCACATCACAGCCCGCTTGGAGTTTGCCAAAAGGCACCTAAAGACGTTCAGACCATGAGAAACAAGAGATTCTCTGACCTGATGAAACCAAGATTGAGCTCTTTGGCCTGAATKCCAAGTGTCAAGTCTGGAGGAAACCTGGCACCAACCCTACGGTGAAACTTGGTGGTGGCAGCATCATGCTGTGGGGATTTCTTTCAGCTGCATGGACGGGGAGACTAGTCAGGATCGAGGGAAAGATGAACGCAGCAATGTACAGAGAGATCCTTGATGAAAACCTGCTCAGGACCTCAGACTGGGGAGAAGGTTCACCTTCCAACAGGGCCATGACCCTAAGCACACATTCAATACAACGCAGGAGTGGCTTCAGGACAAGTCTCTGAATGCCTTTGTGGCCCAGCCAGAGCCCGGACTTGAACCCGATCGAACATATCAGGAGCGACCTGAAAATAGCTGTGCAGCAACGCTACCCATCCAACCTGATTGAAAGGATCTGCAGGGAATAATGTGAGATAYTCCCCAAATACAGGTGTGCCAAGCTTGTAGCGTCATACCCAAGAAGAATCAAGGCTGTAATCGCTCCCAAAGGTGCTAAAACCAAAGTACTGACTAAAGGGTCTGAATACTTATGTAAATGTCTTATTTCAGTTATCTTTTTTTTATATTTACATTTACATTTACATTATATGAATTAGCAAACATCTCTAAGCCTGTTTTTGTTTTGTCATTATTGGGTATTGTGTGTAGAATGAAAAGGGGCGTAAACTTTTTTTARTACACTTTTGAATAAGGCTGTAACCTAACAAAATGTGGAAAAAGTCAAGTGGTCTGAATAATTTACGATGGCATCAGATGTACTCAATCAGAATTATTGGTCCCTTTTAGTCTGAATTCATATATATCCAACATTAGGAAGTACAAGTCCTTATGTATCACTTTTGTCTTTCCCTGCAGGTTTTCAAGCTGTCTTTTGAGCTTGACCAGAGATAGATGGAGGGATTGCAGAAGAGAAGGGAGCGAAAACAAGAGCAAGATAACAACTGGGCCTTGTCTCATACTGCTTCCCACTATATTTTGTTTATTTCAGTCCTACTTGGGATCATTTTGATTTTTTTGTTGTTGTTTTTGTATCTAAGCAGTATTACATTTTTATATTTACACACATTTTCTTTCTAATATTCCATATTGCTCCTTATTCATTTGTTTCATTCTATTGGACTGGACCATGCCAGTTAGTCACCAAATGAAGAATAACTCTTTTAACCAGGGAAATGTTTTTATTATAGAACCATTGTTCTTTATTACATTTTTTTGCTGTTGAGAAAGCCAAAAGCTGCTGCTGCTCCTCAGTACTGTCTTTGCACTCTGCCTCTGCTAAAACCACTCATGAACGGTCGATCGTGTTACTTACTGTGGCTCCGCGTTACGAGTGGGAAAGGCCAACTTACTGTGAAAGTTAGCAGCGCTCTTCTCTTTCGTGGAGCCGTACAGCTAAAACTGTAATMATTTTCTTTCTCTAGTGGTTGTCATGCCAATGTTAAAATATCTTTAAACGATAGTCTTTGAAAAGCAGCATAAAGATGTTTCCTTATTGCTAGGATTCGTTGACCGTGTTCTCTTTCTCCTACTCCCTCGCATGCAGCTCTTAACCCAGTCTGAAGTGTCGTTGTGTTGAAACGACTGGTTGTGACTGAAATACATGACACTGTGACCTTCCCAGTCATCCTGTAGCCCTGAACCAATGAAGGAGACATACCTTGGTGTTTACTGCATGTGCCTCTATGAATACTGGGCCTGTAAAGTGTCTCCGAGTAGGAGTGGCAATCTAGGATCAGTTCAGCCTTTTAGATCATAATGAATATGGTTATATAGGCGGGGGACCCCAATCCCAGATCAGCACTCCTACTCGGAGACGCTTTATGACAGCCCCCAGGTTTTAACATATTGCAAAGTGAATTGATGTTTTAGGCAAAAGYCCTAGCGAACTAAAAGTAAATTKAATTACTGTGATGTTCGGACCAGGCTTATGCATCGAAAATGACTTTGCTTTTCCTCGTGGCCCCCAGTAATATTGATGATTGTTGAATTAAGTGCATCCAGAGTGATGTGGAGTTCGTGCTGTAAAGCCCATGCTGTACTTGGTGTAATATGATATCCATATCCTTCTATTCTTTATGGCTGAGTGTCAATGGGTTAAGACTGAAAAGTGACTGACGTATGGATGTTGGACAGGCCCAGTTAGTTGCTATGACCGCTTGCCTGGTCATTGTGATGACCTGGTTCGATTGTGTCACTATCCTACGCAAGCCAAGTCAGAGTTATTAACATTCCAGTTTCTGCTGTTTTATCCAATGACTATCAAATAAAACCCTTGACGTATGCTATCTTGTAATAAAGTTTATATTAAAGCTAGATTCTAGTTTGCTTCATTTGTCATTTTACAAAAATCCTGATCCTATGTATCGTAATATTTATAAGTGGCTCATGTTTAGCCATGCGATAAATCCTTCATTATCTAATCTTCCATCCAGATTCCAATATCTTCAGTAGTAAAATATTTTCTATTTGTATTTATTATAGATCCCCATTAGCGGCTGCCAAGGCAGCAGCTACTCTCTCTTCCTGCGGCCCAGCAAAATTTAAGGCAGTTATACAATTTAAAAAACATTTACAATACGTTCACAACAGATTTCACAACTCATTAAGTGTGCCCTTAGGCCCCTACTCTACCACCACATATCTACAACACAAAATCATATACATATGCACGTGTCTTTGCCTATGTTTGTGTTTCTTCACTGTCTGCTGTTTTTTTAAATCTAATTTTACTGCTTGCATGAGTTACTTAATGTGGAAAAGAGTTCTGTGTATTCATGGCTCTATGTAGTGCTGTGCGCCTCCCATAGAGTCTGTACTGGACTTGGGGATTGTGAAGAGACCTCTGGTGGGATGTTTTGTGGGGTATGCGTGGGTGTCCGAGCTGTGTGCCAGTAGTTCAAACAGACAGCTCTGTGCATTAAACATGTCAATACCTCTCACAAATACAAGTAGTGATGAAGTCAATCTCTCCTCCACTTTGATCCAGAAGAGATTGACATGCATGTTATTGTTAGCTCTCTGTGTACATCTAAGGGCCAGCCGTGCTGCCCTGTCCTGAGCCAATTGCAATTTTCCTAAGTTCCTCTTTGTGGTACATGACCACACAACTCCACAGTAGTCCAGGTGTGACAAAACTAGGGCCTGTAGGACCTGCCTTGTTAATAGTGCTGCTAAGAAGGCAAGGCTGCACTTTATGGACAGACTTCTCCCCATCTTAGCTACTTAGCAATATGTTTTGACCATGACAGTTAACAATCCAGGGTTAGTCTAAGCAGTTTAGTCACCTCAACTTGCTCAATTTCCACATTACAATAGGTTTAGTGGATGATTTATTCCAAATACAATGCTTTTTGTTTTTGAAATATTTAGTGCTAACTTATTCCTTGCCACCCCTTCTGAAACTAACTACAGCTCTTTAAGTATTTCAGTTGCTGTAGTAGCCGACGTGTATTGTGTTGAGTCATCCGCATACATAGACACACTGGCCCTTATTTAGGAGTTATTCACACGATAATTCCCRGGTTCTCAAGCCGTATTTCTTAATTAATGGACAAAGTAATTTCTGATTTCATTAGGTTCTGAGAGCGATAAATGCCCCACCCAGCCAAAGTGAGTCACGCCCTTAGTATTGCACTCATTCAGTTTCCGTAGTGTAGTGGTTATCACGTTCGCCTAACACGCGAAAGGTCCCCGGTTCGAGACCGGGCGGAAACACATTTTAACAAATTCGACAGTAAGCCTTTTCACTTCGSGCTCGATCCCAATTTAGGAATTCATGCTTTTCCTACGCACTTCTCAGTATTTGGTTCTCAGACGTACCTTTTTAAGTCGCGTAAACGCACTCTGCAGGCGTGGCTAGCTTGGGCGAACGCACTCTGCAGCGTGGCTAGCTTGGCGCGCTGAATAAATTCCTGCTACGTGTGGTCTGAGTTCCATAATGATTCAAATAGGCTATGATGTCCTAAACTACTGCACAACGTTAGCTTAATATGATCCACTAATGCTAGCAACCCTCAGGAACAATTCACAAGGATGTGACAGATTAAAGAAAGGTCAACGGAATGAAAGTATGCCAAAATAAATGTATGCGGGTGTTACTGACGGTGGCTCCCGATAGTGGCTAATATTTATCATGATACAAATTGTAAAATAAAACTGGGAAAAGCCCCACAGTGGAGGTGTCATAATACCTAAAAACCTAGTGGTCAAACAGGAAATGGTTCCAACCGATTTTCAGCCATTCATTTTTCCCATAGGGGATTTTTAGAAACACTTAAAATAATACATTTGTAGTTCTTTATGATAGCCACATTGGCAGTTAATTAGCATTTAATTTTTGGGGGGTAAAAACAGGCGAACATTTTTATAAAAGTCACCTTCTCCTAGAGAGATTTACACGGTTACCATGCCAGGGTAAGCCTACAAGAAACACAGCCCTTATTTGAAGTGTTTTTTAAATCCCCTGTGGGGAACATGAAGGTGGAAAAACGATTGGAACCATTTCCTGTTTGACCACTAGTTTTTATGGGTATTATGGCTCTTACTGTGGTACTCTATTTGGGATATTATGGGCGGTAGACTTGTGGGCATTCCTAATATTTTCCATGACTTCGAGTGCTTTTGTTGTGGTTTCCGTAGTGTAGTGGTTATCACGTTCGCCTCACACGCGAAAGGTCCCCGGTTCGAAACCGCGGAAACATATTTTAATATTCAATTATTTCCCAATGCCCCTGGCTAGCATATGGTTTGAAACAGTTGAGGTTTGTCTAAACCTTGCTGTCTACCTCTCCGACCTGTGGATCAATGTTGCCGTTTTTTTGGTGACCTCCACCGTGCCATGTGTATGAATGTGACCAGACTTACAGCTTCTCTGAGCCAGGCAAATTAATTTATCAGGGTCATTGTAATGGATATATCCAAAGAAATGGCAATATAATCCAAGGTAAAACAAACAAAAGTGCAGATAGTTTTCTGTCATTTCAGCTGCTTGATGTGATTGTGTGATAGATTTAGTTGGCTGGCTAGCAAAGGAAAAGTAGCTAGCCCGCCATAGCTACAGTGCATTCGGAAAGTATTCAGACCCCTTACTTTTTTCCACATTTTGTTACGTTACAGCCTTATTCTAAAATGGATTAAAAAAATAAAATCTATCTACACACAATACCCCATAATGACAAAGCGATAACATATAGTTTTTATTCCTAAAAAAAATTTTAAAAATACCTTATTTACATACGTTTTCAGACCCTTTGCTATGAGGCTGGAAATTGAGCTCAGGTCCATCCTGTTTCCATTGATCATCCTTGAGATGTTTCTACAACTTGATTGGAGTCCACCTGTGGTAAATTCAATTGATTGGTCATGATTTGGAAAGGCACACAGCTGCTGTCTACGTAAGGTTCCACAGTTGACAGTGCACGTCAGAGCATAAACCAAGCCATGAGGTCGAAGGAATTGTCCCTAGAGCTCCGAGACAGGATTGTGTCGAGGCACAGATGTGGGGAAAGGCACCAAAACATTTCTGCAGCATTGAAGGTACCCAAGAACACAGTGGCTTCCATCATTCTTAAATGGAAGAAGTTTGGAACCACCAAGACTCTTCCAAGAGCCGGCTGCCCAGCCAAACCATCCCTACGGTGAATCAGCCCTTATTTAGGAGTTATTCACACGATAATTCCCGGGTTCTCAAGCCTTATTGCTTAATTAATGGACAAAGTAATTTCTGATTTCATTAGGTTCTGAGAGCGATAAATGCCCACCCAGCCAAAGTGAGTCACGCCCTTAGTATTGCACTCATTCAGTTTCCGTAGTGTAGTGGTTATCACGTTCGCCTAACACGCGAAAGGTCCCCGGTTCGAGACCGGGCGGAAACACATTTTAACAAATTCGACAGTAAGCCTTTTCACTTCGGGCTCGATCCCAATTTAGGAATTCATGCTTTTCCTACGCACTTCTCAGTATTTGGTTCTCAGACGTACCTTTTTAAGTCGCGTAAACGCACTCTGCAGGGTGGCTAGCTTGGGCGCTCTGAATAAATTCCTGCTACGTGTGGTCTGAGTTCCATAATGATTAAATAGGCTATGATGTCCTAAACTACTGCACAACGTTAGCTTAATATGATCCACTAATGCTAGCAACCCTCAGGAACAATTCACAAGGATGTGACAGATTAAAGAAAGGTCAACGGAATGAAAGTATGCCAAAATAAATGTATGCGGGTGTTACTGACGGTGGCTCCCGATAGTGGCTAATATTATTTCATGATACAAATTGTAAAATAAAACTGGGAAAAGCCCCACAGTGGAGGTGTCATAATACCCATAAAACCTAGTGGTCAAACAGGGAAATGGTTCCAACCGATTTTCAGCCATTCATTTTTCCATAGGGGATTTTTAGAAACACTTAAAATAATACATTTGTAGTTCTTTATGATAGCCACATTGGCAGTTAATTAGCATTTAATTTTTGGGGGGTAAAAACAGGCGAACATTTTTATAAAAGTCACCTTCTCCTAGAGAGATTTACACGGTTACCATGCCAGGGTAAGCCTACAAGAAACACAGCCCTTATTTGAAGTGTTTTTTAAATCCCCTGTGGGGAACATGAAGGTGGAAAAACGATTGGAACCATTTCCCTGTTTGACCACTAGTTTTTATGGGTATTATGGCTCTTACTGTGGTACTCTATTTGGGATATTATGGGCGGTAGACTTGTGGGCATTCCTAATATTTTCCATGACTTCGAGTGCTTTTGTTGTGGTTTCGTAGTGTAGTGGTTATCACGTTCGCCTACACGCGAAAGGTCCCCGGTTCGAACCGGGCGGAAACACATTTTAACAAATTCGACAGTAAGCCTTTTCACTTCGGGCTCGATCCCAATTTAGGAATTCATGCTTTTCCTACGCACTTCTCAGTATTTGGTTCTCAGACGTACCTTTTTAAGTCGCGTAAACGCACTCTGCAGGGTGGCTAGCTTGGGCGCTCTGAATAAATTCCTGCTACGTGTGGTCTGAGTTCCATAATGATTCAAATAGGCTATGATGTCCTAAACTACTGCACAACGTTAGCTTAATATGATCCACTAATGCTAGCAACCCTCAGGAACAATTCACAAGGATGTGACAGATTAAAGAAAGGTCAACGGAATGAAAGTATGCCAAAATAAATGTATGCGGGTGTTACTGACGGTGGCTCCCGATAGTGGCTAATATTTATCATGATACAAATTGTAAAATAAAACTGGGAAAAGCCCCACAGTGGAGGTGTCATAATACCCATAAAACCTAGTGGTCAAACAGGGAAATGGTTCCAACCGATTTTCAGCCATTCATTTTTCCCATAGGGGATTTTTAGAAACACTTAAAATAATACATTTGTAGTTCTTTATGATAGCCACATTGGCAGTTAATTAGCATTTAATTTTTGGGGGGGTAAAAACAGGCGAACATTTTTATAAAAGTCACCTTCTCCTAGAGAGATTTACACGGTTACCATGCCAGGGTAAGCCTACAAGAAACACAGCCCTTATTTGAAGTGTTTTTTTAATCCCCTGTGGGGAACATGAAGGTGGAAAAACGATTGGAACCATTTCCCTGTTTGACCACTAGTTTTTATGGGTATTATGGCTCTTACTGTGGTACTCTATTTGGGATATTATGGGCGGTAGACTTGTGGGCATTCCTAATATTTTCCATGACTTCGAGTGCTTTTGTTGTGGTTTCCGTAGTGTAGTGGTTATCACGTTCGCCTCACACGCGAAAGGTCCCCGGTTCGAAACCGGGCGGAAACATATTTTAATATTCAATTATTTCCCAATGCCCCTAGGCTAGCATATGGTTTGAAACAGTTGAGGTTTGTCTAAACCTTGCTGTCTACCTCTCCGACCTGTGGATCAATGTTGCCGTTTTTTGGTGACCTCCACCGTGCCATGTGTATGAATGTGACCAGACTACAGCTTCTCTGAGCCAGGCAAATTAATTTATCAGGGTCATTGTAATGGATATATCCAAAGAAATGGCAATATAATCCAAGGTAAAACAAACAAAAGTGCAGATAGTTTTCTGTCATTTCAGCTGCTTGATGTGATTGTGTGATAGATTTAGTTGGCTGGCTAGCAAAGGAAAAGTAGCTAGCCCGCATAGCTACAGTGCATTCGGAAAGTATTCAGACCCCTTACTTTTTCCACATTTTGTTACGTTACAGCCTTATTCTAAAATGGATTAAATTAAATAAAATCTATCTACAACAATACCCCATAATGACAAAGCGATAACATATAGTTTTATTCCTAAAAAAAATTAAAAAATACCTATTTACATACGTTTTCAGACCCTTGCTATGAGGCTGGAAATTGAGCTCAGGTCCATCCTGTTTCCATTGATCATCCTTGAGATGTTTCTACAACTTGATTGGAGTCCACCTGTGGTAAATTCAATTGATTGGTCATGATTTGGAAAGGCACACAGCTGTCTGTCTACGTAAGGTTCCACAGTTGACAGTGCACGTCAGAGCATAAACCAAGCCATGAGGTCGAAGGAATTGTCCCTAGAGCTCCGAGACAGGATTGTGTCGAGGCACAGATGTGGGGAAAGGCACCAAAACATTTCTGCAGCATTGAAGGTACCCAAGAACACAGTGGCTTCCATCATTCTTAAAGGAAGAAGTTTGGAAATCCCTGTGTGGGAACATGAAGGTGGAAAAAACGATGGAACCATTTCCGTTTGACCGCTAGTTTGTATTTGGGATATTATGGGCGGTAGACTTGTGGGCATTCCTAATATTTTCCATGACTTCCACTGCTTTTGTTGTGGTTTCCGTAGTGTAGTGGTTATCACGTTCGTCTCACACGTGATCACTGGTTCGAAACTGGGCAGAACCATGTTTTAACAAAACAGATAGGGTGATAACTGATAAAAAAACTAAACAAATACATTGGCCTACAGAATACATAAATAGACCAGTCTTAGACTTTTCTTTCAATAACCAGAGGCAATGCAATGTTATAAAACAGGTTGTTCGAATCCTGGGTGCTAATTGGTTAATAGCATGGAGTTGAAGCACCACCGTCCCAGCATTCTGCGGGTAGCGCCTGTTAGCGGTTCCATTAGATTTATAAATGCGCATCCACTGTCCCACGCACCAGCCAGTCATTTTATAAACTTTTATAATCTCCCCTGTAAAAATGTGCATTTTTTCCTCCAGAATTTCTGGGGTCCCCATTTAAAATAAAAAAAAGATAAGCTATATAGATTTGAAACAATTTGCTACCATGTCTAAAAGACAAAAACTACCAGAAAGCATATATTTTAAAAAACGAATGTGAAAAGAGTCACAATCTCTAAACCAAAGAAATTCGCTGCTGAGATTTATCACAGTGCAGCAATGGCCATCAGCCAGTGTGGAGAATGACAAGCCTCCGAGGACAGGCCATTAATTCGCTGAGAAAACGAGCCACCGTTTGCTGATTCTAGCAGCGAAGAGGGCAAACCGGAGGAGTCCGAGCCATGCACTTCCACTGATGATGACAGCTCTCTGGCTAGAAATGAACAGGTGGTTGCACCAGACCTATCCACACCTCCAAACAATGCCGGCAAAGTCCATACTATCTTGGGCACGGACTCAGATTCGTCGCTTCCCATCCCCGATGACAGTGGTGGTGCTGCTGCTAAATCCGACTCCCTGACAAAAAAAACATAAAAGATCACGGTGAGTGGCCAAAATATATGAATGGATCTTTATGGGATATGTTCGTGCAGGCTGGGCCACATCAGGATAAGGAGGGGAATTTCACAAGAGATGAGGGGCAACGAAAGTTTTTGGTGTCCCACTACAATAGGAGGATGGCGAACGGGGAGAGAGTGGAGAGACCATGGCTTATCTATTCCAATCACAACGATGCAGCCTTCTGTTTTTGTTGCAAATGTCTTTCACATGAGTGCAAACCTGTGCTGGTCAGGGATGGAACCGAAACTGGAAGAATCTGTGCCACCTCCTCAGCTCGCATGAGAAGTCGCAAGACCATCTAGATAGTTTCCAGAGCTGGAAGGAGCTGGAGATCAGGCTGGTGTCCAAGCAAACTATCGATGCCCATGCCCAACGGGCTATTGACGGAGAGACTCTCCACTGACAGTAGGTGCTGCAGAGGCTCATAGCCCTGATACGCGTAATGGCCACCCAGAACATTGCGTTACGTGGGACCAACGACAGGCTGAACGAGCCAAATAATGGGAACTTTCTGAAGTTTGTAAAAATGCTGGGTATCTTTGATGGAATCATGAAGGAGCATGTAAGGAGAGTGCACTCCAAAGAAACACATGAGCACTACCTCGGTAAAATAATTCAGAACTAAATCATTGACATGCTGGCACAAGAGATCTATTAGACAGTGTGCATTGAGCTAAAAGCAGCCAAATATTTGTATATAATTTTGGACTTCACACCAGACAAGCGCAAAACAGAGCAGATGACCATGGTGGTGTGTTTTTTCAACCGATGATGATGGTTCAGTGCACACGAGAGAGCACTTCCTGGAGTTTAGTGAACTGCTTGACGTAACGAGGGCGGGCATGACCGAGTTACTAATCTCAAAACTACAAAAACATGAGGGCAGGGGTATGACATCGGGGCGAATATGCGAGGGAGGCACAACGGAGTTCAAAAGAGAGTGCAGGATATCAATACGAGGGTCTTTTTTGTGCCATGCAGCGCTCACTCGCTGAACCTGGTTCTCTCTGATGCAGCATCGTGTTGCTTGGAGGTGGCTGAGTTTTTTTAACACCATCCAAGAGATTTAGACATTTTTATCTGGAGCTACACACAGCTGTGACGTGCTGAAAGAGCACGTAAAAGATGGACTCACGGTGAAACCCCTCAGCGCTACGAGATGGGAGAGCCGGGTGGAGACTGTGAAACCTGTGCGTTACCAACTCGGGGAGATTTATGATGCCCTGTTGTCGATCGCCACCGACACAAAACTCACAGACAGCTGTGGTGCTAAAACAAGGTTGGAGGCAAACAGCATTGCCGCCAAGATGAACAACTTTGGCTTCGTGTGCGCAGTGGTCTTTGGTATGACATCTTGTTCGAAGTGATCATCACCAGTAAGAGTTTGCAGGCGGTGAGTTTTAACCTTTCACTAGCAGTGGCTCAATTGAACTCAACCTGAGTATTCCTCCAAGACTACCGCTCTGGTGCAGCTTTCGCTGGCACATTAGCAAGCGCCAAAAGAGTTTGCAGAGGAGATGGTTATTGAGCCCTGTTTCCCAGTGCAGCCCACGGTTCGTCCCAGGAAGAAAATGAGTCTGTTTGGCTATGAGGGAAAGGATGAGTCTGTGACTGACCCTCAGCAGAAATTCAAAGTAAATTTCTTTAATCAGATTCTTGATTCTACTATCCAGTCAGTCAACAAGCGCTTTACGCAGCTTGAAGAGCACAGCAGTGTTTTCAGCATCCTGTACAACATCCCCATCAAGGGCATGGACACTGCAGTACTTACCAGGGACTGTGCAACACTGGAGAGGGCCCTTACGTACAGGGATTCCAGGGACATCGACGCAAAAGATCTGTGTAATGAGCTCAAAGTCTTGAGCAGGAGACTGGACAGTGAGGCAAAACCACTCGACTCACTGGGCTACATATCCGGACATATCCGGACCAATGCCTTTGTTACCCTGAGAGTTCTTCTCACACTCCCAGTGATAGTGGCAAGTGGAGAGTACACATTCTACAAGCTCAAACTCATCAAGAACTACCTGTGTCCTACTATGAGTCAAGAGAGACTCAATGGACTCGCCACCATATCAATTGAGCACGAGTTGGCTTACTCAACCTACAAGAAGCAGTGCATGCTTTTGCTGCCAGGAATGTCAGGCGAGTCAACTTGTCTGAATAAAAGGTAAGCGTTGATCATTACTCAATTATCTATCACCTGCTTACTTTGTATTTTATTTTATTTTAAATAGACTACATCCTAATCTCGCTTTCTCACTCTCTATCTCTCTCTGTCTCTCTCAGATGATTTGATTTCTGGACCATGGACAGCTACCGAGAGAAAACATCGCTGACTGCAATGCAGTACCAAAGAAGAGGAGAGGCCACTTTAGGCAGAGACAAAATAAATAAATGCTGAAACTGATGTTGATCAATCAAATTCGATATGTAAATAAATTAAATTCGTTAAGGCTGGGTCATTGACATAAAGCTTATTTTACACTGCTCCAGCGAAATGAGGCCCATTAAAGCACTTGTTTCTAAAGCTCAAATTCTCACTCTTTTTTACAGTTCTACACAAATATTAAAATATTTGTGAAATATGTTATGTAAAACTGTTATTTTATTGTAACAATTGTGGGATCGTGCCATGTGTGATAACAGGTGTCATATTATAAGTAAGAAACTCTGTTTCCTACTATAGGCAGCTGGCTACATAGTGAAAGCAACATTGTAACTCTCCGATGCAGGGGTTAATTAGGGCTCGGATCCCGCTAGCGGGATCAAAATCGACAACATCCGGTGAAGCTGGAGCGCGCCAAATTCAAATGACAAAATTGTAATATTAAACATTCATGAACATATAAGTGTCTTACATCATTTAAAAGCTTATCTTCTTGTTAATCCAACCAACCGCGTTGTCAGATTTCAAAAAGGCTTTACGGCGAAAGAATACCATGCGATTATCTGAGGACAGCGCCCCACATCAAAATACTTTTTCAACCAGCACAGGCTTCACAAAAATCACAAATAGCGATAAAATAGATTGCTTACCTTTGAAGATCTTCCTCTGTTTGCAATCCCAAGGGTCCCAGCTACACAATGAATGTTCGTTTTGTTTGATAAAGTCCTTCTTTATATCCAAAAGGTCTGTTTAGTTAGTGCCATTGATTTCAGAAATCCACTCCTTCAACATGCATACAAAGGAATCCACAAAGCTACCAGTAAACTTCGTCCAAACAAGTGAAACAATGTTTCTAATCAATATAAGGTACCCTAATATGTAAATAAACAATAATATTTCAGACAGAAAGAACAGTGTTCAATAGAAAAGGAAAATAATGAAGAGCGCGCCCTCGTTCATGCACGCCAAAAGTCTACCTGTCTACCTGAGTCTACCTGAGAACACCTTGGATAAACTACAACTACTTGTTAGAAACAAGCCTGAAACCCTGTCTAAAGACTGTTGACTTCTAGTGGAAGCCATAGGAACTGCAATCTGGGACCTATTTTTTTGTTTATCCCATAGGCCTGCATTGAAAAGGCCTGTGACCTCAAAAAAAAACAATTTCCGGATGGATTTTCCTCAGGTTTTACCTGCCATATCAGTTCGGTTATACTCACATAAATTATTTTAACAGTTTTAGAAACTTCAGAGTGTTTTCTATCTAATACTACCAATTATATGCATATCCTAGCTTCTGGGCCTGAGTAACAGGCAGTTTACTTTGGGCACGTCAGTCATCCGGCAATTCAGGATACTGCCCCTAGTGCTAAGGTTTTTAAAGTAAAATTCCCTTCTACCTGGTAAGGGGCCTCCTATATGTGCACGTGTGCACCAAAAAAAAATTATGGGCATAATCATAGAATTACATATATAATTGGAGCCTATTTCTTCCTATTCCAAAAAAAGTGGTATGCTTACCTGTTTGACAGACACAATTGTGTTATCCGTAGATGTCGGTGTAGCCAAATACTCCAATACTGTCCCATGCACTGATTAAATACCTCCGTGTCTGGGAAGGGCTTGGTGTGTTTGGTTAAAACCAGGGCTCGAATTGAGTAAGGAAAGGGCAAAAAGGATATCTATTGTTTGCTATATATTTTGAAAGAAATACATGAAACATATCCAAATTATATCAAGCGTTCTATAACAATGCTCAAATCGGTGATGCCTTATGGTAGAAACAAGCTCCAAAATCCCCGCGAAAGACGTGACTCCGAAGCATATGGGGATATATTGATTCCTGTCTATGATATTCTGAAGCTGCGCTGCAGTCTATAATATTCAAGGAGTTAAAAAATTGACTTTGCTATTCTGTCCCTTTCTGAAAAGGGACAGATATGGGTTTGTTTAAACCCAGGCAGCTTTTAGGGAAGCACTTCGGTTGTTGGGTTATACAACGGATGAGTAGCCAGCGAAACAAAGGTTATGTGATGATGTGACAATATGTGAAATATCATCATCACATGTGAAGTGATTTCACATGTGCAAAACATGTTTTTTTCCATAAGGGCTTCTCCATCCAACCTGACACCAAATATGGATCAGCCAGAAGGCAAGGATCCATTCTCTCCAAACATCTCACTCCCACTGAGCCAGAATCATATTTGTCATCCTTTTATTTATTCTCAGCCTTCATAGACACATTGTAAGGGTCGACGCTGGAGACGAGAAGCAAGTACAGGGAGTGAACATTTAATTAGCATGGACATGGAACAGGACAGGATAGCATCTAGACATAAGCACATAACGACATAATTTAAAAAAAATGTATTGTATTTCACCTTTATTTAACCAGGTAGGCTAGTTGAGAACAAGTTCTCATTTGCAACTGCGACCAGGCCAAGATAAAGCAAAGCAGTTCGACACATACAACAACACAGAGTTACACATGGAATAAACAAACATACAATCAATAATACAGTAGAAAAATCTATATACAGAATGTGCAAATGAGGTAGGATAAGAGAGGTAAGGCAATAAATAGGCCATGGTGGCAAAGTAATTACAATATAGCAATTAAACACTGGAATGGTAGGACGTGCAGAAGATGAATGTGCAAGTTGAGATACTGGGGTGCAAAGGAGCAAGATAAATAAATAAGTAGATTGGATGGGCTATTTACAGATGAGCTATGTGCAGGTGCAGTGATCTGTGAGCTGCTCTGACATCTGGTGCTTAAAGCTAGTGAGGGAGATAAGTGTTTCCAGTTTCAGAGATTTTTGTAGTTCGTTCCAGTCATTGGCAGCAGAGAACTGGAAGGAGAGGCGGCCAAAGGAAGAATTGGTTTTGGGGGTGACCAGAGAGATATACCTGCTGGAGCGCGTGCTACAGGTAGGTGCTGCTATGGTGACCAGCGAGCTGAGATAAGGGGGGACTTTACCTAGCAGAGACTTGTAGATGACCTGGAGCCGGTGGGTTTGGCGACGAATATGAAACGAGGGCCAGCCAACGAGATCATACAGGTCGCAGTGGTGGGTAGTATATGGGGTTTTGGTGACAAAACGGATGGCACTGTGATAGACTGCATGCAATTTGTTGAGTAGAGTGTTGGAGGCTATTTTGTAAATGACATCGCCAAAGTCGAGGATCGGTAGGATGGTCAGTTTTATGAGGATATGTTTGGCAGCATGAGTGAAGGATGCTTTGTTGCGAAATAGGAAGCCGATTCTCAATTTAATTTTGGATTGGAGATGTTTAATGTGAGTCTGGAAGGAGAGTTTACAGTCTAACCAGACACCTAGGTATTTGTAGTTGTCCACATATTCTAAGTCAGAACCGTCCAGAGTAGTGATGCTGGACGGGCGGGCAGGTGCGGGCAGCAATCGGTTGAAGAGCATGCATTTAGTTTTACTTGCATTTAAGAGCAGTTGGAGGCCACAGAAGGAGAGTTTGTATGGCATTGAAGCTCATCTGGAGGTTGGTTAACACAGTGTCGAACGAAGGGCCAGAGGTATACAGAATGGTGTCGTCTGCGTAGAGGTGAATCAAAGAATCACCAGCAGCGAGAGCGACATCATTGATGTATACAGAGAAGAGAGTCGGCTCGAGAATTGAACCCTGTGGCACCCCCATAGAGACTGCCAGAGGTCCGGACAACAGGCCCTCCGATTTGACACACTGAACTATATCAAAGAAGTAGTTGGTAAACCAGGCGAGGCAATCATTTGAGAAACCAAGGCTGTCGAGTCTGCCAATAAGAATGTGGTGATTGACAGAGTCGAAAGCCTTGGCCAGGTCGATGAATATGGCTGCACAGTAATGTCTCTTATCGATGGCGGTTATGATGTCGTTTAGGACCTTGAGCGTGGCTGAGGTGCACCCATGACCAGCTCGGAAACCAGATTGCATAGCGGAGAAGGTACGGTGGGATTCGAAATGGTCGGTAATCTGTTTGTTAACTTGGCTTTCGAAGACCTTAGAAAGACAGGGTAGGATGGATATAGGTCTATAGCAGTTTGGGTCTAGAGTGTCACCCCCTTTGAAGAGGGGGATGACCGCGGCAGCTTTCCAATCTTTGGGAATCTCAGACGATACGAAAGAGAGGTTGAACAGGCTAGTAATAGGGGTACCTAACTTGTACCCTCGACCTTACCGCCATCTTCCTTTTGTCAGTTTCAGCTTCCGAACTGCTGTAGCACGTTTTCCCTTTCTTTTACTTCTCTCTCAACATCTCTTTTTCCAGTTTTTCTCCCCTTTGTTTCGTCAACTTTTCCACTTTCTTCCTCAAGTCCTTCCTCATTAGCTACTGAAATACGTTTTTTAATTTTTGTACTTGACGCCTATCAACCTCCCGTCCCCGTCCTCCATATTTGAAACCCCCCAATCCGACGAGGTGTAATCATACCTGCGGTTGTGCACCTGCCATCTTTCTTCATAAGGTCTTCTTCTTCTTTGGTATCATGGCGTTCACACATTTTGTTTGTGCATGCCGTCATCTACTCTGCGGTAGTGTGTGATCGATCACATTAGATTTAGTGATACACAAAAAAAAATGGAAGGGGGAAAGGAAAAAATTGCACCACCAACTAAGCCTACACTTATATACGGCTATTACTGTACATACCACCAACTAACCCTACACTTATATACACCACTATTACATACCACCAACTAACCCTAACTTATATCACCACTATTACATACCACCAACTAACCCTACACTTATATACACCACTATTACATACCACCAACTAACCCTACACTTATATACGACTATTACATACCACCAACTAACCCTACACTTATATACACCACTATTACATACCACCAACTAACCCTACACTTACACTATTTTATATATTTTTTAAATGATAATACCCCATTACACTACTTTAACCCTAACTGACCCTACACCAGGCCGACGGCCTAGGAGGACGGGACTCTTTTGTTCAATACACCCTGTAACTCTCAAACACCCAAGTACTTATCTGCAGCTGCTATCACAACATATATTTTCTGTGATTTACCTTCCATTTCTGCATACAGTTGATAACCATGACAATGAATGCTAAGAAGCCAACCTTATAGAAGCACAAATTCCTATCACTCTGTATCGCCTAGGCCTACTAGCCACCCTTGAACCATCATCCTCTACTCTCTTCACTGCCTCAGCATATGACACCTTCTGTTCTACTCTGACCTTGGCAACCTCAACATGTCTCTCTCGCACCAGTTACTTCTGATCCCCAGCAACATGGGCACACCCAAAATTGAAACAATTTTTTTTCAAAAACACTACTCATTCCTTTGTTCCATCTCGGAATCAAATCAAATTGTATTCATCACATGCTTTGTAAACAACAGGTGTAGACTAACAGTGAAACGCTTACATAACGGCCCTTCCCAACAATGCAGAGAGAAAGAAAATAGAGAAACAATAGAAAAGTAGTAACAAAATAAATAGTAATGATAAAAGCAGACCAAAGTGAAGGGAGAAAAAACAAATGCAAAGAAAACCAATGAAGGAATCTACTGTTGAGAAATAATATAAATGTAAAACATGTAAGAATAAAAGTATCTGTGTTATCTCGTGGAAATGGCTCTGTCGTTTCATGGTTGCAAAACATCTACACTATTTGCTCAATTTCAGTTTATGTGAGAAGACAAGCACTGAATAGTGTATGGAATCATTGTACCATCTAAATCGCTGTGAAATAGATTTTCAAAAAACAAAAATATTGTTTTTACAGCTGTTTGAAGCTGGTGGACCAAAACCACTGTTTGAACCTGGTGGACCAAAACCACTGTTTGAAGCTGGTGGACCAAAACCACTGTTTGAAGCTGGAGGACCACAACCGCTGTTTGGTCCACAGCTGTAAAAACTATATTTTTTTGTTATTGAAAATGTATTTCACAGCTATTTATATGGTGCACTATTCAGGAATGTCATCAGGGTTCATTTCTACACACAAACACACACACACACACGGTTTAGGTTTGTGTATAGTCAACGCTTTGTTATTAAAAGAGTTTTGTGCCTCTCATTCAGATCTGCCAAGCACACCTCTGCTAGCAACACCACCACTACCCCAGTCAGCTTCGTACCGTGTTGCCCGCACAAGGCCCATCAAGACAGGAGGTCACGTTTTTGTCTTGGACCACGGTCGATGGAAAGAGCCCATGAGAGCAGCCATTGATGGGGTCCTGGCCAAGCACCATGGTGAGAAAGACATCCTGAATCCTGAAGCAGGTGGATGGGGATTATCCTGCCCTAGTGCAGAGTACATGCACTGACTCAAACAGCCTCCTGCACCCTACCGCAAGGCAGGGCATGTGAAACATCTGGCCAAGCATAAGAACATCAGCTCTGCTCTTAACACCAGCCCAGAGAAGCTCCTGGACACACAGGAGCGGTGGCAGCGTCTTACTGCAGAGAGTGAAACAGTCACTGTCCCAGTCACACCCCAGGCACCTGCTCCAGTAAACTCACCAGCGGTGTGTCCTCCCCAGGATGCCCCTCTGCCACAGGTTGCAGTCGAGAGGATGGTGAAAGAGATCAGCAGTAAAAAGGGGGCAGTGAGGAAGGCGCAAACAGAGGAAAGAGGAAATCCTCAGAGCAGCATCCCTCAGCCTGTCTGTCTGAGCAGGTTTTGCCACCAGCCACTGAAACAAGGCCCCAACAGCCCAGACATAAATATCAGCTTTCCTGGAGTGGCAGGAAAATGTATCTACTGGCTAGCCAAAGTGTTTTCCCTGTACCAGGCACAGGGCATGATGACAGAGATGACCTGGAGGGATTTCCAACAATCTGCTTTTTATGAGACTGAAAAGCAGAGATGGGTGGTGAAAAGTGGAAGTGACTCTGCAGTCAGACACACACACACACACACACACACACACACACACACACACACACACACACACACACA
>NC_036871.1:8925184-8932530 GCF_002910315.2 Salvelinus sp. IW2-2015 | reverse complement strand
ACAAATTACAAAAATGTTGACTTCTTTAATACATAATGTCACGTTCCTGACCTATTTTATGTTAATTGTATATGTTTAGTTGGTCAGGGCGTGAGTTGGGTGGGCATTGTATGTTTTGTGTTTAGATCACTTGTAATCAGCCTTATATGTTCTCAATCAGAGACAGGTGGTTTACGTTTTCCTCTGATTGGGAACCATATATAGGCTGGCTGTTCACACTGTTTGTTTGTGGGTGATTGTCTCCTGTGTTTGTGTCTGCGCACCACACGGGATTGTTTCGGTGTTATTTCGTTTGATGTAGTCTGTTTCCTGCTCGTGAGTTCTGTGTCTATTATTGTAAGTTCCATGTTCAGGTTTCGTCTACATCATATGTCAGAGTCAAAGGCCCGCGGGCCACATCCGGCCCGCGAGAAGGTTTTTACGGCCCCTGGTGATCTTGATTTATTATTAGAACCGGCCCGCAGACCGCAGCAAGCCGGCAGCCCGCAGATCTTTTACACGCACCAATACTACATTTCCCACAATGCACAGGTGACGCACCGAGCAGTAGGCTGCTTCATTTCAATATTATTTGGCACAGCAGTCGTCAGCATCACAGTAAAATTAACTTTAGATACCCATCAAAAATGGCAAAACGGAAGGTGGACACTGAGAACCGGGGGTTTCAAACAAGGTGGAGTCGGAGTATATTTCACGGAGGAGCTGGAAACCTGTGTGTCTTCTGTGTGGGAGAAAGTGTGGCGGTACTGAAAGAGTATAATCTGAGACGACATTATGAAACGAAACACGCGGACAAAAACAAGAATATGGACATGGAACAAAGGCTACAAAAAGGCAGAGGAATTAAAACGAGGCCTCAAATCTCGACAGGCTCTGTTCAAAAAAGCCAAATCACAAGGCCAGGCTGCTGTCAAGGCCAGTTTTATTTGGCAGAAGAGATCGCTAAATCAGCCCGGCCATTTTACGGAGGGGGATTTCATCAAAAACTGCATGATTAAAGTTTGTGACGAAGTTTGCCCAGAAAAAAGGCAACCTCTTTAAATGTGAGTCTGAGCAGAAAACACCATTGCCGAGAGAGTAGACCAGTTGTCCATCAATCTAAAAGAGCAGCTTGTGAAAAAAGGAAAAGATTTCATTGCATATTCCTTGGCTGTGGATGAGAGCACCGACATTTCTGACATTGCCAGTTGTCAATTTTCATCCGCGGAGTGGACTCCAGCCTAAGCGTGACAGAGGAGTTTTTGGCTTTACGTCCTATGCATGGCACAACTACGGGCATGATGTATAAAGAGTGTCAAGATGTGTAAATGAGATGGAGCTGCCTTGGGAAAAACTCGTGGGTTGACAACCGACGCGAGCACCTGCGATGTGTGGGACACAGGAGCGGACTGGTGGCGAAGATACGGGAAAAGATGCAAGAGGAAAACGCGACAGTGAGCTGACAGCTTATCATTGTATCATACACCAGGAAGCGTTGGGCGGTAAAGCCTTGAAAATGGAGCATGGAATGGCATCATCACGCGCACAGTTAACTTTATCAGAGCCAAAGGTTTGAATCACCGCCAGTTCAAGGCATTTTCTGACGGAGTTAGAAACGGAGCATGGTGATTTGCCTTATCACACAGAGGTGCATGGCTAAGCCAGGGAAAGGTGCTTCAAAGATGTTTCGAGCTTCGTGAGGAGATTTGTCTGTTCTTGGACAGCAAAGGGAAAGACACAACACAATCCGAGACGAAATGTTTCTGTGTAAATGGCTTTTCTGTGTGACATTACGAGTCATCTGAATGCAATGAACTTGCAGCTGCAGGGTCGGGATCATGTCATCTCTGATATGTACAGTACAGTGAAGGCATTTAAAACCAAACTGACTCTGTGGGAACGCAGATGCGGAAAGAAAATTTGAGCCACTTTCCCAGCTGCCAGACCATGAAAGAGAAGCTCTCTACCAGTGTCGTTCCCGAGCGCACAGTTGGCTGATAAAATAGGTATGCTTGCCGCTGACTTCGACGCCGATTTGCTGACTTTGAAGCACAAAAAAAGCAGGTTGGAACTGCTCGGTAACCCATTTGCTGTTGACGTGGAAAAGCTCACCACCAAACCTCCAAATGGAGTTGATTGACCTCCAATGCAATGATGCACTGAGGCAAAATATGCGCAGTGGGTGCTGCGGAGTTCGCCCGTTTCTCCCCGACACAATGCCCCAGCTGCGCATCCAGGCTGCTCAAACGTTGTCTATGTTTGGCAGCACATACCTGTGTGAACAACTGTTTTCTTTGATGAACCTGAACAAAACATACACAGAAGTCGACTTACTGCTGAACACCTCCATCAATTCTGAGGATTCCTCAGCTCAGAGCCTTACCCCGAACATTGATGAACTTGTGGAAAAGATGGGACACCACAAGTATCACCCTCAACCTCAAACAAGTGAACATTACTGTGCACAAATGTTTATATGTTCTCAAGCATATCTATGTCATTGCATATGCTATATTACACTCTCTGGCGAGGGAGGAGCTGGTTTTTACATATTGTGTATTTATTTATTGTGAACACATTTCTGTTTTGTTGGTGGAATTCTTGGGATTTTTTAAAAATACACAAACGCTGCTAAGTTCTAAACAGCAAACCAATCAAAACTTGTGTACTATCCGGGTACTATCCCTGTCCGATCACGTTCTCTGTACCTAAGGTACTAAACACAGCTGRTGACAGCTCGAAAGATATCGCCTTTTAGTGAAGACTGTATTGCAAGGTATGTTATGTGTATGATATACTGTGTTGGCTAATATGCATATGCAGCTGTAATTGTACAAGTGGTAGCATACAAGACACACATCTTTCTATCTGTGTAACCTATATTTAACTAGGCAAGTCAGTTAAGAACAAAATCTTATTTACAATGACGGCCTACCCCGGCCAAACCCGGACGACGTTGGGCCAATTGTGCGCCGCCCTATGGGACTCCCAATCACGGMCGGATGTGATGCAGCTTGGATTTGAACCAGGGACAGCAGTGACGCAGGCTCCTGAGTGGCGCAGCGGTCTATCTACATGCTTTCATTTGGTTTTTATGCAAAGTACTGTATATGATCAAATGTTAATTTAAGCCTGCAGCTAGTTATTTGAAATTAGACATATAGTCAGCGAAAACATGATACAAAAATGTAATTCACTGACAAAAAGATAGCTAATGAAACACTAGCCTCCTGAGCTGGCAAATTGTCATTTACAGTAGCTGGCTAGGCTATTCAAACTGTAACATTGGCTTGCTTTCAATAAATTGGTTTAATGGTTAACGGATTTACTTCTTCATACGATCAAGACAATTTGTATTGCATGCTGCATATTTCAAGTGCACTCAAACAGATATTTATCTTATTTTCGTTTTTGGGAGCTAGATACAGTGCCTTCTGAAAATATTCATACATTTACATTTACATTTAAGTCATTTAGCAGACGCTCTTATCCAGAGCGACTTACAAATTGGTGCATTCACCTTATTCATACTTCCTGTATACAACCCATTCCACATTTTGTTGTGTTACATCCTGAATTCAAAATGTATTAAATAGATTTTTTTTTCACCCATCTGGACACAATACAATAATTACAAAGTGATAATAGACATTTTAGCAAATTTATTGAGAATTAAATACAGAAATATATCATTTACATAAGTATTCACAGTCAATAATTTGTAGAAGCACTTTTGGCCGCATTCGCATTCSATATGCTGATAAAATTTAGGGAGCCTTGTTTTCAGATTAGCCTTGTTAAAATCCGCAGCTACAATAAATGCAGCCTCAGGATATGTGGTTTCCAGTTTACATAGAGTYCAATTAAGTTCTTTCAGGGCCGTCGAGGTGTCTGCTTGGGGGGGATATACACGACTGTGATTATAATCGAAGAGAATTCTCTTGGTAGATAATGAGGTCGGCATTTGATTGTAAGGAATTCTAGGTCAGGTGAACAAAAGGACTTGAGTCCCTGTATGTTGTTATAATCACACCATGACTCATTAATCATAAGGCATACACCCCCGTCCTTCTTCTTACCAGAGAGATGTTTGTTTCTGTCGGCGTGATGCGTGAAGAAACCAGGTGGCTGTACCGACTCTGATAATGTATCCCGAGTGAGCCATGTTTCCGTGAAACAGAGAATGTTACAATTGCTGATGTCTCTCTGGAACGCAACCCTTACTCGGATTTCGTCTACCTTGTTGTCAAGAGACTGGACATTGGCGAGTAGTATACTCGGAGCCTGTCCAGAAGACCACTCCGTCTGCCCCTTCTGCGGCGCCGTTGTTTTGGGTCGCCTGCTGGGATCCGATCCATTGCCCTGGGTGGTGGACCAAACAGAGGATCCGCTTTAGGAAAGTCGTATTCCTKGTCATAATGTTGGTAAGTTGACGTTGCTCTTATATCCAATAGTTCCTCCCGGCTGTATGTAATAWCACTTAAGATTTCAGGAGGCTGAAGAAATTTGTCTTGTCACCAAAAACACTCACAAACTTTTACAGATGCACAATCGAGAGCATCCTGTCGGGCTGTATCACCGCCTGGTACAGAAACTGCTCCGCCCACAACCGCAAGGCACTCCAGAGGGTAGTGAGGTCTGCACGTCTGCATAACGCATCACCGGGGGCAAACTACCTGCCCTCCAGACACCTACACCACACCGATGTCACAGGAAGGCCAAAAAGATCATCAAAGACAACAACCACCCGAGCCACTGCCTGTTCATCCCCCCCTTCTCTAGTCATGGCCCAAAATGTGTAGAATATGCGAGGAACATCTTGTTTAAAACTGCTAATTCCTTCTTCAACTCCATTACATTAAAAGATGGGTGCTGCAGTGGATAATAACTCATATCTCGCTGTGTTTCTATATGCATCGTCTAGACCGCGGCCTGGGCAACAACCTGGGTAAACTCAGTGTTTAGGGTGTCGGTTGGTTTAAATGGTAAAAACTTCAAACAGGACGAAACCAGTGAAGCTCCAATACGGAAATTAGACGATCCCGATTTAAACAGGGATGCTAAGTCTCTCCAGGACCCGTTCAGAGCACAGACTGGAATAATGTTCGCTGATTCACTGCTCTCTCTCGATACACTGCATATTCGACTAACACGTCAGTACAGGCTCCGCAGCCCCCGCTCCTCCAGGATGCCACGCAGATAAGCGTACGCCGCGACCCAGATAGAGATGAAAACACAACTAGACCTTCATATACTCCACAAGCCTAATGGCGGCGCAAAAGAAATTACCTTCTGGGTTCACAACAAATAATAGACCCTTGCCCCAATCACTAGCATTGCAGTTAACTGCAGGCTAGAGCTCGCAACTCTTTCACATAAGGCGTGAGCCTCAGGAATCTCTAGCCCACGTACTTACATAACATATAATAATAATCTTGGACCTTCGATGTTTATTAAGATAAACTCGCAGCCTTTATCCAGCTAGTCGAACTGATCATCATAAAAAACATATGGCAACAGACTTCGTCAAGTTAGTCTATATAAGGATGTTTTACATACCCTTACACTATAGTGACCTATTACAATCTCATATGTACCTACTACCGCTCAGAGTCTCTGCCTACTTCCTTGATTTTCTCGTCGGATGTGGCTGCTTTAGTCCAAATAACCCATACTCCTACTGCATCTATGCCGGCGATACAGCTGTGCGAATGCCTTGTGTTTCAGCCCCCAGCTTTGACGCGGAGACCACCCAGAATCGGCTACTCAATAACTCCCTAATGCCCTCACTTCGAGGCAAACATATATTATAATGTACATGTTCTTATTCATTCTTAATCTGCATGAGAATCACTCAGCTGTTCCGACGATTGTTTGATCTCGCGTCTTCGTAGCCGATATCGAAGTTAAGACCTTTAACATAGGGTTAACTATTTCACAGGCCGACAACGTTGCTGGGTCGCGAGTACCGGTAGCGTCACTTTTTACCGGTGTGATGCGTTTTTACTGATTGTCCCATGAAGCTGGCAACATTCATTATCCGAACTATACGAGACAAGAGCCACATTGACCTGGTTTCCACATTACCCGCCTATTAACTCCAGATAAGGCGTAATCAAATAAAGACGCTGACACTTCAACAAGACCTATTTCACTCCAGGTTACGCACGCTATCGAGCGTCATCCAAATTGCATAGAGTCACCGAGAGATTGAACAAAGAGCAACAGAATAACTTGTGTCTCTTTCTGAATTTATTTCTCTCTGAAACGGCTCTCGGCCCGAATCAAGACTGCACATGCATAATAATGCTCCATCTCGCCAGCACCAGAGCATTGAAGTGAATTCTACTGGACACGCACCTTTAGATGGAAAACTGAAACAACAAGCCATGCTCTCCTAATAATGTTCTCCGATATTCTTGCATTACTCATCTCATATTAATTAAATGTTATACTCTTCTAAATGCACTATTCTTATACCGGTTATTGCTTAGCTCAAACTGATTTGAAAGTGGTTTTCTAAACTGTGGGCATCATCGACCCATTCTCTTTCCCGACGTTAGTCTGTGCAACATGCACGTATACTGGTACCTCTTTAATTATCTTATACAGGCCCCACTGCATCTCAGTCAACATTGGCCCTTAGATTGGCCTTCTAGCGGAGCGGAGACTGACATAATTTTATGTATAGATGTGCTTCTTAATCCATTTACCTTACTATTATCCACATTTACGTTCTATCTTGCGCTAAGTTTTAGGTTATAAGTTGGTAGAACTGGTGTAGAATGAAGCCTGAGCTGACGAATTTATAGAAATGATAAATGCCTTCTAGAAAAATTCTAAACCTGCTCACTCGTTCTGGGACGGAGCTAGCTTAAGGTAAGAAGCATTTCAACTACACCCGCGTAGTGTAGCATCTTGCTAAACAACTCGGTGTAGAGACTAGGGCATCCCAATTCGCCACACCTATCTTCATTGGATCAAGCCTTCTTGTATCACTTGTAAACATTTTCCTATATTCCTCTCCAGGAGCGCTGATCCCAAGCATGTAATATTCTTATCCAAGGATGATGTATCAGACTGAGATTACAATGATAGAACCTCATTGGGACACCCACTGGATACACATGAGCTAAACATTATAATGCAGACACTCGGGCAGTAAGTCTGGAGATGTGTTGATGAACTCCCAAGTGGTTGGTCTGCCATATGTCACTTACACACACTATATCCCACCAGACATATGCCACACAGCAGGTCTTTTCACAGTGCCCACAAAATCGCGTAGAACTATTCAAGATAAACACGTATCTGAGGGATAGTCCAAGAGACCCGTTAACCATGGACACTATTCTCTATACATTCTT
>NC_036871.1:8847398-8921618 GCF_002910315.2 Salvelinus sp. IW2-2015 | reverse complement strand
TGGCTGCTGCCAACATACTGACTCAAATCTCTAGCCACTTTAATAATATAAAATTGGATGTAATAAATGTATCACTAGTCACTTTAAACATTGCCACTTTATATAATGTTTACATACCCTACATTACTCATCTCATATGTATRTACTGTACTCTATACCATCTACTGCATMTTGCCTATGCCGTTCAGCCATCGCTCATCCATATATTTATATGTACATGTTCTTATTCATTCCTTTACACTTGTGTGTAGGTCCATGTGTGTCCATGTGCATTGATAAGACRGCATTAACGATAAGTAATCAAATAAAGACGCCACTTCAACAAGCCTATTTCACGCCATAGCCTGCTAAATCKGCAAGATAACTTTTCTTTAATTTTGACTTCGGCACAAATGAAAATGTGGCACTGAATCGCACATGGACTGATGTTTCAGCGTTGTCTCAATGAAGAGTTCGACATTCGACTTTCCACGTGTGACATGCACGTGCATTTACAAGCCTGCTAGAGTTAGCGGCAGGCGGAAGAGCAATATCCACCTCCGTAGTACGGATGAAGCCTGAGCTGGAATATGAAGCTAACTAAACCTGGATAGCTTTAGAAAACCCTGAGTAGATCTCGCTTCAGTCGTAGTATTTTTCCAGGGKTTTTCCAAGGTGTTTTGCAAACATGACCYTTGACCCCTGTCAGGTAACTATGCACCTGGGCAGTAGCGGTGCGTGGGTAAAATAACTGGGGAAGCCAAGCCAACCTATGTGTTGTGATAATTGAGTTGTTTGCTCTATAACCGGTTAGTTCATATGCCTTGCCACTGTGATATATAGACCTAAGGCCGGTAAAAATCTGTCGTTCTGCCACTAAACAAGGCAGTTAACCCACTGTTCGTAACTGACTTGCCTAGTCAAATAAAGGTAAAATAAATAAAGGCCAAGACAATAGGAATACACAGTGGCAGAATAAATTCAACCACCTTTGTTTMATCACWAAACCGGAGAGTAACCTCTATCTGGTGAAGTTCACAAAGCATATTGTATGTAACAAACAGTTACATGACTTACAGCATGGTCAAGCAAGTTAACGTTTTCAACATTTTCGTACTACTTAACAACTATTGATTTAGAACCACAGGGAGTCACCGCAAGTAGTAAAGAAAACAGGAGCTGCCTCCAATATTCCAGCAGCATTTCAACATCATCAAATCACCTATGCTTAGTCTAATATAGTGACAACTAAAGATACCAGTTTTGTTTGTCCTAGCCACTGCCTTAAAATGCTTGCTCGCTAGCCTAACTTCCTTTCATGGGCAACAATGAGCCAGCTAGTTAACATTAGCCTACTACATCTAGCTTCATATTGAACTTCCATCCTCTCAAGCCAGGGGCACAATGTAGGAATTTATTTGGATCAGAATCGCCGTTATTAATATTAGCCAGTACAGAGAATTAAGTAAATCCAACAAGTCCAAATCCCTATCACCATCCATACTAATTTAGAAAAGCTAGCGAGCAACCGGAGGAGAACGACAAGGACATGCAACAATTCAAGTTTTTTTCTGTCAATGACTTTTGTTTTTGAGTGATTGGAACTGGCTTCCCTGACACTTTTTGGGTGCGCCAGGACCATTCACAGTTGAGCTCGCTCAGTTTAGCTCAATGCTGATTGTCTATTATTATTATTATTTTTTTATCAAGGGAGGCCAAATGCTTGCTGGCTTCCTTTGCATTCAAGCTACGGGCAGCAACAATGTCATACTCTTTTTGACCAGACACACCAGATAGATGGGCTACACATGCAGAGACAGAGGGGTGCTTTTTCGCCCGATCTGAAGCTTTCTCCAGTGATATACATTTAGCCTCTTGCGGATTGAAAGAAAATTATGAAAACAGAGAGACAAAAATAAAAAAGATATAAAATAAAATTGGGGGTGGTGGGGCAGGTTTTGTACCTTTTGGGGTAATCCTGGCTTCTCTTGGCATCCATGAATACACGCCACTGCCACCGTGGTCAGGTTTGTGAGATGGGCGTGTAGATACTTACTGAGGTCATGACGTTCAAGGGTGGAGCAGGAAGCTCTCTCACAGAGCTCAAACTGGTTTCAAACAAATTATTTTCAGACCAATTTAACAGACTATAGGTCTTGACATATCAATCTTGTAGATAAACCACTCTCTTATCATGTAACTAGTAGCTTTCTGTTACTGGTTAAACGTTGTATTACTGCTGTTCCTAATCTAGAATATCCTGAACGATAGTGTGTTGCTCCCTCAACAATGTATTTTCATATAACTCAAAACAGAGATGGGCCTATGGAAATTTGTGGTGAAATATACGTTCTTCGTTAATATTATATAACTGCCTTGTGCTTGAGCAATCTGAACTTTGACCTTAGTGTTTAAACATTTTTCTTGATGTCACACCAAATTAGAAAGACTTTGTCTTGTCGAAACTACACAAACTCTGTGACCATAAAATACATTAAGAACACAATGTACAGTGAAGTCGGAAGTTTACATACACCTTAGCCAAATACATTTTAAACTCAGTTTTTCACAATTCCTGACATTTAATCCTAGTATAAATTCCCTGTCTTTAGGTCAGTTAGGATCACCACTTAATTTTAGAATGTGAAATGTCAGAATAATAGTAGAGAGAATGATTTAATTTCAGTTTTTATTTCTTTCATCACATTCCCAGGTGGGTCAGAAGTTTAATCACTCAATTAGTATTTGGTAGCATTGCCTTAAATTGTTAACTTGGTCAAACGTTTCGGGTAGCCTTCCACAAGCTTCCCACAATAAGTTGGGTGAATTTAGGCCCATTCCTCCTGACAGAGTTGGTGTAACTGAGTCAGTGTATGCCTCCTTGCTCGCACACGCTTTTTCTGTTCTGCCACAAATATTCTATAGGATTGAGGTCAGGGCTTTGTGATGGCCACTCCACTACTTGACTTTTGTTGGCTTAAGCCATTTTGCCACAACTTTGGAAGTATGCTTGGGGTCATTGTCCATTTGGAAGACCCATTTGCAACCAAGCTTTACTTCCTGACTGATACTTGAGATGTTGCTTCACTATATCCACATAATTTTCTTTCCTCATGATGCCATCTATTTTGTGAAGTGCACCAGACCCTCCTGCAGCAAAGCACCCCCACAATAATGATGCTGCCACCCCCGGGCTTCACGGTTGGGATGGTGTTCTTCGGCTTGCAAGCCTCCCCTTTTTCCTCCAAACATAACAATGGTCATTATGGCCAAACAGTTCTATTTTTGTTTCATCAGACCAGAGGGCATTCTACAAAAAGTACAACTTTGTCCCCATGTGCAGTTGCAAACCATAGTCTGGCTTTATATGGGTTTTGGAGCAGTGGCTTCTTCCTTGCTGAGTGGCCTTTCAGGTTATGTCGATATAGACTCATTTTACTGTGGATATAGATATTTTTGTAACTGTTTCTCCAGCATCTTCACAAGGTCCTTTGCTGTTGTTCTGGGATTGATTTTCACTTTTCACACCAAAGTAGGTTCAACTCCAGGAGACGAACGCGTCTACTTCCTGAGTGGTATGACGGCTGCGTGGCCTTGTGTTTTATACTTGCGTACTATTGTTTGTACAGATGATTGGGTACTTCAGGCATTTGGAAATTGCTCCAAGGATGAACCAGACTTGTGAGGTCTACATTTGTTTTCTGAGGTCTTGGCTGACTTCTTTTGATTTTCCATGATGTCAAGCAAAGAGGAACTGAGTTTGTGTCACGTTCCTGACCTGTTTTCTCTTGTTTTGTATTTATTTAGTATGGTCAGGGCGTGAGTTGGGTGGGTTGTCTATGTGTTGTTTTCTATGTTGGGGTTTGTTGCGTTCGCCGGTATGATTCTCAATCAGAGGCAGCTGTCAATCGTTGTCCCTGATTGAGAATCATACTTAGGAGCCGGGGTTCACGCGTGTGGTTTGTGGTGTGTTTGTATTTCGTGTCAGTGTTCGTGCCACACGGGGACTGTTTGTCGGTTAGATTCTTTTTGTTATTTCGTTACTTGTAGTGTTCAGTTTATTTATAATAAATATGGACACTTTCCACTCTGCGTTTTGGTCCGATCCCTACACCTCCTCTTTCTGACGAAGAGGAGGAAATCTGCCGTAACAGTTTGAAGGTAGGCCTTGAAATACATCCACAGTACACCTCCAATTGACTCAAATGATGTCAATTAGCCTATCAGAAGCTTCTAAAGCCATGACATAATTTTCTGGAATTTCCCAAGCTTTTTAAGGCACAGTCAACTTAGTGTATGTAAACTTCTGACTCACTGGAATTGTGATACAGTGAATTATAAGTGAAATAATCTGTCTGTAAACAATTGTTGGAAAAATTACTTGTGCCATGCACAAAGTAGATGTCCTAACCGACTTGTCAAAACTATAGTTTGTTAACAAGAAATTTGTGGAGTGGTTGAAAAACAAGTTTTAATGACTCCAGCCTAAGTGTATGTAAACTTCCGACTTCAACTGTATATGAACTTACACAGTACAGTTTGGTACCTTGTAGGTATAATGGGACATTTTCTGCCCAATATTTTGAATTAARGGTACTATTATCACTGCGCTTTGATAGRTGGGGGCAATGTACTGGTGAGGCTCATCAGCATATTTGGGGGCATTGTCAAATATATGTGTATTTYTGCCTATCGTCAGAAGTAGCAGTTTAAGTGGTTGATGGTTATGCTGCCAGTAGAGCACCTCCGTTGACACTGTCTGCTCTGTCTGCAAATGGTGTACGAGAATACGTCAGTAATGAGCTGCACTGTGAAGAAGTAATTGTGCATTTTCTAGTAACATAATTGTAACTTTTTGCTGTGAATTTGTCATCTCTTAACTGGAAACTACTTGTTAGTAACTTTTTGTAAAAGTCACATTAACTTCCTGGCAAAATCATRTCAGGACACACTTGCCAGTAACATAATGTGCCTTCACTGACCCTTCTGTTTACAACATACACATCATTTGCTGATAGTCATTGTTACAGTATGCTGCCAATCAGAAGATTGTAGGCATGGCTTATTCGAGCCGTTGCTTTCAGCTAGCTYTTTTTGGTCTCCCATAAGCGGGAATGTCATCCCAGTTAAAAGCTCTGTTCATAAATATTAAGGTTGGTGCATGTGATACCAAAGAAYCATTTCATGTTTAATTTATAGCTAATCACAATGTAATTGTAATACTCACCTTCCTACCAGACAAWCAGGTAAGTGAGTGTGATGGATTAGCTACAGTAAGTTACTGTGAATTTTACAATAAYCCAGTTGTTGACAGTAGGTTATTGAAAATGTACTTCCTGTGAACAAGCTGCAATTAAGCTTCTGGAAAATGAACTGTAACCTCTTAAAAGTGCYGCTCTTGATTGTTACAAGTTCGTACAAAGACAAAGGAACTAGCCATGTCAAAAAATATGCTCAACCTTGATTAACAGAACAATCAAACAACTTAAACCGGTACAACATTTCCACTAATGGATAGCACAATACAAAATATTTTAGACCATACCCCAAAATATGCTAATGAGCCCCCGCCAGCACATTGCCGGCCTTACCTACATTTCAAAGAGCAGTAAAGTCCGACTTCTCACACATAATGACCTCTGACGTAACCTACTAAGGTAATTACCTCAATAACCACATTTATTTTTGTCAARAAAACATTCTTTATAAAAAGCAATCTATTCTTGTTTTTTTTKTATGATTTTATTTGCTATTTTATAAACAGCACAAAACATACAAATACAAAAACGACAACATCATATCAACATCAACTACATCACACCTGCCCAGACCCACTAGCACACACACCCATTTCTAGCACCCACATCACTTTCCATTCCATGGCCTAAAGCTGCACCATTTAGTTTCTCTCTGTAGGCTATGCACTTTCCATTTTTTAAATAATAAAGCACTTCACCTTTCCATTGCATTAACGACGGAGGATTTGTTGATTTCCAGATTTTAAGTATAATTTTTTTTTTTWAAGATAATTGACAAGRAAAGTAYMGTCCAACCCATCGGGTATCTCACTGCACCCTCGTGCCATTTCTTGAAATATGCAGACAGACGGATTAAAAGTACATTTACATTCTAATACGTCTGACAGCCAACTTTCTAACTCAGCCCATAACTTTTGGACTTTATAACATTGCCAGAAGGCATGGATTATTGAGTCATTTTTTGTTTTAAACCTCAGACATGACTCTGCCGTTGTGCTGTAGAATTTGTGAATTTTGTCTCTTGTATAATACATTCTATATATTAATTTATACTGGATTAAGCATACATTTTTGGTTAACTGTAATATCATTAGTTATATTCCAACTTTCCCTCCATATTGTGCCAATATCAGTCATTTTTAATGGTTACAATAGTTATATTTTTTCCTAAGACATTGTTAGTTGGACAGGCTCTCTGCAAGGTTTTGTATAGCTTACYTATCATATGAATATCATTTTCTGACTCCCTCAAGATTGCTCTGATGTCCAAAAGATTTCAAATCTAAATTTTGTGATATAAAAYATTAATGTTCAACGCATTTGGAAATATCTACATTGGTCAATCCAAAACTGCTTTTTAAAGCTGTCATGGAAATAARTGTATTTCCCKCATACCAAGTAATTTACGGTTTCTATGCCTTTAGTTTTTAATGTGGACCAATTTATTGTGAATTCTGAAAACCTATTGGATTGTGTTTTTAGGGAATAATATAGGTTCTTGTAGAATACGTTTCATATTCTTCCATATTGTTATATTGTCCTTAACTATGAAGTCATTMATGTTCTTAGCTTTATTCTTTGACAAYAGACACGTAAAAATATTCTGGGGATGAGCATGCGCATCTTCAATATGTACCCATTGTTCCTCTTTAATACATTTAACTATAYGTCGCAAGTAAAAGTMTTGGGTAGTGAGTTGATACAATTCCAAGGCTGGAAGGTTAAAACCACCCTCAGACTTAAAGTCTGTTATGACAGAGTATACTTTTTAAAGAATCTCTTCGGTGGGGTAATTGGTATTACCGGAAATAAATACAAAATCTTTAGGAGCCATGCAATGAGGTTTATTTTAACCTGTAACATTTATGGGAGGATTGTTCCATTTAATTAGATCTGCTTTCATATAGTTTATATAAACAACCTTGATCAAAAGTATTTGGACACCTGCTCGTCAAACATCTCATTCCATAATCATGAGGATTAATATGGAGTTGGTCCCCCCTTTGCTGCTATAACATCCWCCACACTTATGGGAAGGCTTTCCACTAGATGTTGGAACATTGCTGCAGGGACTTGCTTCCATTCAGCCACGAGCATTAGTGAGGTTGGGTGCTGATGTTGGCCAATTAGGCCTGGCTCGCTGTCATCGTTCCAATTCATCCCAAAGGTGTTCAGGGCTCTGTGCAGGCCAGTCAAGTTCTTCCACACCGATCTCCATAAACTATTTCTGCAGTGGCGATTTAAGCATGTTAATCTTTTTTAAAATTCGAACGTTTTAGGTGCATGCCAGCAAACCCACTACACAACACAATACTAAACAATACATTAATTGCACTATAACGGTGACAAACAGTGCCCACAAACTGTTAGGGCCTACGTAAAGCTGTCCCAACAGTAAAGCTTTCTTTTCAGCACCAAGGAGTGAATCCTTACCACCGCTACACCTGGCTATCAGCGGAGCCTTGTCTGGCAGGTAAACAGTTCATTCAGCCTCATTTACTGCCCTTTTAACAAATGTGGTTTCTACTGACAATTGAGATGTACAAACTATGACAAGGGATGAGAAGCGGATACGTGGCAATCCGTAAATTCAATTGACATTAATGAGCGAGCTAAGACGGACRTAGTCAATATAACTATTTGCTCAGCACTTTTGAAATGTACAGCAACAGAATTCAGAACATGGGCCATTCTTAYAGTATTCTCCCTGTACACTAAGTCAGAACTGTAGGATAAATAAAGTGTGCATATAAGCAGACAATGAAAGCTCTTACAATATTGGAATTTGATGACCGTTCAAAACGTATTTTCCCAGTCGGAGCTCGTTTTTTCCCGAGTTCCCAGGTGTCTTGAACTCACTGAAGCCTGAGATTTCTCAGTTCYGAGTTTCCAGTTGTTTTGAATGTGGCAGAAGTCATGCTGTATTGACAGCATGGCCAATGTWWTGGACATTTCGTGGCCCATGGTGTTGCCTGTGCATGATTTTCCTTTTAAGCTTGGAAAAGAGACCTTTAAACACAGACTTGGACCACACACATTTTCCACCAAATAGCAGGCAGGGGAAGCAAAATAGAGATTGCTTTGCAACGCTTGCAGTTAGCCACTGATTCCTTCCAAACCACTCACTGCTTAATTTGTCATTTTCAACTTGTTGTGTAATGTTTGTCCAATRGCCAATGAACACAGATACACTTTTATCTATAATTTCTCTTCATATGACAAGGATTGAAAATAATTTGCCAGTAGATTGTCTACATGATTCATGATGATGACTGCTTGTCKAGCTTGCTAGCTACGGTAGATATGACGTGATTTGAAGTTATTTTATTTGTGGCCAATGACCTTGAACCTTATTGGATGGGCATTCTAATGTATATTTATTGCAGCACCCAAGGGGGCTTGAACTTTCTAGCTCCCTATAGATTTTGCGGTGACTAGTGTCCCCATGAGTGACAGAACACTGAGCCAATCACGGCACAACTAGAGAAGATTACAGCTTTATTAACTCAATATTTTTTTTTACATTGTTTGCAAACTGATATGTGAAACGTATTAATGCCAAAATAACATGCAAAACAGGCAACAAAATGATTATAAAAAAATATTTTTAAAAGCCACACCTGCCCTGAATGAYGGGTCACCATTGCATTTCTGTATGGACCTTGCTTTGTGCATGGGGACATTGTCATGCTGAAACAGAAAAGGGCCTTCCCCAAACTGTTGCCACAAAGTTGGAATCACAGAATCGCCTAGAATGTGACTGTATGCTATAGCGTTAAGATTTCCCTTCACTGAAACTAAGGGGCCTAGTCGGAACCATGAAAAACAGCCCCAGACCCTTATTCCTCCTCCACCAAACATTACAGTTGGCACTATGCATTGGGGCAGGTAGCGTTCTCCTGGCATCCGCCAAATCCAGATTTAGCGGTCGGACTGCCAGATGGTGAAGCGTGATTCATCACTCCAGAGAACGTTTCCACTGCTCCAGTCCAATGGCGGCAAGCTTTACACCACTCCAGCCAACGCTTGGCATTGCGCATGGTGATCTTAGGTCTGTAGTGATGCCTCTAGCACTGTGRTGCAGTGCCTTAGACCGCAGCGCCATTCGGGAGGCAGCAGGAGAGAAATTTGACCAACCGACCTGTTGGAAAGGTGGCATCCTATGACAGTGCCATCCTATGACAGTGCCACGTTGAAAGTCACTGAGCTCTTCAGTAAGGCCATTCTGCTGACAATGTTTGTCTATGGAGATTGCGTGGCTGTGTGCTCGATTTCATACACATGTCAGCAACGGGTGTGGCTGAAATAGCCGTATCCACTAATTTGAAGGGGTGGCCACATACTTTTGTATGTATAGTGTATTTGTGGTTAGTTGTCACTTAGTAATCATTCTAAGTATTTCATATTTGTTGTTGTCCACTTAATGGATTGCTGTAGATCAGGGGTATTCAACTCTTACCCTACGAGGTCCCGAGCCTGCTGTTTTTTTGTTCTACCTGATAATTAATTGCATCCACCTGGTGACCCAAGTCTAAATCAGTCCCTGATTAGAGGGGAGAAATGAGAAAGAGTTTGAGGGCTGTAAATGGTGAGTTATTATTTTTCCTATTGCCAYTATGTCCGTTTTTTTCCACCTTATGTTTCTATCCTGAGATTTTAGAGTATTCTRAATAAGTTAAGTTTATATGTTTACCAATACTGATACRTGTTACGTTTGGGTCCTGTCTAATTACTTCTGCAAGCACTTCAATTTCCAGTKCAAACAGAAGGGGGGAGAGGGGAAATCCCTGTCTTGTSCCCCTTTCTAAAGSAATTTCATGAGATAATGTATTATTTTCCATTTAGGGCATTTATATAATATTTTTATTAAATGTAGTATTTCAGCTGGAAAGTTGAAAGCTTCCAATGTTTTGAATAGAAAAGGCCATTCAAGACGGCCGAAAGCCTTTTCGGCATCAACTGCCATTATTGATAAATCTATATCTTGTTTTTTGTTTTTTTGCGTATTGTATTAAACTGAAATATGTTCTTGTATTTGCTTGTAAGTGTTTATTTTTAATAAACCCTTTTTGAYTGATACAGTATGTTTCAAGTCTGGTAAGACTTGCCATTCTATTGCTTATAAACTTTGTTATTATTTTATTGTAAACTCATGGGTCTATAATCATTAGGGGACTCTCCAGATTTTCCAGATTTTAATATAACYGAAATAACTGTTTGATACATGGAACTAGGAAGTACTGAATTGAGCAATGTGTTGTTATTTGTGTAAATAGGGGCTCAAATTTTTCTCAAAATGTTGAATAGAATTCTATGGGAAAGCAAATCATTCCTGGTGCTTTTATCTGCGCAAATGTTTTAACAGTCTATATTTATTTCTGGGTGATCTCTGTTTTTACCGACACATTTTTTGTCTGCTGATAATTGCTTCAGGGTTGTTGAGTCTAAGAAGGCTATGGTATCTGTCCAACTGTTGTTTTATTCTGATTTATATACATTTTCATAGAAGCCGTTAAAATTGTAATTTATCAGGTTGTTATTTGTAATTACCCCATTTGTATCTTTATCTTTAAAAATTATAATTGGTTTAATGGTATTCATTTTGTAAGAGCTGCAAGATATATTTGTCAAGTTTATTTGCCATTGAGTTTAACCTGTAATTGTTGCCTCTYTTCAAAAGTAAAATATACTATTCYAAGTTCAGACATTTTATTTTCTTCTTTACCTTGTAAAGATGTTTTATGGGCTTTTTATAAGATAGTGATTTATTTTCCTTTAATTTTAATTTCTAAATCAGATTTAGCTTTTGCTGAGTACGAGATTATCATTCCCTTAATGTACTCCTTAAAGGCATCCCAKATTATATCACGGGTCGGATTTTCTCTATCCTCTATGACTACATTTGTAATGGTAAAGGTTTTAATTTTTTCGTACATTTCGGGTCCTGAAGATGCGCTCTGTTCATTCTCCAAATTGTATTTTCTATTGGTGCAATTAAGTACGATACWGGACAATGATCCGATATCACTTTATCATGAATTTTTGAATCCAGTAAATTGTTAAGTAMATTTTTGGAAGTAACAATGTAGTCAAYTATTGAATAGCTTTTCTTACTTTGAGAAAAAAAGGAATAGTCTTTTGTAGTTGGGAATAATAATATTCAGGTGTCCACAGCTGGTATGTGGACTGAGCAGACATTTAACAAAAAACACACAAAAAACATAAAGCAAAGGATGTCTTTATACTTGAGGCGCTATGCCTTTTTTGTGCTTTTAAGTTCCATCTCCTCTCCTAATGTACCCCCAAAAAACTGTGGATTATGTCATTATACATACGTTGGACAAAGACTGCCACTCGAGTACTGTGGTGGGTTTATATTACCTTAGAAATTAAATTAAAGTATAGTGGCTGAAGGTCTACTTAGGTAGAGTGACAAATGGGATGAGTGGAGGCCAATCACCCCATCCCAATCCCCCGGCTCAAGCCCCTCTCCATTCTCACCATGTCACAAAAACATTTCATAAAATGACATTGTAGTATAATTAAGTCCTTCCTTTTCTCTCTCCCAAACCAAATCCATCCTTCTCCACCACCCCTTCCCAGTTCTCCCCCATCCTCTGCGTTCCCTTCCATACCCACAGCACTGCTGGGAATCGTAGTTGAGACTTGATAGTTTTTTCCTCCAGTAACTGTCTAATCGGAATGAATTGTTTACATTTTTTCCTCAGTTTAGCAGACAGATCCTAGATGAATCAAATTGACTGGTCGTGGATTTYAATCTCCTTTCCTTCCTGTGCCTTCAGAATATTGACTTTGGTCTGATAGTTCCACATCTTAAAGATTACCATGCAAGGGTATTTAGCTTTCTTCTGTTTCACACTGATCTGATGGCATCGCTCCAGGTCCTTCGGTGATACATCCATGCCAAGCTCCTCCGATATCAGCTTGATCACGTAACTGGAAARGTCTCCTTTTGCCTCATCTTCCGGTAGGTAGAATATTCTCATATTGTTTTGTCTCATTCTGTTTTCTTGCTGGTTCAATTCATCATCTAAAGTTTGCATTTTGTTGACCTCTTCGTCCACATGCCGGCCCTGTATATGCATATCTGACATGATAGACTCTACTTTCCTTTCGAGCAAATCAAAATGTTTAAATTCTAACCGTTTTTTGGGGGGGGTGAACATTGAGAGCATTTTAGCTATGTTTTCCTGAATATCATTTAGCTGTTCGTTCCTTTCATTTGCATCCAAGTATTTTTTTTGTCTTTTCCTCTAAGGGAAGCCATGGTTTGTTGGGTTCGAGGSGCATCGTCGCTTTTCCCACAGATTGGTTCACTCTTGAATTGAATGTTAATTTCTCTACCRTAAGCTGCCTCCAACGTCGTTATAGAGAATTTGGCAGTACATCCAACTGGCCTCTCAACCACAGACCATGTGTATGGYGTCATGTGGGTGAGCGGTTTTCTGATGTGAACAGAGTGCCGCATGGTAGCGGTGGGAWTATGGTATGGGCAGGCATAAACTATGGACAAGTACCACCCRTATTCTGAAATTCCATTTATGTCCCAGTCAATTCAGAAAGTAAACAAAGGAGCAATTCCTACTTTTCTGGTATTGAAAATAATTGAATTAGAATTGGAATATTTGTGTACTTCCTGAATCCAGTTTATTGTTGTATATTTACTAAAAAAATATAGTTCAGCTGTAAAAATATATATATTTTTACCATTTTGTGCCGTAAGAGCATCTAAAGTATCCTATAAGTTTAAATGCAATTGCAAGGGAGGCATGCCAAGTTCATTTGCCGGATGGGCCAAAAAGTACCCAAGTGCTTTGCGTTACAGSCTTAATTCTAAAATGGATTAAATCGTTTTTTTCCCTCATCAATCTACACACACTACCCCATAATGACAAAGCGAAAACAGGTTTTTAGACATATTTGCACATGTATTCCAAATTAAAAACTGAAATACCTGTAATGTATTCCGCCATTTGCTATGAGCTCAGGTGCATCCTGTTTCCATTGATCATCCTTGAGATGGTTCTACAACTTAATTGGAGTCCACCRGTGGAAAATGTAATTGATTGGACATGATTTGTTAAAGGCACACACCTGTCTATATAAGGTCCCATATTTGACAATGCATGTCAGAGTAAAAACTAAGCCAAGAGGTCGAAGGAATTTTCCGTMGAGCTCCAAGACAGGATTGTGTCGAGGCACAGCTCTGGGGAAGGGTACCAAAATATTTCTGCAGCATTGAAAGTCTCCAAGAACACAGTGGTCTCCTCCATTCTTTAATGGAAGTAGTTTGGAACCAGAGCGTTCAGGACTTCAGACTGGGGGCGAAGGTTCACCTTCTAACAGGACAATGACCCTAAGCACACAGCCAAGACAAYGCAGGAGTGGCTTCGGGACAATGTCCTTGAGTGACCCAGCCAGAGCCTGGGCTTGAACCCGATCGACCGTCTCTGGAGAGGCAGCGATGCTCCCCATCCAACCTGACAGCGCTTGAGAGGATCTGCAGAGAAGGGGAGAAACTCCCTAAATACAGGTCTGCCAAGCTTGTAGCGYYATACCCAAGAAGACTCGAGGCTGTAATCGCTGCCAAAGGTGCTTCAACAAAGTACTGAATAAAGGGTCTGAATACTTGTCATATTTCAATTTTTCATTTTATAAATTTGCTAAAATTTCTAAACCTGTTTTCTCTTTGTCATTATGGGGTATTGTGTGTAGATGAGGGGGGAAAAAACTATTTAATTAATCTTAGAATAAGGCAATAATGTAACAAAATGTGGAAAAAGTCAAGGGGTCTGAATACTTTCCCGAAAGCACTGTAGCTAAACACTAATTCAGTATTATATTACTGTACCAATTTACTGTATGACTGAAATCTACCACAAAATGAGTAGCAATGGCTGATGGTGTAATTTCATGTTTTCACAAGTTSAATCACATGATTTCATTTGTGGAAAATCACATGATATCACACATGAAGTTTCACATATGAAATCATGTAAAAACTTATTTTGGGCGCACACTTCTGAAGTGTGCCAAAAAAAMCACATGATTTCACTTGTGCAAAACGTGGAAATGTCACGTGAAATCATRTGGTTTTTCCATAAGGGAAGACCTGACAATTGGTCTTTGCTTAAGTAAGTATTTACCACAAGCTGTGTGTGTATGGGTTTCTTCTTTCCCATGTTCAATTTACACCAAAGAGTACATTGAGTCTCGGAACGATGCTGCTAAGATGATTACACCACATGATATTTCAACTACTGAAGAYAACAGCGAGTACGACAGACCTACAGATTAGGCATCACATCCTAAAATAGACCTCTTAGTTGCCATGGTCACCTAAACCTCTTTACCTTTTGTTACGTCTGTAGGCTTGAGAACAGCTGGAGATGTTACAGCTTCAAATGCTTTAATTAAGATATCGCGTTTTATTTTAGTCTAATTTCAGATGGTGTTTGTCTGTTATTTACTAAGCAATAATGTAGTAACAATGAGTACTTGCTATTAGTTGCTTTTAAACACAGTTCACTACAGGTACGAAATGGTAAGTCATATTGTTTATTCTTTACATCATTATGTAAATAAATACTCCTTTCACATGGCTATACCATTTACTTCACCTCCTCAGTCTTGCCACATTGGGCTTAGATTAGCCTACTCAGGCATCACAATATAGATTAGAATGCAAATAAAATTGACAACCCAAAGAGTGCTTTTCTAAATGTTTCATAACTCACAGCTAGAATTGCATCGCTGCCATACGTTGCACGCAGCTTCTTGCCAAAGGCTTTGAATGGAAACATATATTAAATATGTTTTAAAGAATGCGGAAGCATGTTTGGAGTCCCGTTGGACTCTGTTTAAAAAAAGAAGAAGATTTTACCAAAAATGAAACCTCTGCGATACTGGAGTGAGGTCAATAGATKAAACATATTTTGATGTGCCCTTGAGCAAGGCTTTAACCCTCATTGCTCCTCTAATTTGCTCTGGATAAGAGTGTCTGCTAAATGACTAAAATGTTAGTAGCTTAACTACAGCATAAATCTATGATAAAACACAATTGTATTGTATCTTTGTTTGGGTTGGCATGGTTATTTAAAAAAATATTTAGTACAAATATGTAAATGTTTTCCTATTAGGCTATCTGCTTATCTGAAAAGATTGATTCTAATATTTTACTTTGCAATAATTTACAATTAGCATTATTGTATTCTTGTTTCTATTCTGTCACAATGCGTAATAATGCATGTTGTCCATTTTTTTCATTACTAATAAAGTTAACACATTTCAAAATGATAACGACGTTAGATGAATGTGATCTAATAACATGAAATAGGCCACAGTTGTTGCTGTTGTCTTACATGTAAAGATTTGAAAATGTGTCCAGAGGATGTGTGGTTAGAGAAAGAACATTTCTATATGATCGTAACATTGATTAGTTATGGCCTTTTTCAAAGACAAGTCTTGCATCCTCCACCTCAACAAMGCTAACAGGATGAACACCAGAGAACAATTAGTCCAGCGGATAGGTTAAATAATTGTTCCATTAAATKATACAAGTATCAAACTTGGTACACTAATACTAGATACTTTCTAATACTAGATACCTGCAGATAATATAGATATTAATTCTAAAAAGTACTGTTAAGACCTTAATAGGGGTCATAATGAGTTCATTTTGACCATAGTCCAGGATAAAATTTCAGCATGCTCCTAATGATTTCTAAATATTGTGTCATCTGTGGATTAGAATGATGAATAGCATATAGCAAAACAGGGCTTCATAATAAATCATGGTAGCCTTAGTATGTGTCCCACACATCCCATTAAAAAAGGTAGTTCTATTGAAATGGCTTCATGTCCATCTGCATAACAGCCTGAATATAATAGCATACTTTAAAGTTACTGTAAGACCAAAAAACGCCATGTCAATTCTAATAAGATTTAAGGATGATTGTGCTGAATGGTCATGTTTTTTTTTCTCATGATGCAGCCAAAACTAAACCAGTGTGTGCCATAGGATGAACGTGCTCTGATGGAAACAATACAGGCAGGCTAGTCTGTAGCTTGTTGACATCATCTGCTCAAAGTGCATTTACTCACATCCCTCAAGAAGATCTGAATGGAACTGAGTGAGATCAAATGTTTATGGTTGGTTGAGAAATTATAACCTTATATTATTTTTTTTTGCCGCTCCGGCACCTTTAATAAAATAGCACTACACCACTGAGTATAATAAGTTACACCTGGAATGGCACTACAGCTAGACATCTTTGTTTAGACGTTTATTTGCTTTTTGTAAAGGCTGAAAGGACTCCTCATCAAAGCATTTCTAATGGACATAATATTTGGTTCTTATCCGCTGGACCAAATCTTGTGACTTGAAACACCATGACCCTGGCCAACAATAAATGTGTGATCAAGTCAACTACTGTGTATGTAGTGATTACTAATGATTGAACCAGTGATTCTGCATCTGATAGACTGAGTATTGAGTGATATGAATGGATGCAATTGAGAGCTGTAGAACAGAACCCAATGCAATTAGCCAAGCATCAGACTGTTTTTGTTGATGTTGCCAAATGTTTTGGATCCTATCTGAAACTCTCACTCACAATGTTACTTGATTTCAAGTATGCATCGTAGCCTACTAAACAGGGAATTCAAGAAAACCCTATGGGAGAGTTAAGTAGGCAAAATAGGCCTACGTTGTACATCTCCTTTAAGTGTTCCTGAAACTTGTATTATCTGTGTAAGACCAAACGTGAACTTAAGGATTTGTGAGCATAAGAGCTCCATTCGCAAACCTAATGAAAAACCACCTGTTGCCAGGCATTTCAAAAGCCATAATTATGAACTAAGTGCCTTATGTTATATGGTCATTGAATGGTGAAGGTGAGACATATGGGAGGAGATGGGTATAAATGACTTCTCCAAAAGAGAGATGTATTGCATAGGCTGCTTGGGCACTCTTGCCCCAGCAGGTCTCAGTGAGGAATGTTTCTTTCCTTATTTTTTTGTAGGCTATAAATAGGTTGGCTGAAAATACCCTGCTAACATTTAGGCTTTATTGTGTGTTTGCGTATAGATTTTGTATTTATTTATTTGATTTTCATGCCCCCCCCCCCCACAGCTCCCTCTGCTGGGATCTTTTGATTGGGCCATTACTGACTTTGTGAATCTATAAGTATGCCCACCTGTGTGTGGCCTGTATTATTGTTGTAACATTGATTGCCATTGCGTCTTATGCACGCTGAAGAAGAGCTCATACCCCAAACGTTAGTGCAGAAATATAAATGTTAATTTAAGTTTATTCACCAGAGTGCTGTCCTATTTCAGATACTTTTRTATATATAGTRTATGTGAAAACACCTTCAAATATGTGGATTCAGCTATTTCAGCCACACCYGTTGCTGACAGGTATATAAAATTGAGCACACAGCCATGCTTTCTCCACAGACAAAYATTAGCAGTAGAATGGCCTYACTGATGAGCTCAGTGACTTTCAATGTAGCACCGTCATAGCATGCTACCTTTCAAACAAGTCAATYCATAMAATTTCTGCCCTGCTAGAGCTGCCCYGGTCAACTGTGTGCTGTTATTGTGAMGTAGAAACGTCTAGGAGCAACAATGGCTCAGCTGCRAAGTGGTAGACCACACAAGCTCACAGAACRGGACCGACGAGAACACTCACTACCGAGTTCCAAACTGCCTCTGGAAGCAATGTCAGCACAATAACTGTTCATCGGGAACTTCATGAAATGGGATTCCATGGCCTAGCAGCCGCACACAAGCCTWAGATCACCATGCACAATGCCAAGCATCGGCTGGASTGGTGTGAAGCTCGCCGCCATTGGACTCATTGGAGTGATGAATSACACTTTACCATCTGGCAGTCCGACAGATGAGTCTGGGTTTGGCAGATGCCAGGAGAACGCTACCTGCCCGAATGCATATTGCCAACTGTAAAGTTTGGTGGAGGAGGAATAATTGTCTGGGGCTGTTTGTCATAGTTTGGGCTAGGCCCCTTAGTTCCAGTGAAGGGAAATCTTAATGCTACAGCATACAATGACACTCTAGACGATTCTCTGCTTCAAACTTTGCGGCAACATTTTGGGGAAGGCCCTTTCCTGTTTCAGAATGACATTTTGTGCCCCCGTGCACAAAGTGAGGTCCATACAGAAATGGTTTGTTGAGATCGGTGTGGAAGAACTTGACTGGCCTGCACAGAGCCCTGACCTCAACCCCATCGAACACCTTTGGGWTGAATTGGAACACTGACTGCGAGCCAGGCCTAATTGCCCAACATCAGTGCCCGACCWCACTAATGCTCTTGTAGCTGWATGGAAGCAAGTCCCCGCAGCAATGTTCCAACGTCTAGGGGAARGCCTTCCCAGAAGAGTGGAGGCTGTTATAGCGGCAAAGGGGGGACCAACTCCATATTAATGCCCAWGATTTTGGAATGAGATGTTCGACGAACAGGTGTCCACATACTTTTGGTCATGTAGTGTAAGTAGGCCTAAGGTTTTGTTTAGCCTACATTTTGCCTGGCACCTGCACTTCATAGGTTAGGCTACTTAAAGCAGCTATCAGCAGTTGAAACAATAACAAAGCGAATTCCCCACCCGTTTTCGTAACACGCTGGGGGATGGGGCTGGAGAAATGTAACCACTCTAAAATTCATAGACAGAGCAATGTATGCAAGGACTGACCATCATTTTTTTTTACATTTACTTAGTTTACAAGCATTGGAGTGAACCATTTTGGGGTCCTGATGGGGTATGACAGTTGAACTAACCMCATTAGGCATTTATAAGTTATATTCTTCAAGAATCAATTAGTTMATATCATCAATTTCAAGTCCAAAAATTGATGTATCAACTTCAGATTGCCCCTTTAAGTTACATAGATGGAATAGCCTAAACACAGGCAAAAGTTCACACTTAATTTTGTGTCTCAAGCAGCCTACCATTTGGGCAGTATGCTATCCTAAAGGAATGATCTCATCTTTGTGTCCCAATCTCTTTATTGCCTGCGGGTGCTAGGGGATATTGTAAACGAGTCATGTAACAGTAGGTTAAATAAAATAGGGTTCAAGTGTAAATCCATTCCAACATGTTTATTACAATTTATTACAATGTAATAAATAGATAAATAATACAGAGCGGTTCCGCATGATGCCTAGCCTATAGCCATATAACGTTAGCGCATAACCATTRCTGCCTTTGTAGCACTTGCGCAAAAGTTTTATTCACGCCTATGTAGGTGGAGATTTCTGTACATGTTTTTGCCTATACTTACTATTAAATGACTACTAATACAGAGTCCAACCACCTTAGACTACAACGTTGGGCATTGCGGTGCTATAGGCTACTATTTCCTGAAACTAGCGTGCGTTTCCGTCAAACTGTTTTGTCCTCCACAATACCAAAATTATTGTAATTGCTCCTACTTCCACACAACAGTGAACGGAAAAAAGGTTACAATCCAAAGTGGATAGCTGAAACTGAAGACGTCTCCAAAAAGTAGTAGGGTTGCGCATAAAAAAAACAACAAAGCATCTAATCACAGGCAAGCCACCTACCTATCGCCTGATTTATAGATCAAATCTCTTTACGCAAAAGCTTGCTCGTGTCCATCCTCGTGAACGAGCTCATTTTCTTCGAGGTCTATATAGAATGGTCAGGTGACCTTGTATTTGGACAGTTACACTAAAGAGGTATAATAGACCAAGAATGAAATAGTTTTCATAGTTCAAATCCATGTCTCCGTTTATTTTTGAAACTTAATCAATAGTATATCGTCTCTAATTTACGGTCTAAATAGAATATCCGAATCTATTTCGTGTAATGACRATAAAAAGACACACACAACACCATGTACCCTCCCCACTGATTTGGAAATGGTATGGCCCTCTGGTAGAATTCCGAGAATTAAACCCTYGAGTTTCTTAGAACTTGATTCTCAGAACTGGTGATGCACGAAGTTTCCAGGAAAGTTTTATAAGGTGAATTTTTTCCCCTCATTATTTTAGAGTATAACGCTAGAAGTTGCTTGTAGTGGTAGACATTCGTTGTGGCTCATTGACCTCTATTGATACACTTTAAATACTTAAATTCTTTAGATTGTTTTATGTTTTCTTTAGTTTTGTGAACAGTAGGGTTTCTTAKGCTGCAGTTGCTAGACTTCTTGCTAATGTTTTTACTTGATTAATGGTCAAGTAGTCTATCTTCTCTGCTCAAGCAGCATGCTTGCCAGAGATTCAGTCGGAAGTTCGTGGTTCATTCTGTCATTGGGAAACTATTATAAAAAAATGTATTGCCACAYTTATGCTCACTTTTTTTTATCATGTTGGTTTATCGAATATCTAGATATTATCGAGAGATAATATATTAGGCCGAATGTGCAGCTCTTTTATAGCCTATCCTACTGTACATAAAGATGCCTTTTTGGTTTATATAGCCAGAATGTTTTTGATTTTATCAAAGTTTTTTTCTGGCTAATATGATTTGATATTCTCAAAAAGTATGCATCTTTAATAGTCGTTAAATATCAGTAAACTAAGAGCAAGAAAATTTTGCGCAACAGGGCGAGCCTGTCTTGTTAGATCACTGCGTACTACATTTAAGCTTTGAGTGCTGTACTTTTCTCTCTCTGATGGTGGTTTAACTTCGCTGGTAGATTTCCACTAATGATCTGTCGAATACTTTTTCGTGCAATGCTGCGAAAAAAACAAATAATATTTTGATGTAGGCCTACATTCTTGATTTGTTTTAATGGACCGTTATTATCAATAACTGCCTACTCGTTTTGTACTACATTTACAGTGTAGTCCTGTGCGCGTACATGCATTTGAAACTCCTAAAATCCCACAACCTATTATTCGCATTTCCGGATTCMAATTTTTCTAGTTTATTTTTCTAGTTAAAATAAATTAGGTATAACCAGTGTTAAATGTCATATGTTAAACAAGCTGGCTTTCCACGTATAGGCCTATCGAAGAACAGGAAGCGTATTTAGAAGCAACCTAATCTGTGCGCACCCCAAAACGGAATGTACTAAATGCGAAACATGTTCCAAGCGTGAGCCGTCAGCATTTATGGGCTTGGCTAAAGGTCAAAAGCAAATAGGAAAAGGGGTTTAAATGTGTCTTTTATCGAAGTGTYTATTAAGTAATGTATAGTAAAATATTTGCAGTGAAATAAAAGGTCATAATTTTCTAAATGTACAAATATTTTATTTGTACGTTTATTGTAAGGGTTAATAATGTCTATGGTAGGTCTAATAGCAATATGTAATCCAATATTTGGGTACCAGCAAATGCCCTAACTTGTTTACTGTAGCCTGTATAAAGTCTACTTTTCCACAACAATCATGGCTTGTCACTATTTGTATGTCATGAACATGAGTTCAATGCCTCAGTTAGCTATAGTTGACATGGTATTTTAGATCTGTAGCCTCCCTCAGAGACGTGGTCCCATTTCCAGCAATGCTTTTTACTTTGTTGGACATTGAAATGGTGCCACCTACACCAAATTCAATGGTAATAGGATTACAATGGTAATAGGATTATGATGCTACAGTATGTCCTCATATACACTATATATACAGAAGTATGTGGACACCCCTTCCAATTAGTGGATTCTGCTATTTCAGCCACTCCCATTGCTGACAGATGTATAAAATCGAGCACACAGCTATGCAATCTCTGTAGACAAACATTGCCAGTAGAATGGCCTTACTGAAGAGCTCAGTGACTTTCAACGTGGCACCATCATTGGATGCCACCTTAAAAACAAGTCAGTTTGTCAAATTTCTGCCCTGCTAGAGCTGCCCTAGTCAACTGTAAGAGCTGTTATTGTGAAGTGGAAACTTCTAGGAGCAACAACGGCTCAGCCGTGAAGTCGTAGGCCACACAAGCTCACAAAGGGAGCGTAGCACTCGGAAGCTTCATGAAATGGGTTTCCATGGCCGAGCAGCCGCACACAAACCTAAGATCACCATGTGCAATGCCAAGTGTCAGCTGGAGTGGTGGAAACACGTTCTCGGGAGTGATGAATCACGCTTCACCATTTGGCAGTCCATCAGGCGAATCTGGATTTGGCGGATGCCAGGAGAATGCTACCAGCCCCAATGCATAGTGCCAACTGCAAAGTTTGGTGGAGGAGGAATAATGGGATGTTTTTCTTGGTTCGGGCTAGGCCCCTTAGTTTCAGTGAAGGGAAATATTAATGCTACAGCATACAATGACATTCTAGACGATTCTCTGCTTCCAACATTGTGGCAACAATTTGGGGAAGGCCCTTTCCTGTTTCAGAATGACAATGCCCCTGTGCACAAAACGAGGTCCATACAGAAATGGTTTGTCGAGATCAGTGTGGAAGAACTTGACTGAACTGCACAGAGCCCTGACCTCAACCCCATCGAACACCTTTGGGWTGAATTGGAACACTGACTGCGAGCCAGGCCTAATCGCCCAACCTCACTAATGCTCTTGTGGCTGAATGGAAGCAAGTCCCCGCAGCAATGTTGCAACATCTAGAGGAAAGCCTTCCCAGAAGAGTGGAGGCTGTTACAGCAGCAAAGGGGGGACAAACGTCATATTAATGCCCATGATTTTGGAAAGAGATGTTCGACGAGCAGCTGTCCAAATACTTTTGGTCATGTAGCGTATAACATATGACAAATATATGACTAGAGCAGCTTTGCATACTTCATGTTTATGTTAATCAGCAACTCTCACAGTCTGAGCTTGGCGGATTGTCCTTTATCGATATTGTATTTTTCCATGTTTCTCCAGATTCTGACATCATGGCCTCATTGGCAGATGGCTGCATTCAATTCACCCGCCATGCTGGTGATGTTCTGCTGAACTTCAACCGACTCCGCAGTAGAAATATCCTGACAGATGTCACAATCCAGATTGACGGTCAGCGCTTCTGCGCTCACAGGGCAGTCCTCGTGGCCTGCAGGTACGTTCAAGACCAWCTACGTGTTTTTAGGCCAATCGTCCTTCGTGTGCTATGCGACTGCCATTGTGAGAGAAAAAGGCACAATCTTAACATGCGATTTGACATTTTTCCCCCGTTTTACAGTGGGCTCTTTTACTCCATATTCACCGACCCCCTGAAGAGTAACCTGAGTGCCATCAGCCTGGACCCCACGGTGGACCCTGATGGTTTTGCCATCCTGCTGGACTTCATGTACACCTCCACCCTGACCCTGAAGGACAGCCTGGTTTTGGTTACCATGAACACAGCGTCATACCTCCAGATGGAACATGTGGTGGACACCTGCCGCAGATTCATCARGTCAAGGTACAAACAACATTTACATAATTGCTCGTCCATTTAGACTTGGTTTGTAGCCTACTAGTGGCTGGAACWTTTCCTGGTCGGGTCGGTGAATATTCCAGGCCCTATTTTTTTTTTTACTTATTCACATCTGCATAGTATCTGGTTTGGAACTAAATGGCTGTTTTTCCTTCTTTCCTGGCCCTTTTAGAGAGCAGTCTGTGACTCTGCAGAGAGATGAGGTACTGACCAGCCCGATGCGTTTCTCTCAGGACCTCCCTGCTTTCAGGTCCCTGGATGGGTTGGCGACCAGCCCCAGCCACACATCCATGTCTCCCCTCAGAGACCGGAGGAGCTACTGCCCCAGTGTATTCACTGGTATCAATGCTTCGGGTAGCTCCCACCACGTCCACGGAAAACACGTCCCAATGCCCATCGGAAAGCTGCCAGACGCCCTCAATTTCAGTGACCTCCACAAAGGGGATTCCGTCTCTCAGAAACTCTTCTCTCCCACGAATCGCACAGAGGCCACCACCATCATCCACCACCCTCTTTCATCCCAGTCCTCATCCTCCTCCGTTACGATCCTCCGCCCTCTCCCCTGCTCCAGCCGCCCGCCGGGGCCCTTCATGGGGCTCCAGGGACTTAAACACAGAGGGGCCTCCCCCATGGAGGAGGACAGCATCCAGCCCCCCCAGCCAGACTCCCTCAGCCTGTCCCCAGGCTGCAGCAAAGGGGTGATCTGCAGCCCGCAGAGCCCCCTCCGCTCTGACTGCCAGCCCAACTCCCCCACCGAGTCCAGTGGCTGCAGCAGGAATGCGACCCAGACCTCTGGCTGCTCCCAGGAGCCCAAGGCCCGCAACTGGAAGAAGTACAAGTTCATCGTGATGAACCAGACCTCCAGGGAGAAGGACGAGGCCCAGGGAGGGAGCGTTGAGGCTGGGGACTGCACCACTCCTCAGGGCTCTAACAGGACTAGTGGATCAGAGGGACCGATGAAGGAGCTGCAGGCTGCAGAGATGGTCAACGTGCACGGAGAAGAGATCCTTGTCCCACAGGCCAGCCATCACAACATTAGCCAACTGAGATGCTCCTCCTGTGGTACAGATGCCCCTCAGCACATGGTGGTGTGTCCCCGCTCCCCTGGCACCTACAGCGGGGAGGACAATGAGCTGCACTCTGAGTACTCCGACTCAAGCGGTGGTGAGTAGTGTACTTAAATTAGTGGGGACAGTGCTATAAACATTGACGCAGTACATTTACATTCATGCTGTTCCACTTTTAATTGGCTAAATCTCAATGTTTCTGTTGTAGAGAATGGTTGCAACTTCTGCAACTCAAAGTTTGCGGAAGCGGACTCCCTGAAAGGCCACATGCTCCAGGTCCATGCTGACAAGCCATACAAGTGTGACCGGTGCCAGGCTGCCTTCCGTTACAAAGGGAACCTCGCCAGCCACAAGACTGTCCACACYGGTAAGACTTCTGTTACATCTTAAAGGAGAGATTCGCCCATATTCAATGTTTTATCGTATTTGTGCATCTCTGTGCGATGTTCCAGGATTCACCTGGTCAGTCTGTCATGGAAAGAGTAGTTCCTAATGTGTTGTGTACTCAAGAGTACATACAAGGTACTGGTATCAGTGTTTTATGTTTTYTTTTATACCTCTTGCAATCCAGGCGAGAAACCGTACCGCTGTAACATCTGCGGTGCTCAGTTCAACCGGCCGGCCAACCTCAAGACCCACACCCGAATCCACTCAGGAGAAAAGCCATAYAAGTGTGAAACGTGTGGCTCTCGCTTCATACAGGTGAGGAAGCAGCTATGAACTGTGATTCACTCATGAAGGACAGCTATGTCCAAAACATGCATTCTTTTATATTTACTTGGTTTTTCCTAGCCACCGTGCTTCTACACCTGCATTGCTTGCTGTTTGGGGTTTTAGGCTGGGTTTCTGTACAGCACTTTGAGATATCAGCTGATGTAAGAAGGGCTATATAAATACATTTGATTTGATCTCCTACAAATCTAAAGTATCTTATKGATTTTCTTCCTAGGTCGCGCACCTCCGTGCCCACGTGCTGATACATACGGGGGAGAAGCCGTATCCCTGTGAGATCTGTGGGACACACTTCCGCCATCTTCAGACCCTCAAGAGCCACTTACGCATCCACACAGGAGAAAAGCCCTACCATGTAAACACCTTATCTTTCCGTTCACTTGACCCAGTGTGTATCGGCTAAATCGGCACTGGTCCACTTCCTCAATAATCCCTTCCTGGCTTCCTGTGACTGTCTATCAATAGCATAAGCAGAGTATCGCTATGTACAAGCCAGGGCCTCAGCTTAAATGAATATCGGCTATAGCCTCTGTCCTCTTGCTAACCCTTCATTGAATGCATGAATGAACCTATTGACAGGCAGTTTGATTGAATTAGTGACTCATTGCGTTCCATTCTTTTCTTCCTCAGTGCGAGAAATGTGACCTCCACTTTCGCCACAAGAGCCAGTTGAGGCTGCATCTCCGGCAGAAGCACGGCGCGGTCACCAACACCAAGACTCAGTACCGCCGGGCGAACACGGACATGCTCGTTGGCTTGGCCAAGGCCTGCTAAATGGACACTGGGAAGATGGAGTTTGATTGGCAGACAACCGTCTTACGTTGTCATAGTAACACATCATAGCGACTTAGTACCACACTGTCAGAGATTGTTGTGTTTGTTGGCAAATGGCAGATGGCTTCCCTCCAAATGTGAACATAGAACCATATTGTATAATTCATAGCCATTTTACTTTATGTTTGTATAGAAGTCCGGGACGTACTGATGGAATGTACATTGAGAAAATTATAGGTTTGGAATATGAATTCTTATATCGGGTAATACTTTTTTCCTGAATGTTTTCAATTGAAGGACAGTGTTGTTTTAGAAGACACTCAAAACTGTTGAGAATGAGAAACACTGTTACATGGGTACAATTATATTATAGATAAAGTATACTGGGGCATGTTCAGCTGAAGAAAAGCTAATTTATTATCCAGTTCTTTGTAGTTTCTTATATCTTGTATATTGTGAATACATATATATAATGTAATATCTATCCAGATTGCCCTCTGCTGGCAGAGTATATGTCTGTAATTACTAAGGTACAGCCGCTTTTGTCTTTCTACCTAGTGAAAGTTTGTTATTGCGTCTGTCATTTGGTCAAAATAATATATTATCCGACACGGGTACATATGCAATGTATTCAAGGTGCCTTACACTAAGTAGTTTTTTTGTCTATTCAGTTCATTAGCGCAAAGTCCTACGTCAGCACTTTCTACCGTATTTGTTTTGTCTGCTTTTTGTCTCAAGCCAACAAGCTGTAAATACGCCAGCTCTCAAGCTACAAGTCCTCAGGACCGTTATCAACATTTGTCTTTGTAAACTGCAGAGCTTTATGTGAAATAGAAATAAAGGAATTTGTTATGGAAACACGAGTGCGTCTTTCGGTATCATTTGTCAATGTGACAATGCAAATAAGAACGTCTCGGGAAATATCACATCCTAACATGAACTGGGATCTGGATTGATATGTAATAAACTTGATAGTATGTGTGGGGCGACGCAGACCGATGTACTACCTTGGGGGAAGGGAAACGGGTTAACCATGTATGTTAAAGAACCATATTTAATAAAGTTTTTTGTTGTTGTACTGATGTTCTACCTCTGACCTGTTTCTTCTGCCAGTATCAAATGTCTGCCAGTGTTGACTGTTATGGTTCAAGTTTGATGCCAGACTGAGCAACGGGCACACTGATAATGTTTCGGTGACAGTGTTTCTGTAGCCACTGATGTGACTTCCTACAAGCCTCTCGGTGAATAAAAGCCTTCTCATTAAATTCACCTTTTAAAATCTCTATTACACAGTGTGTTTCATGAAACTAAATAATGTGCATTCACAGAGAATCAATTTTGGCAACCCAAGTTTTCATAATTGAAAAGTTTTTTTGTTGCATTGGGAAAGTTTCTGAAGATTTTTATTTATTTAAATGTGATTAGTGATTCATTTACACGTGTCACTCAAGTTTAAGGTCAACTCTGTAAGGTGAACAAAACTTATTTTTTCCCCAAAAGAAACATTGAACATCTAATAGTCAAATCTGTGTCAAATTAAGTGCGCTAGTTCTTCTAATTTTGGCAATTGTCTGTTTTGTGGTGGAAAACTGAGTGTGCCGAGCATAACACGTCAACCCTGTTACCCATAGATAAGTAGGCTAGAAATGTTTTGTGAAGCTTGCATTCAATTGTCCATCCCTGTTGCACACAAGCTTCCGTTCCCCCTGTTACAAGGGAATTTATGGCTGATTTAAGGTGAAATCGTCAACCCTGTCACTTTAATTGTAGTTTTTCTTAATTGAACCTTTTGAGATGGGAAAGCATGTTTAATATTACGCTGTTATTAAGTGGAATTAAGTTAATGACAGAATGTCAAAATTAGACACTACACAAAAGGCACTCTATTCGTGGAATGACACAGGTAGTGAAAGGAAACAGGTAGTTTGGCATTATAGTTCACTTATGATTATGTAACAATATTGAATGTTCTCATTGGTCATGTACAGACAGAACACATTCTGTTTAAATATTAGGCCAGAGTTGAAAAAGCACCTGTATTATCATAAAATTATTTTTAGTTTTTTAGTGCTCTTTGAAGTTAGATGATTCAATGGACATTTTCCTTGAGCACATAACACAGAAGTGGTGGCATGCTAAAGTGTCATGGAATCACAAGATACAATTCGACGATGTGCATAATTCATTGCATAAGATGTGAACGCGGAAGTTTAAAGGGCCAATCAGCAATTGAAACAATAACAAAGCATACTCCCCTCAAATGTGGGATGGGGCTAAAGAAATGTAACCACTCTCAAAATCATAGACAGAGCTATGGATGCAAGTATTGACCATCCAATGTATCAAAAAAAATGCTAGTTTTAACCATGTCGAGGCTCTACAGTCTTTGTTTTACATTTACTTTGTTTAAAAACATTGGAGAAAAACAAGCTTGTATTTTGGGTTCTGATAGGGTACGATAGTTAAACTAAGCTCATGAGGCATTTAGAAGTTATATTCTTCAAGAAACAATGGGTACATATTAAGTTAAAAAACGGATGTACTGTAGCAACTGCCGATTGCCCGTTTAAATTGAGAAATTGACATGAAAAACTCGAATAACAAATAAAGTAAAAATGGTGACGTGACATTTCTCAACAAGTGAACCACTGGTGATGTCAGTCTGCCCTCTGCTGGCTTATTGGGTTGACTGACATGGGAGTGAACCCTATCTGTACCCATCAGTATTTCCAATGTAGTTACATGGTTAGGTAGTGTTGCAGTGGAACTGTACATTGTTACATAATACTTACTATGACGGCTGTTTGTACACTTAAATTACACAATTGCATTTTCAGATTTTTTAAATAAATAAAATGTAACTATAACTGTGGCTATAACCACTCACCCTTGAATTGAGTTATAACACACAAGGAGTTTAGCTAAAGCTTGCTAAATGGCATATATTATATTAGCACATTTGTGATCATGGTAGCTGACAGAAAGCTTGGATGAAATAAAATAAAAGTAATGTAAACAATGTTGAAGGAGTTCTGGTCTGATACGGCAAACTAGTTATACCAACAACCGTTAGTACAAGGCTTGTGGTAGGCACAAAATAAAGAGATTGTAAATAGTTAAAGATATCAAAATCTCAGCGAGGAACAATTATATTGAGCACTGTAGAACTAGCCAAATTACTCTCAGGGACCCGTCAGAAAACAGTTGAGAGACACCCTTGAAACAGTGTGACCGGTCTGACTGGAACTACTGGTGAGTTTGTYAGGCTCCATAAGTATTCACCTGTCAAAGTCTAGATTCTTAGGTTGACTACTCCCTTGAAATAGTGTGGCCTTCTGTGAATGTTGGAATTACCTGTTTGAGTGGGTCCATAAGTACTCACCTGGCAAAGATAATAAAGTACAGAGACATGGAGGGGGGTATATTTGGTTTGTTTGTATTTGACGGTTTCTCCCACTTTACATGGCAATATACTCTGATTCGACAAAACTGGTCCTTCATCCTTTGTCGCATAATCAAAGATTTAACAAATAACACACAACAGAAACTTAACCGTCGGGAGCTGATCTTTGTGCACTTTTGTAATGACACATACATAACACAGGCAAGTCCTTGTTGGAGAACACGGTAAGCATTGGACTTCACATTTTCAGTCACACTACATGGGACTACAAAGACCTGTCAGTATTTCAGCATTCGGGAGAACATCAAATACTCTTTCATGTGCAGTGACACAAACTTGCGGATAGTCCCAAGTTTAAACTTGATTTAACAAGTTTAAGTTCAAAATTGGTCCCACACCGTATGTGCAGTAACAACTATCGTTGCCATGCCAGTTTAATCCACAAATTTGCAATACTGCAATCACGGCTACTGTGTCTCGATTCCCTGTGGTCCTATGGGACCGCTATTCATATTTCTTCCAACATGAGACCGGTGCTTTATATATTTTATTAGTACACACGGGAAGTCTTAAGACCATGTTCATCTCTGAGTACAACCAAATTGATTCACATGAGACGACATCTCTTTTCTCCCTCTCTGGCTACCCTTTTCTTCATCATTCCCCATGTAATCCAGGGCTCACCAACCCCGTTCCTCGAGCTCTACCGTCCTGTAGGTTCAGTCCATCCCTAATCTAACACAAGGTTTCCCAAACTCGGTCCAGGGTCCCCCCTGGGTGCAACCCTGATCTAATTAGCTGGTTGATAAACTGAATCAGGTTAATTATAACTGGGGTTGGAGTGGAAATGGACAGGATGGTAGCTCTTCAGGAACAGGGTTGGAGAGCTCTGATTTAGTCCATAGAAGTGGTTGGTCTGTGAAAATGCACGTTTTCGCTTAGGGAACGGCTAACAATGGTGTGTACGCAGATTTTATCACCCCCCAAAAATACCTTAAAATAACATACAGTACTGTATATGCCTCTGCTTGACAACAAAAATAAGTGCCTCACCAAGCTAAGAGCAATTATATTAGTCTTGTCCCTWTACAAAGCCCCACGACTACAATGACAGGCCTATCAGTTGGTGTACAACTACCGTAGTGAAACCCAGTGAGGTTGGTCAATACAGCATCTTCCTACCCATCTTATTCACTCTTACACACATATTCACTCACACCCTTGGACGAGCAGCTCGGCACTGACAAAAAAGGTTTTGTTTTTTTTTAAATGTAAAAAGTAATATGAACCGACATGTAAACTGAGTATAGTGTTGCTGCAGTTGATACAAAGACAAACTAAACGTAACTGTGAATGTTACAGTCGTTGGCAGTTGGCGGGGATTTCAACCCTCTTTGTCCAGGATGGCTTTGACGTTGTCAAAAACCTGAAACAGAGAGGGAGAGAAAGAGATGCATTCGAGAAAACCAGAGACACACTGTGTTTTTTGACAAGTGGGYGACTGCCGGAGGGTGCAGGGGAACAGCGAGAAAACCAATAGGGAAAGAAACGACTCAGACAGAGAGAATKAACACAAAACTAAAATATAAGATAAGAGTGAATAAGTTTGCACTAATGAGTGTGTTCCAACTGCCCACCATGTGGGCCTTCAATGGCTGTATACTCCTTTGCTCACCTCGTCCACACCGTACGAGGCATCCACGGTGCGCACCTTGCCCTGTTTCTCATACAGTGAAATGATGGGCCGTGTCGACTGCAGGTAGGTCTGGATCCTTCAGGGGAGRAAATTGAGGCTCAGAAACATGCCTGACCAGCACCCAGGACTCAGAAGAGACCCAAAATGGGGTCAGTCACAAGTACATACAGCCAAGCTAAAAACGAAAATCGCAATCTCAAAAGCAATGTTTTTTTCACWAAAAAGTCCATTATTAAAGGTCCATTATGTCGTTTTGTGTACAACCCAACTGATTTCATACAGAAATACAGGTTATAGATCTGTCACACTCATTGAAATAGTCTGATGAATGGTAGATCCGTTGTATATGCAATATTTCTATGCTTCCCATCTAAGTTGTTTTAACTTCTTAGTACTTTCAGTTTTGTATCACATCTTACAACTGCAGAAAATACAGTATTTTGGTGACTGAAACTATATTTCACAGCGGTTTAGATGGTACAATGATTCTCCACACTTTGCTTATGTGTCGTATGAACTGAAATCAGGCGAACATTTTAGAAAMCAGGAAATGTAAGTACCCTTGTTTTTTTAATGAACAAGAGCACTGTCTCCTTTTGAGAGATCCAGTTCATATGAAAGAGGTCAATGGTCAGGGATCATGTAAAGCCTTAGTGTTTGGACGCTACCTTTTCTCCAGGCTCGCTCTGTTGTCGTCCGTGCGCCCACTGCTCTTCCCTCTTTCTAGACATCGGTCGATACAGACCTGTAGACAAGCAAAAACACAGAGCTCTCCGCATAAAACATTACACTGTCAGCTAAGCAATAAAGACATTAACACTTGGAGGCACTCCAAATGTGGCTTATATATGAGGTATGACTTTCCCTTACAGTGATTTTGCCCCTTCCATTTTGTCCCCTCCCCTTCCTCTTGGAGATCCTCCCCCCAAGGTGTTTGTTTTATTACCTCACTAGTACAGTCGAAGAAAAGCACAAATTTGACGTTAGCCTTCCCTTCCATGACAGTGGTCCACCCCTGGAGGTTGTCTTCATTTCGGGGGAAGCCGTCAATGAGGAAGCGGAACTTCTTCTCGTCCATCTCCATGGTTTCCTCCATGGCCTGAGGACAAAGGAAAGTGAAAGTTAAAAGGGATATTCTGCCCCAAATCAAAGTCAGACATTTTTATGTCTAAAACATGGTGCGTCTTTATTACACACCACCTGCAGACCTTCCTATATGCATCTGACATCAAAAATATTTTGAGGTGAACTATTCCTTTTAACTATGGATTAATTCAGCCCATGGAACAATGACAGAACCTATTTCAGTAAGAAGGGAGGAGAAAGACTTACTCAGACCACAATGACTGTATAGTGCTACTACGCTCTACCCCATGTTAACTAAGCTAATAGTAATTCTGATTCCTAACTTACTGTACGTGAACAGCTAACACAAACCTTGTAGCCATAGGTACCTGGAGTTGGTGCATACCTTCCTGAGTAAGTTAATGGTGATCTCGACAGGGACGATCTTGCCATCCTTGATGTAACTGTCAATGAGCTGTCCGAACTCGGAAGCCTCYCGGCTTCGCTCGGCCCTCAGCAGGTCTCCGGCAGACAGGTGGGTGTAACTGTAGTTCTGTGAAAAACGCTAATTAATGCCACAGCTTTTACTAAAACAGCACAATAATCACTGATCCAACCGCTTACGTGGGACAATTGTACAGAAACATACCTGTACTGTACTAACAAAGTATGTTACTATCCATAGGAATTAATTGGATATGAGAATTAAATTGTCTGGGACTAATGTCGTTTTTTTTTAAAGGAGTCCAATAGTACCAATGCATTAAGTAGAGAATACACAGAAAAGAACATTGTCATAGGCATTGTGGGTTATTGTTCTAAAATGAAGATGCTGTGCTCCATTGACACTGAAAGCAAGGGGAGGGATTTTGATATTTCGCTGTATGAAGACAGGCTTTATACGTGAGTGGGTGGCTTAAGAACACGTGTTGTTTCGTCATGCTTGAACAGGATGCTTGCGCAAACACACGTGGCCCTGCTCTGTATGAATATAGGTCTAAACAAAGTAATTGGCAAATGCAAGAAACTCATCTTGGCCCAGAAGAAATCCCAGGGGGAGCTACAATGTAGTGCGTTAATAGTCAGACAGCTGAATAGCAGTAGTAGTTTATCGTTTGACTAAAACCACACCCAGACTCAGATACACGTCAGCCTTCATGTCTCAAGACTACTTGTTCAAGGGCATTGGCTGGAGGTTTAGAGCAGGTGCATTGCAGATAAACTGAACTTTACATACTGTGAATTGCACAACAGCTGAACTGATAAGACGTAGACTACACATTGGCGTGATATCAATATCGGTGCATAGGTTACGCTGTGTATGTAGCTAGAAGCCTTTCACAATTAACATAGAGCTAGCCCATTCATAGACGGTATATACCGTCTATTCACGAACCTGTCTGCCGGCTGAGGACAGCGCCCCGACGATGCCAAAATGCTGTCTAAAATGTAAACACGTCTCCCACACGATACAGTTTTGAGAACATTTGGAACTTAACTTTCACATCGAGAAATCATTTTCAAAAAAACAAAAAGGTTAATGTCCTACACACCTTTATATGTGCTGCTTCAGCATTTCGAAGTGCTGCAGTATGCAGCACTTCGAGATATTAGCTGATGTACGAAGGGCTATATAAAATAAACTTGATTTGATATGGTCAGGGTCTCACACGGCAATATTTCCGTTACAGCGCTTGTTTACGGAAGACAGAGGCGACTACCTTTGCTAATTAGCTATCTGCGGGCGACGCACACCTGTGTGTAACGGAAGGACGCCACAAACATGTTGTAACTGAAAAATAGTGTCAGCTGCAACTGTTAAAACCGGTTAAAAGTGTACATTCTATCTTTGTGAAATTRTTTTTGATGTCATATCGAAGTAGAGGGCTTTATGTTTCTATGTACTGCAATTGAGAATCMCATTTAAATGGAGTATTTGGCTGCCAGAGCCAATTCGCCTCTGAACATAACTGATCTTTGGACTAAATGAGTAGGCTAGCCTCTTCTGTCACTTGGTGAGCCATAGCCCACTTTGACTCCTGAGGGGTATACTACCAAGCAGGGTCAATGAGTTTTCCAGATAAAATTGACTAAATATTCTGAAATAAGAGTTTATTTTCAAGAAAAACTAGAAATGGGCATGGTCTAATTTACTCAACAACCAATAACCAGAAAATGTTTTTTTTCTGGATGTTTATTAACGTTTGCTAGCTAACACATTGATTCTGCTTTGTAGTACACCCTTCTGATATTCAGGAAAAATCTTCAGATAGTTTGCTTATTGAAAGGTTGACTTATTGAAATATCATTTATTAATTGCTCACATGGCTAGCTAGTTAGCTTGYTAGCTAGTGTGGTCTTGGCATAGCTATGCTAGCTAACATAACAAGTAGATTACATTCAGAGGACAAGAAAGGGAAGTTGATCCATTTAGCTGGTCTCCCGTGGACAGAAGCCAACAAAAGTGAGCACAAACCCCTCATATCTGTTAGTCTTTTTTCCCACCAACACAATTCAATGCCCTGTCAAATTATCTTTGTCCTTTTCATTGTTCTTTTCTCGCCATCTTACCTCAACGATTCTGGTACACTGGGTCCCTTTCCCCGCCCCAGGCCCTCCTAACACGAACACAACCTGCGGCTTCATGATCAATGCSGCCCTGTACACAACGCTCGGCACCTTCGCTGATAACCTACTCAATAAATGGAAAATCATAAACCGACAACCAAACAATACACTAAGTGAACCCGGTTCGACGAGGAGTCTGGATGAAGAACAGATCTAATGACCGGCTGATGCGTGTCAGTGGGAAGTCCACCCAAAGCAACACCACTTCCGCGTTTGACGTGGCCAACCAATGGCAACAAATGGGGGAGTGTCCATGGGGTGTAAATCACGCCCACAWGATGTAAACTTTTCAATACAGGCGTCTGGTGACGCCTCTCCCTCAGTGGTTGCCGCTGTCTATCCTCCCAGCATCAGCACCTAGCCGAACTGAACAGCGACCGTCGTCGAGGAAAATATGCTCTACCAAGCGAGGGAGTTGGAGCAATAATGCTCAATCGGGAGACGGAGGTGTATATGGATGATTCGTGTCACCAAAACATTTTAGGGATGTCTGGGCGTCTGGGTATCACACCTAGTCGCGGGCACGTTTGTGAATCTTTCGTTGCTTTCTCTCACCATTTATGATGCACCATTCATGATGCGAGCTTCCCTCATCATTGATCCCAAGAATGGCATGAAGAAAACGTTGAAATAACGCTAAGGCGATTTCTTGTCTCAACAGGGCACCATAGCCTGCCACGCGCTGTTTCGTTGATTTATATAGCCTATAGGCTATACTTAGCCTACTATCGTCGGTTTTAGGTAGGATATGAGCCATTGTACAACGTCTTCTTGTTGTGACGACCAAGATAATCTCATTTGAGGGCGCCGTACAAATAACAGGGCTATGCAAGCCATCCAAACAAAGGCACCCGAACAACCCCATTGACGCACCTGCTGCCCCGTCGCCACTGACATGACAACGCTGAGTCGAAGGAGCAGGTGCAAAGGGCACCGACCTGCAGCCGGACGCGTGGACTCGAAAAGGAAGTGGGACCTCGGGCTCGCAGAGAGTAAGCAGCATCCCGGAGGAGGGCCTATTGCAGTTTCTGGGGACAAGCACCAAGGGCAGTGCGGCACACAACAGTCACACCGGGGAAGGCTGCAGGGGGGTGTTCAGTGTACCTTCCCCACACTCACTCTCCATACCGCACTTGCATTAACGTTCCATTTTCCCAGTGCGGAAAAATGCTTAAAAACTGCTGCTCTATTGATTTGATATCGAATGTTGCCTCAATGTCTTTATTCAAAATTATGCCTCTATTTCGTTTTCTTCAACCCAGTAATTTGACCGTATCAGTGATGGGTAAAGTAAAAGATTGATATTGATTTAAAAGCTGGATGGAAACCCGAGAGGGACTGATGTGCATACTGGTCAGGTATCGTCTTCTCCCTTCGTCTCTGGTTCTGCTTACTCTGCTACTTGCCAGCACCATGGGCTGTATCCAGAGCATCTCCTGCAAGCCTCGCATTAGAAGGGAGAACATTGTAGTCTACGAGGTATCGGCCTCCATTGACCAGTGCCCAACGGTGATAGAGGAGAACTCGCCCATAGTGCTGCGGTATAAGACACCTTACTTCAGGGCCTCCGCAGGGATCGTGATGCCTCCGGTGCCCCGCAATGAGACCTGGGTGGTGGGTTGGATCCAGGCGTGTACACAAATGGAGTTCTACAATACTTATGGGGACATTGGCATGTAAGTTCTCAGTTGATGTCATCCACCATCAGTCATCTCGAAGTGCCACTCATTCAATCTCTGACACACACTCTCTCTCTCTCTCTCTCTCTGACACACACACACTACGCCCACAGCACTTAAGTGTATTGGCCTAGGCTTTAGTTCAATGGGCTAACACAGTCTTGAGTCACTTGGCCAGGCAATCCTAGTCTTTCACATGTGAGCTGTAATATTGTCTGTTTGTATCAGTTGTAGACCTTGGTGAATTTCGAGCGCCGGTGAAATTCTAGCCGTGCATGGCCTACTATTAAAACAGAGTCCCATTAAGTGAGGTCTTTGCACATGTATCATGTTCTGTTGTAATGTTTTGTATATTACTAAAGACATCCTGCATGTCCACTACCCCAGGTCCAGCTGGGAGTTACCGGAGCTCCGTGAGGGCCGGGTCAAGGCCATCAGCGATTCGGACGGGGTCAGCTACCCATGGTACGGCAACACCACTGAGACGGTCACCCTTACGGGTCCCAYGTCCAAACCGTCGCACCTCACAGTCAGCATGAACGACAACTTCTACCCCAGTGTGACCTGGGCCGTTCCCATCAGCAACAGCAACACGCCAATGCTGTCACACATCACCCGAGACCAGAGCTTCATCACCTGGTTGGTTGCCATCAACTCTGTCACCAAGGTAGGCTTCAGAAGATGGACTTCCTTGGATTTTGTGTACTGCTCTGTTAAGTTATATGTTTTTGATATCTTAAAGGAATAGTTCACTTAAAAATCAAAGTTGTCAGATGTTTTCAGACCTCTAAAGTGGTCTAATCTCAAGATAAATACACATCCCACACCATCTGTTGTGTGGATCCAACAATATGTACCTCAATCCCAAATGAATGGTAAAGATTAGCCCCATCTAATTAGTTTGAGCGACACAACGGATGGTGTGCAATGTGGACTCATCCCAACATACTTGAGGTCTGACTTTTGTCTGAAAACATCTGACAAACTGTGATTTTGAAGTGAACTATCCCTGTACATTCTTTGTTGTCACTCAGTGTTAATTCTGGACTAGAACAGAAATGCACAGCCTTGGGGTCAAAGTAGGCTACAGATTGTGAAGCAATGCTCCATGTGCTAACTGTAAAGCACTTWGGGTTGCAGCCTATTACATGTAAGTTGCTATAATAGTTAACTTCACTATTATGTTTCGGACTTTCCAGGAGCGYATYGTGCTGCAGACKGTGCGGTGGCGGATGCGGGTGGACATCGCCGTGGACCCTGACATGCCCCTGGGCTCCCGGGCCTCCCTAGTAGGCCGTCCTCACCAGGAGCAGCCCCATATTCTCAACTACCAGGAACCAATACCCCCCAAYGCCCTGGGACGACCCAATGCCAATGACGCCCAAGTGCTGATGTGGAGGCCCCGCAGAGGRGCACCCCTAGTGGTGATACCGCCCAAATAAGGTTGTAAAGACTGAGAAAGAGCAATGTGATTAGTTCATGCTATTGAGGAAGTGTGGCCCATCGAATTACGAGTTCCCTTATCAAACATGGCAGCTGCAGCTCTTCACTCGCACCTACTGTCAGGGTTCAATGGATGATAGAAATCGTGAATCTGGACTGGACTGCATTGGAATTGACACAGCAGAAGTCTATAGAGCTAGACTGGTTTCGGAGGCAGGCTCAGCACTGCATCAGCGTTTGATTGAGTCCGACTGTTTTTGGACGGCCACAGTGCTGTACTAGAGTTCTATCTATCTGCCTTTGGAAAGAAAGGGACAGAGCTATCGGAGTTCTACTGAGGTGGACTGAACACAGAACTGCATCCTGTATCGTACAGTAGGTCTTATTGCATGAGAGACAAAACGGTYTTTGACTGGAATAAGAATAGTATTTTGTATCAGCTGATCACACTTAGGACATGGAATGGAACTTCTTASATTGGCCATGATATCCTGAACGCTGGAAAACTCCCTCAGTGCCAATTATGGACGTAACAGCCTTTAACATAGAACACTTTAAGAACACTTTGTTAAGATATTTAAATGATGAGGCAAATTATATCATATGAATCTTCTGTTAGTTTGAGATAAACTCAATCATCAATCAGATTGTATTAAGAGCACCTACTTGGCATAAAGGTCTAAAACGAAATGGGCTGATTGTTGTCTTATTTAAATGTGCCATGTCTATGCACTCACATAGAAAGGTTAACGGTGTGGGTTTTCTGGTGTGAGTTGAGTATCTACATGCATACACATGAATGTCCAATGTCTCAATCCAACCTGCTAGCCCCGAACCATATTGCTTATCTATACAATCATTTCAGATCTACACCAAGTGCCTTGTGTTAGGGKCTAGGGGTTGATTTGGGATTGGGCCATAGCGCCACAGTACACTATCAAGGCAATAGCCTGGGCTAGCGGGTTCATTCAGAGGGGCCCCTGCCATATGACACAATGTCACAAGACTCATGCTCCATCTGTGCTGCTCACCAGTTTCAGTCGTCACCTTCCCATCTGTCTGTCCATCCCTCTCCCTCTCATCACTCCATAATTTTCTCCCCTCTCTGCATGACTCCAATCCCTCATCTCCACTTCAAGACTATGCAAACACAGAGGGACTGTTGACCGAGAGAGATAGAAGGATACATGATCAGGAAAGACAGGGTGGTGGTAATTTTCACAATGACGGCTTTGTCGTGTCCCCAAAATAGCTGCCATTGATTGGGTCTCTTTCTRTCCACATTCACAATTGTCATTCTTGGGTAAGATGAAAGCTATTTCCATGTTAGATACACAAAGAAATGGAAATATATTATATGAACAGTTTATTCATTTTTGAATTGGTACCAAACATATTCAGTGATCTGTTGCTATAGAGACTGGTTTGGTTTGTCTGAACTCGGCTCGATAGGAACCAGGATTGCCTTCATTAGGGCACACCACARCAAAATGTTTTTCCAACACAAAACRCATTTCTTATTGGACAAGTTCGGGCAGTCTGTCCCTGTTTCCACCCATTTTGTTCCATTTGGTGCCTCATGAATATGACCCAGTTGTTGAGAAACATCAAATAATTTATGACCTCTTACTCATCAAACAATCCTGCTTTGGRATTTCATACCTAGATGAAACAACATACACAATACAAGCTCTTTCAATACAAAACATCTGTTTAGACCCTTATTTTACATTTGATCACTTCATTTATTCATTTTATCTTGCATTACAAGCCATTTTTGCATAAAAACAGCAACTGGATGTGTAATTCTTTGGATCTGAATGGCCGGACAATGAGCAGCAAGTTTAAAGCATTCCTTCCTTTAATCTTTTTCTTCCTTGTCCCCAATAAAAGGACATCCAGCATCTCTACAGTCATTGGTCTCAACCCCTCCCCTCTGCAGTAAATGTGCTACAACCCAACGCTCCCACTAGGTGGAGCTGTCACTCAAAAACAAATGAGGGGCGGTAACCTGTGAGGCATTACATTCATTTAAATATCCTCCCCCTTATTGACCAGCAGTACCCCTAAAATACATTTATACTACAAATTCCCGTTCCCCTACTCCCCAAATACATGATAAAATATATTTTTTWAATAGAACATTAAAAAAACAGTAACGTTGGCAGTGAATTCTTGGATTCATCGATGAATTCTCATTGTTCCCTGTAAAGTCCATTTTCCCATAATTCCATGCTTTGGTGAGTTTGGCTCTATCACCCCTGAGGTGACAGGTCACATGTGAGCATAACCCTTCATATGCCCTGCATAGGCATCATAGTAGCTTCAGCTCCATGACGTGTGTGTGTGTTTGACGTGCATACAAGTGTGAACTGTGGAGGAGTCACATTCATGAGCCTGTTCGATCAAGAACTTGATGGCGTCACTATGGGAGAGTGTGGTTGCATTACTAACCCCATGCAACGTAAAGCGCTTTGAATTTCAATAAAGAGCTTTATAAATGCTAGGACATCCATCTTGACTACTTGTACCAGTATTGGACAATCAAAACCTTGTTTTCAAACCTTTTGGAACCAGGCGATTCCTATCTGCTGTTGTGTACATTAAACATCTTAGGACTCCTTCCGCCTACAYTCTTGTTCGAGGAGTTCTGCTCCTCCTCGACTACGTGGACCTTCTCAGTAGCTCGGAGTGATTATTGCTTTTTTTAAGTCGTTTTGGTTTCAGATTTTCTATTTTTTTTTGTAAAAAATGTACATTAAATGCACTATGCATTACATCGAATCAAATGTTATTGGTTGCATACAGATATTTAGCAGGTATATTATCTGGGTTGAATGCTGGAACACAGAATATTACAATTAAAAATCCCATGATGGTAGTGAMTGCACATTAATGCTTATCACTTATTAACTATCAGTTATTCACATGACTTCAATAAAATATTTCAGTTGTGTATATTACATTTGTTTAATTTGATGACTTTATTATTTCCTTCCATGTCATCATCTCATCTCTATAGAGCTGCTGCTTAAGCTGTTTGACAAAATCACTATTTTAGTAGTTCTTCACAGTAAGAGGCATGCTTTTATGACCGCTAAATACCAATACCTCACGAAGCAACTGCTCTCGGATGTATGCACTCTTGATCGCTCATTCCTCTGTCTCTTACGTTGCAGGCGTAAAAGGAACAGACCAGACAAGTAGCCGCGCAATGAATTATGGTCTTYGTAGTTAATTATCACTTTTTCTGCGCTAAACTATGAAGAACATTGGCTTGTTGGAAACTACAACTCCTTACTACATCGCACAGTTCTGGCATGACCTTATTTATCTCTATAGGAACTGCAGCGCAATGTGTGTATTGAGCAAAAAAAAAAAAAATCATGGAATAAAATTCAAATAATTGAACTAAGGTCGGTCAATTAGTCGTTTTAAAACAGAAAAATAACCGACATTTTGGTTAATTGCTCAGCACCACTTCTCAGCGACATATTCCTCTCTCCATCTTGCCCCGTGTGTCTCTTCATTGGGGTTCCAGGGCTGTGGGTGGTGGGTCTCCCTCTATACTTTGCTGTGGTTGATGGCAGGCCTCTTGCCCTCGTAACCATAGAGGAAGGTGGCAGCAATGACCAGCATTGCTCCCAGGAAGAACACACTGGGGGAGAGAGAAAGAGGACGTTGTTAGAGCTATAGGCAGAAATGCAAAATCAGGGCGTTTTCACATATAAATTCAGCACCCTTGTGCGGATGCCTTGAACAACTGCTGGTACTCTGGTCCTGGATATTGGGCAGGGACCGGTATTGGTTTAGGCCAGGATTTGTTTGCGTTTCAAATATGCTTCATAGCGCAGATCAGGGTATCAAATCATCCAGGATCTAGATAATAGAGGCATATGTGAAAACGCCCTTGATTTATATAGTTTCTTATCTCTATTTTACCCCTGAACTCTGTGGAGACGTGAACCTTTTGTCCAATACGGATCTGGCCAAATTATTTATGAAAGTGTGTTTGTGTGCACCTGGTGGGGTCGAAGTCCTTCAACCAGAAGTAGGATATGAGTGTTGACAGGATGATGGAGAGTGACGTGGCAAAGCCCTTCAGGATGTTGTCTGCGTACTTAATGACTGCTGCTATGACCAACCCGCCCAGAGCCTGGAAACACACAAAGRACATGGATTTGATAGAAGACAGAATACACACAACCAGTCACACATAAAAATACACACAAATACATAGGCGGCCGTGCATGAACACACATACACTTACTTTGCCTCTCCCTCTCTTTCTCATTTACTCTTGCTTTCTCTCTCTCTCACACACACGTGTGCACACACACCTAAAGTGAATAGTCAGAATAGGCAGAGTAAAGGTTGTTATAGTATTTTTCTAAGGAGGTTCACTTCCTTGTACGCTCGCTCACCTCACTTTACAGTAAATCAAGTTTGTTGGGCCTACGTCAGGGACCGGCAACCTAAGGCACGCGTGCAAGACGGTACTTGCCTTGGCACGCGAGGGTATTTGCCTTGGCACACCAAGGCTAGGCAAGCAACTCCCCCAAATTATTATTATTATTTATGTTTTTAAACAACATTGATGTATAGATATTTTTTCCTCACTTATTTTTGCCAGTTTATTTTTTAACTGGAGAAAATATTTGAAACGGAATGCAATGGTTTTGATATTGCATTGGTATTCACTGCAATGTAGTAGTTCCCAAGGTATGTCATTCCTGATTAGCCAATGGGCTTTCATGATTTTGCAGGAGTTTCATATTATTAGTTCAAGGCAAGACGACCCACCTTGCCTCTCCCGCCAAATTCAAAACCCAAGGCAGCGCTGAAGTTGAGAGATTMGTTTTCACATAGCTAGCAACTAGCAAAGCCTTCTTTTGTTACTTAAAAAAGTTCAGGGCACAAAATGTCATCAGCAAAGAAAAATGTATTGCTTCTTGGACAAAGGAATATGGATTCGTTGAACTGAACGACTGGTCTGTTTGCGACCTCTGTTGTAAAACTGTTGTTTGTTGGGCATTAAGTGTACCCCGTCCTTTTGAAACGAGACATGAGGAAAAACCTCAAGGATGAGGCGGACAAGGCTGAAGGAATCAAGAGGGCCGTGTCCAGGTATGAAAAGCAAAGCAGTGTGTTTACAAATCTACATGCAGTCAAAAATCAAGCTACAGAAAGGAGCTACAAAGTTGCACAGTGCATTRCTAAACATGGAAAACCATTTACTAATGGGGAATATATCAAGGAGGCTTTCCTCARTAGTTCCCAGGCTTTATTTGATGGATTGCCGAACAAAGACAATCATCTCAAAGATAAAAGACATGCCTGTGTCTGCCAGAACTGTTSAAAGGCCGAGATGGTGGAAAATGTAAAGGAGCAGCAAACTGTAGCTTTAAAAGATGCACCTGTTGGCCTCCCGAGTGGCGCAGCGRTCTAGGGCACTGCATCGCAGTGCTAGAGATGTCACTACATTCCCTGGTTTGACCCAGGACTATATCACAACCGGCCGTGACCGGGAGTCCCATAGGGCGGGGCACAATAGGCCCAGCGTCGTCCAGGTTAGTGGAGGGTTTGGCCGAGGGGGGGGCTTTACCTGGCTCATCGCGCTCTAGCGACTCCTTGTGGCTACAGCCTGCAGGGCTGGGCGCCTGCAGGCTGACCCAGGCATCAGTTGAACTGTTTCCTCCGACACTTTGTGACTCAGAGCAAGTATGTGAGAAGCTGCTTTGTCTTAAACCCATGCATGGTACTACTGAAGGAGAAGATGTAGCAAGAGCCTTCACAGATCATTTTGAGAGGTGTCGATATTAAAAACACATTCGCTATTACAACTGTTAATTACCCCGCTATGGTGGGGAAACAAAGGATTCGCAAAGCTGATTGAAGATAAGATTGGCCACCCCGTGGTTAACCTCACTAGGGTAGGGGGCACTATTTTCACCTCCGGATGAAAAGCGTGCCCAAAGTAAACTGCCTGCTACTCAGGCCCAGAAGCTAGGATATGCATATAATTGGTAGATTTGGATAGAAAACACTCTAAAGTTTCCAAAACTGTTAAAATAATGTCTGTGAGTATAACAGAACTGATATGGCAGATGAAAACCTGAGAAGAATCCATCCAGGAAGTGGGATTTTAAGTAAGACCAGTCTGAATGAGTGGTTTTTCATGCGCGCGACCGAGAGCATGCCTTTCTTGTTTTCCTTTTATATTGACAAAGCTTTTGTCTGGTTGAAATGTTATTKATTATTATGACTAAAAACAACCTGAGGATTGATTATAAACATTGTGTGACATGTTTCTACRAACTTTACTGATACTTTTCGTCTGTCTGTTGTGACTGCCTTTGAGCCTGTGGATTACTGAATAAAACGTGCRAACAAAATTGAGGTTTTTGGATATAAAGAGGGACTTTATCGAACAAAACAAACATTTATTGAGTAAATGGGAGTCTTGTGAGTGCAGCCCTATGAAGTTCATCAAAGGTAAATTATTAATTTTATCACTATTTCTGACTTGTGTAACTCCTACTTGGCTGGTAACTGTTTGTAATGATTTGTCTGCTGGGCGCTGTTCTCAGATAATCGCATGGTATRCTTTCGCTGTAAAGCCTWTTTGAAATCTGACACCGTGGTTGGATTAACTAGAAGTTCATTTTTAATTTGATGTACACCAAAGTKTCCGATTTCAAATAGGCTTTTCAGCGAAAGCACTACAAACGATTATGTTAGGTCACCACAAAACCACARTAATCACAGCCATTTTTTCCAGCTAAAGATAGCTTCACAAAAACCAGAATAGAGATAAAATGAATCACTAACCGTTCGATTATTTTCATCAGATGACATTCATAGGACTACATGTTACACAATACATGCATGTTTTGTTTGATTAAATTCATATAAAAAAATCTGAGTTTACATTGAGGCGACTAGTTTCACTAAATGCAAAAACATCARGTGACTTTGCATAGCCCATCGTTTCAACAGAAATACTCATCATAAATATAGATGATAATACAAGTTATACACATTGAATTATAGATATACCTCTCCTTAATGCAACCGCTATGTCAGATTTWWAAAAAACTTTACGGAAATAGAAATGCACGCTATAATCTGAGACGGCGCTCAAAAATAGCATACCACAGCTGCAAAGATGGCGTCACCATAAACACAAAAATTCATGATAAATATTCCATTACCTTTGATGATCTACATCAGAAARCACAACAGGAATCCCAGGTCCACAATAAATGTTTGTTTTGTTCGAAAAAATCCATTATTTATGTCCAAACATTATTTATGTCCAGACATGGTAAACATGTCCAAACGCTAATTCTGGTCAGCTTTATATCGGACAAAAACTTCAAAATGTGATATTACCGGTCGAAGAAACATTTCAAACTAAGTACTGAATCAATCATTAGGATGTTTTTAACATATAGCTTCAATAAAGTTCCAACCGGARTATTCKTTSTTSTCTKCGTGAKCAATGGAACGTMRGTGRCTTCCATGAAGAAAAAGCATGATCAGGAAATGGCTGCTTGATGGACACCTGACTGATTCTGCTCTCATTCTCTCCCACAACATCATAGAAGTCTCATTGAAATTTCTATTGATGGTTGACATCTAGTGGAACCCCTAGGCAGTGCAACATCATTAATAGCTCAAGTGGATTTCCTTTAGGGACTCTGGTGAATACACACAGGCTCAGATTTCTGACGTTCTGTTTTGATTTCAACTCAGGATTTTGCCTGCCAATATGAGTTCTGTTAATCTCACAGACATAATTCAAACAGTTTTAGAAACTTTAGAGTGTTTTCTATCCAATACTAATAAGCAAATATTAGGAACTATGACTGAGKAGCAGGCCGTTTGATATGGGCACCTTTCATCCAAGCTACTCAATACTGCCCCTTTAGCCATAAGAAGTTAAGCATATTTACAGTACCTGCAGGGCCACAACGGTCCAGGTGAGTGAGTTGTAGCCTTGGAACACTCCGGACTCCCTCACTCTCTCTCCGTCGTACACAAACACTCCAATAAGACCAAACACCAGGCCAAACAAACCTAGGAGAGGGAGAGAGATCAAATCAAAGTTTGTTTGTCACATGCACAGGATATTTTTATTTAACCTTTATTTAACTAGGTAAGTCAGTTAAGAACAAATTCTTATTTACAATGACGTCCCACAAAGGTAAAAAGCCTCCTGCGGGGACGGGGGCCTGGGATTTAAAAAAAAAACAAAAAAAAAATACATATAAATATAGGACAAAACACACATCACAACAAGAGAGACAACACAACACTACATAAAGAGAGACCTAAGACAACAACATAACAAGGCAGCAAAACATGACAAGACAGCATGGTATCAACACATGACAATAACATGGTAGAAACACAACATGGTAGCAGCACAAAAACATGGTACAAACATTATTTGGCAAAGTCAACAGCACAAAGGTCAAGAAGGTAGAGATAACAATACATCACACAAAGCAGCCACAACTGTCAGTAAGAGTGTCCATGATTGAGTCTTTGAATGAAGAGATTGAGATAAAACTGTCCAATTTGAGTGCTTGTTGCAGCTCGTTCCAGTCGCTAGCTGCAGCGAACTGAAAAGAGGAGTGACCCAGGGATGTGTGTGCTTTGGGGACCTTTAACAGAATGTGACTGGCAGAAMGGGTGTTGTATGTGGAGAATGAGGGCTGCAGTAGATATCTCAGATAGGGGGGAGTAAGGCCTAAGAGGGTTTTATAAATAAGCATCAACCAGTGGGTCTTGCGACGGGTATACAGAGATGACCAGTTTACAGAGGAGTATAGAGTGCAGTGATGTGTCCTATAAGGAGCATTGGTGGCAAATCTGATGGCCGAATGGTAAAGAAMRTCTAGCCGCTCGAGAGCASCCTTACCTGCCGATCTATAAATTATGTCTCCGTAATCTAGCATGGGTAGGATGGTCATCTGAATCAGGGTTAGTTTAGCAGCTGGGGTGAAAGAGGAGTGATTACGATAGAGGAAACCAAGTCTAGATTTAACTTTAGGCTGCAGCTTTGATATGTGCTGAGAGAAGGACAGTGCACCGTCTAGCCATACTCCCAAGTACTTGTATGAGTTGACTACCTCAAGCTCTAAACCCTCAGAGGTAGCAATAACACCTGTGGGAAGAGGGGCATTATTCTTACCAAACCACATGACCTTTGTTTTGGAGGTGTTCAGAACAAGGTTAAGGGTAGAGAAAGCTTGTTGGACACTAAGAAAGCTTTGTTGTATAGCATTTAACACAAAATCCGGGGAGGGGCCAGCTGAGTATAAGACTATATCATCTGCATATAAATGGATGAGAGAGCTTCCTACTGCCTGAGCTATGTTGTTGATGTAAATTGAGAAGAGTGTGGGGCCTAGGATTGAGCCTTGGGGTACTCCCTTGGTGACAGGCAGTGGCTGAGACAGCAGAWTTTCTGACTTTATACACTGCACTCTTTGAGAGAGGTATTTAGCAAACMAGGCCAAAGGCCTCTCAGAGACACTAATACTCCTTAGCTGGCCCACAAGAATGGAATGGTCTACCGTATCAAAATCTTTGGCAAAGTAAATAAAAATAGCAGCACAATATTGCTTAGAATCAAGGGCAATGGTGACATCATTGAGGACCTTTAAGGTTGCAGTGACACATCCATAACCTGAGCGGAAACCAGATTGCATACCAGAGAGAATACTATAGACATCAAGAAAGCCAGTYAGTTGATTATTGACATGTTTTTCAAACACTTTTGATAAACAAGGCAAAATAGAAATAGGCCTATACCAGTTAGGATCAGCTTGATCTCCCCTTTAAATAAAGGACGAAATGCTTACTTGCAARCACTTACTCAACAATACAGTATTCAATATAAAAAACGAAAGATATCGAAAAGTGTCTCAAAAAGAGTATAGAATCAATAATACTAAGTCAGGTAAAATACACACAAGGAAAAAAATAGAATATACACTATATTCCAGTACCAATATCAATGTGCAGGGATACTGGTGATAATTGAGGTAGTTACAGTATGTAGATGTAATCAGAGGTAGAAGTGACTGAGCAGCAGGATAAATATTATAAATAGTAGCAGCGACGTATATGGTGATTGTGTGTGTGCATGTGTAATTGTGTGTGCGTGTGTGTGTGTACGTGTGTGAGTGTGTGTGTTTGTGAGAGCGTCAATATGTGATAGAGAGAACGAGAGAGCGAGAGAGGGAAAGAGAAAGGGGTGAGGTTTTGTGGAAGGATTCTTTAAAATAATTGTAAAGCATTCCATTGCYCGCCATTGTTTATAATTACATGCTTGTATAGTTTATGGTTTAATGTGCTAAGACCAGCATTTTGGCACCAGAACATCGCGTAAGACTTAGTGATAATATCTACTGTTAATAGCTACATGATTTAAATTACAAGGGCTATGGGATGGTGCCTCCAACCTAATGTTGCTATATTGTTGTGTGAATACATTGGGTTTAAATGAAGTCAATGATTTGTACATTTCTGAGGAGCTATAAAACTCACTTGATTACATGGACCATAAAATATAATGGTATGTTCTCTATAGAGAAAGTGGAAAAAGATTTACACATACCAAGAGCCAGAAAGACAGTGTGAAGTACAGTTTCTGTAGAACGTATCAATGAAACAAACATGCACACACAACGAGACACACACACACACACACGCACAGAATCCAGTGATACTGACCTAACTGGATGTTGCGGACCCATACACTCTGTTTGGTCTCTTTGAGGATCTTCTCAAAGTAGACTCCAGCGAAGCCACTGGAGAAGCAGGCTATCAGTACGGCTATCACACCTACTAACTGGGAGCCTGCAGACAGAGGCGTCGAAGATGGCCCACCCAGAGACTCTGTAGGCCACTGTGGAGACAAACACGCAGTACATCAACAACATTCAGTATGTAACATCCACAAACAAGGATGTGCATGTGGAGTATGGTTGCAMAATTCTGGAAACTTTTCATGGAGATCATGTTACCACTGATTTATGCAAATGATTCGGAAAAACCTGTGAACTCGAGAAAAGTTTAGACTTCTGCCTCCCTGGATACATGACTAATCTGACAAAAACACATCCAAACACATCCAAACAGATCAACCAATTAGATTTGGTATGAATGAGAAGTTATTGACATGTGGGGTGTGTTTAATCTTGTCACCTGTACGAGAGCGATACCAGTCATGAGGATGAGCAGAGATAGCCACTGGTAGAGCCCCAGTCTCTTCCCCAGCATGGACACCGAAAACAGGGCTGTGGTCAGGATTTTCAGCTGGTACGTCACCTGGTTGGGGACAATATCGATTTAAATTCCTGCCAGTCAAAACTGGTCATGAAATGCAGTGTGGGGTCCCTCAGGGCTCCATTCTTGGTCCACTTTTGTTCCCCTTATACATGTTGCCATACACAAGCGCACACGTCACGTCTCTCACCTGGTAGGTAGCAGCGTCCAGGTTGGACAGGGCGACATAAAGCAGGTTGTTCTGGAGTGTGTAGATTCCTGATGGGATGGCCAGCTTCAACGTCTCCATGGGCTTGTTGAGAATCTCTTCATTCAGCACACGATTCAATGCCCGMACACTGAAGCCTGACAGAAAGAGAAACAAAGATTTAACACCCATACACTGAATCCTAAGAAYGAGATAGAGACAAAGAGACTGTAGCATAGATACTATAGAGACAAAAATACTATTTTCTTTGTTGTCATTGTTTATCCATTCACTGTATCACAGACAGAAAGCCAGGCGGACGGACAGCCAGATCGATCACTATACTCACTGTGGTCGTAGAAGACGAGCAGCAGGCAGGTGAGGATCTTGAGCAGCTCGGCCGAAACCACGGCGGAGGAGGCTAGGTAGCGCGGCCCCTCGCCCAGCAGCGTGCGCGAGTACCTCATAGTGAGCACCAACGAGGTGGTCTGCAGCACCAGCACTCCCAGGGACACGTACTTCAGCCGCCACTGGGACTGGGAGGCTGAGGGCAACAACATGGAGACGTGGCAGGACGCCTCCTCAGAGCCAGGGGGCGAGGCCAGAGGGGACAACCCTGGGTTAAGCTGTGGGAGAGATGGACAGTGAGACAGGCTGTGGGACAGAAATACAGGACAGTGAGGACACAGGCTGGAAAGCGGCTATTTAACACGCGCAATCCCTTGAAAATTATAAATAAAAGTTCAGAATTKTTATAGCATTTCAGAAATATTCTTTGTTTACGCATGACCAAAAATCTAAGTTATGTTATAGTGAGTTCAAGACAGTTAGGTGGAATACTACGAGACCGTTTTGTTCGTGCTCCCAACCGTTACCAACTGATTGAWTCGACTAGGTATGGTTTTGCATCAATATCCAATGGAAAATGTTGCTGAGARGTCAAGCTGCCAAATACATATTCGCAGGGAACATTGTGCAATTTGGGTTGATTAACAAKCACTTGCATTTAGGCCTTACACAGTAAACACATGCATTAACTGTGCAGGAATCTAACCCACAATAAAACATGATGAACACCAAAAAAGAGCTTGCTATTAGAAATGGAGGACAGACTATCCTGGGTGCCAGACTGTTTCTGCTCTTCTTTCCAACTCCTTATGGAATTGTCATGCTATGGTTGGCTTGACAATGACAAAGGAGTAGGCAAAACACTAAACAGACCATTAGCATACTTGAAATACCAGTATGCGCGGCATGCCAACTCAAACATGCATACAGTAAGTACTATAACATTCAGTCTCATCTGTGTACAGTGGTCAAAAGCCAAAATATAAAGACAAAACAGTCATTCAACTATTAACTACTGAGAGTTAGAACTTAATTATATAAATACAATGATAGACTTCTGGGCAATTCCACGGGAACAGAATGACACACTGAGACTCAGATTTTTTTTATGATAAAAGTATGCCAAACAAGAACCATTGATTGCAAAGCTAAACCATACAACTGATACTTTTACAAAAACACATTTACTCGAGAAAAAAAACTACGCAGATGTGAAGTTTGGTAACAGAATGACGGTCAAATCTCCCTCAGTTTTTAACGTGACCATGTTTTCCAAAAACTCTTAAATATCTACTCCAAATGAACATTGAAAAGATGTCTCACAGATCACAGTACAGCATATTTCCGTACAGTAAAGTACAGTACTGTGCTGTCCAAACTAGTGAAACAGATGTCTATGATCGGTTCAAAATGTCAACTTTTCCTTTGTCAGTTGGTGCTCAGTGGGTGAGAGGGGTGGTTACATAAAAAAAKRGRKGKGGGGGGCTMAMGGGTAGGTGTCAATAAGAGCCGGGAGAGGTGACATTAACTGGGGAAAGAGAAGAGAGAGRGGGGGAGGGGTTGTCCAGACTCACACTTGCTTTGACCACCACATGACAGAAAGAGAAAGAGAACAGTTATGAGCTGAACACAACAGTAATAGTATTACAGTGGAAGGGAGGACAGAAAGAGAACAGTTATGAGCTGAACATAACAGTAATAGTATTACAGTGGAAGGGAGGACAGAAAGAGAACAGTTATGAGCTGAACATAACAGTAATAGTATTACAGTGGAAGGGAGGACAGAAAGAGAACAGTTATGAGCTGAACATAACAGTAATAGTATTACAGTGGAAGAGAGGACAGTAGCAAGTGACCAAACGTGACTTGTGATTTCCATGAATTCCCATTGTAGCCAATTCAGTCATTCTGTTACTGATTTCTTGGTCATTCTGTTATTACACATTTTAAATCACTTCTTAGATCATACACCAAATTATCAGTAAAAACACTATAACTATTTGGTAGGTCTACCTTTACATGTTACTTATGTGAACTTTTCATTATCCTCCCTGAAAAAAATGTGGGTTTTTGGTAACAGACGCAAAAGGCAAAATCTCTAAAACTTACAGAARGCAAATAAGGGCCCTGGTATAGTGGTGCCTCTGGGGGAGTGGTGCCAGGAAAATGACATCTCCATCAACGTCAAGTTTGGACACACCTACTCATTCAACGGTTGTTCTTTGTTTTTACTATTTTCTACATTGTAGAATAATAGTGAAGACATCAAAACTATGAAATAACACATATTGAATCATGTAGTAACCAAAAAAGTGTTACATATCCAAATATATTTTAGATTTTAGATTCTTCAAAGTAGCCACCCTTTACCTTGACGACAGCTTTGCACAATCTTGGCATTCTCTCAACCAGCTTCATCAGTTAGTCACCTGGAATGCATTTCAATTAACAGGTGTGCCTTGTCAAAAGTTMATTTGTGGAATTTCTTTCCTTCTTAATGTGTTTGAGCCAAATCAGTTGTGTTTTGACAAGGTAGGGGTGGTATAGAGAAGATGAGTAGGTGTGTCCAAACTTTTGACTGGTACTGTACCTTCATACCGCCCTTGTACCATGCGGTATTACAGACACAAGGGACATTATTTCTTTCCAAATGTAATTTTATCTGTAGAAAAATAATAATGATAATAATAATAAAAATATTAATTTGACGCACAAAAAAATGTAGACAACAGAGATCTCGATCCAGGAGGGGATTGATGGTCTCTGCTGTAACCAACAATCTTAAACGACTACCCCATCTCTGTACCCCACACATACAATTATCTGTAAGGTCCCTCAATCAAGCAGTGAATGTCAAGCACAGATTCAAGACCAGGGAGGTTTTCCAATGGGTCGCAAAGAAGGGTACCTATTGGTATATAATTTTGGGGTATTTCGGCGGTATTTCAAAATAACCCTTTATACGGTATACCGCCCAAGCCTATTGACAATGCCACCAACAGAAATCCAGATAACAATCACCACAACGTGACTAGCTTATGTCTGAAATGGAAACGGCCACAGAAACATACTAGCCTCCATCTGAAATAGAAAGCGTTATATTGCCTACCATGACTAAACTGAACTTTATGCACACACCAACCAAGACCTACAAGAAAAGACCAATGTGCTTCMTTCGCTAACACGCCTAAAGCATGAAACACTGAGAATCTCACTGCCGATAGGTACTTATTAGTGGTGCGCGGGTCAGTCACCCGCACCAGCGCGCAATTGCTAACAACCCATCTGTAACCACCMGACTATATGTGATAGTGAAAATCTGAGGACTGCACCCAACCCTAACCAGCAAATATAGAATATGTGATATAGGCTACAGTCAAAGACTGCAGAAATATTTTTTGACAGGGGGTGCAGGCTCATTTCTTTGCCCGATTTAGATTTCTGCTTACAATTTCCAACATTTTCGTATGCTATTTGTTAGTCAACTTGATACATGTAGCTTCTCCTTTGTCATTATATCCCAGCTAGCACAGTGGACCTGGGCCGATTCCGGCTGAGAGTCGGGGCACTCGGCTGAGAGTCAGACTCGGCCGACGTCATGTGGTGCGAGTGTGCGCCGCATTCTGCAGTATTACTTATGGCTAGGATGTGGGGATTGAGCTCGGGCCGATTCCGGTGTGAGTTATCTGGCCCAAATGTATTACTTGGGGCTCGGGCCGATTCCGGTGAGAGTTACTTGGGGCCTCGGGCCAATTGGGGCTACTCTCTGGCAGATGATTACACGGGCTGCTTTATATAATGAACATTTCATAATTTTTCCATATTTTCTCATTGTTTCTGTGATCAAAAAATACAATTAACAACATTTAACTAAAATTCTTTAAGAGTCCTGTGTAGTACTTTAGTATTTTGATACTTTGTGCAAGGCAATTAATAAGCGTTAAAAACTTTGCGGACGGAGCCTCCCGAGTGGCGCAGCTATGGAACCATACGCAGCGGTCTAACACGCTACTCAAACTGGACACGTCGARTGTGCGAGCGCTGCAAAATCAATGTACACATACATGTTATTCAATCATTGCACCCACATTGCTTGTGCACGCCAACGAGCGTCTTCGTTGCCAGGCGCTAAAATAGAAGTTGCTTCTATTTTTGACGCCGAACGCGATGCAAGTTCTGCCTCTCCCATCTCCTCATTGGCTTTTAGAAGCATATACCCACGTGCCATCTCCTCATTGGTTACACCCACGTGGGTGATTGAAAGATGAACTGAGGTCGGTTATACACCTTATTATGAAATGCCAATCGCCATATAAAGTCCAAAGAAGAAAAATCCTGGAAGGAGGAGAGATGACTAGAAACGATTCGGTTGACTGTTTTATGTGTGGAGTAATTGTCGGAGTAGAGGACCTTGTGCATTTCAGGTAAAATAACAACTCAATGTCTATATCCCAGGATAAATTAGCTAGCAACAGCAAGCTAGCTAGCTAAATAGGACAAATTAGCTACCAACTGCAAGCTAGCTAACTAAATTGCTATACATATTTAATGCTTTTCAACCTGTCCCCAAATTAATATAATTGGTTCAGAGTTTTGATATTTAAACCTGCGTGTCGTGATCGCATTTGGTGTKGGGGGGACAAATCAATTTGTGCRCGCGTCCGGTTTGGGCATGGTGTTAAGACACTGCATCGTAGTGCAAACTGCATTGCTACAGATGCTGGTTCGAGACCCGTGCCGTTCACGACCGGGAGACCCAAAAAGCGACGCACAATTGGCCCAGCGTCGTCCGAGTTAGGGGAGGGTTTGGCATGCAGGGATTTCCTTCTCCTATTGCGCTGTAGCGACTCCTGTGGCAGGCTAGGTGCCAGCACGCTGACACAGTCACCAGGTGTATGGTGTTTTCTCCGACACAAAATGTTTTTTTTTTGTGGATGGGTATAATTAGTATGTATAAAATGTATAATAGTAATATTTAAAATTACTAAAATCGGGTAATTTTGTATACATTTATTTAAATTTGCATCTGGYCGCTTCCGGGGTGATTCTGGTAAGATGCCGGCAAAGTTGGCTGAATTCCGGTAGACGGAAACAGCCCAATGTACTATCTGGGCAGTCATTCATTTTGATTCCGGGCCGAGTCCGACACATGATTCCGGGCCGATTCAATCAGTTCCAGTCCCCTGAAAGAGGGCCGCTTCTGGGCTGATTCCTCATTGCTAGCTGGGATGTTGCCCTAGAAGATKAAATAAACCCTTGCTCAACAGAATAATGTAATAGAAAGAATGAATTCAATCTATCTAGTTGACATCTGTAAAGTTCTCTGTCATCTTTCGCGAAGCAAAGAAGTTTAGGGACTGGGGGGGAAAAAATTATAATGTAAAGATTTTCTGTGCAAAATGTTCAGATGACATCAGTTTGACCCGTTGTAAGGAAAAAGAAATCTGTGAAAATGACCCAACATGTTTCTGATAAGATTTCAGAATCGCAATGCTCATCATTGGCCAGCAACTTGACTTTGATCCAATCAGAGAGCCCGAACCCCCAAATGGGGGAGTCAGCAGGAGTGACAACAAAAAGGGAAAAAAAGAGGGCATTTTCTCAGTGCATCCATGGTTAAATGTCATGAGAGAGTCACACTTCATATGCAATGTAGACTATGGGATGGTAGYTAGCTAAGTGCACAGATGCAATTCACACACACTAAATACTTCTCCCAAGCCAGCTAATCACTGTAGCTAGTATTGATATTGTTAAATCCTAATGATTTAGTTTCCATGAAAGAGCTGTCTATGTTAGCTGCCGAGTTAGTGCAGTGTACTTTGCTAGCTAACTACACGTTGTGCTAGCTAGTGAATATGCTAATATTCGCTAGATAGCTAAGCATTTGGCTATGGGCTACTGGCAGTACGGGATTACGGACAGTGAATTAAATAGTTTCTTTGTCATCTTGCTAGGTAGACATCTAGTTGTGGCCATCTGGCTACGATCAACAAGGGCTTTCTACAAAATAGCAACATTAGCACAGCTAGCTAACATTTGTGATGGGGGGGAGAAGAAAAAAAATCTATAGTTACATATCAGGATATTATTTTTGACGATATATCGATATATTGTATCGACAAAATCAAATATTATTTTTGCGCTAGTTGGCTGTAMCTGCACCAAAAGTTCAGTATTTTTCCTTCATAGCTTGTTCTCAATCTTCTTTTTAAACAGGGAGACAATTTGTTTTCAGCACTTATTTCCATGACTCATGATCAAAACTTGGCTATCTCTTATCCCTCTGCAGCAGACATTTGGTGAGCAGTATCATAATAATAACGTATCGTTCAGTCCCTGGTAATTCTCTGCAATAGCTAWTATTGGAATCCAGAACATAAGCAACACACACAGACTTGCATTGCCAAACAAAGGTACTGCCACCTTCTGGTTTGGAGTATTTTAACACGGCTGAATGGCTGACGACTTCAAGGTCTTTGCTGTGTGAACACAAAAGAGTACTGTCGGCAGGCAAATGTTTGACAATCCTACCGGTGTGTCTTGAGCTATAACTTGTTCCACGAAAAACTCCCCAAACCTTWCCTGAGCAACTCTCATAACCTTAGGCTACTGTTGGCCCCACCTAGGAACATCCACTCCTGAGCTAATACMCCTCCCTCAACCCCCAATCAATAAAACAAGACAAACCATAGAAGGACGGCTGAGGAGGCAACGTGGCTCCTGGAGGTAAAGTAAGCTGTGTCACCTTGGCCAGCTAGAGAAGAGATTTGAGCAGAGGAGAGAGGCAGGCTGCCACTCCTTCCCATGTGCCTAGCGCTCAGTGACTGGTGAGCCGGATGGGAGAAGGATATTCAGTGGTGTTGCAAGAGCTATGTCAAAATCCTGTAAGGGCAGGGCCTCGGTCGTGGACTGTAAGTTGTTTACGTATGCTGACTGGGCCAGCTGTAAGCACACTCACAGGCAGGCACTGTTTTTAACTCTGTTACCCATAGTCCTAGTTTATTCAGGCTCCCCTGTCTCAACCCACCACTACAATGTCACCAAGCAAGATTGTCAGGCTTCGGGTTTCTTTTGAGTGCATTCAGGGGACTTCATTTCAAGTGATGAAGGTCGACTGACCGAAAGCTTAGCAACTATTAAAATAAATGTGCATCTGACTGGAAGTGTGCAGAGGCTTTGTTGTTTTTCAGGTTTTGCATTTCCCATCAACACCTACGCTAATCGGATTTGTGTGTGTGGTAGATTTAGCCTATTAAGGGCAAAAATGTTACCACTGATACACTACATGGCCAAAGGTATGTGGACACCTGCTCTTCGAAACATCTCAAAAATCATGGGCATTAATATGGAGTTGGTCCCCCCTTTTCTRCTATAACAGCCTCCACTCTTCTAGGAAGGCTTTCCACTAGATGGAACATTGCTGAGGTCGGGCACTGATGTTGGGCGATTAGGCCTGGTTTGCAGTCGGCGTTCCAATTCATCCCAAAGGTGTTCGATAGGGTTAAGGTCAGGGCTCTGTGCAGGCCAGTCAAGTTCTTCCACACCGATCTCGACAAACCATTTCTGTATGGACCTCGCTTTGTGCACGGGGGCATTGTCATGCTGAAACAGGAAAGGGCCTTCCCCAAACTGTTGCCACAAAGTTGGAATCACAGATCGTCTAGAATATAATTGTATGCTGTAGCATTATTTCCCCTTGACTGGAACTAAGAGGCCTAGCCCGAACCATGAAAAACAGCCCCAGACCATTATTCCTTCTCCACCAAACTTTACAGTTAGCACTATGCATTCGGGCAGGTAGCGTTCTCCTGGCATCCGCCAAACCCAGATTCAGCCRTCGGACTGCCAGATGGTGAAGCGTGATTCATCACTCCAGAGAACACGTTTTACTGCTCCGGAGGAGTACAACAACGGCGAACTTTACACCATACCAACCAATGCTTGGCATTGCGCATGGTGATCTTAGGCTTGTGTGCAGCTCCTCGGCCATGGAAATCCATTTCATGAAGCTCCTGACAAACATTTAATGTGCTAACGTTGCTTCCAGAGGCAGTTTGGAACTCGGTAGTGAGTTGTTGCAACCGAGGACAGAGGATTTTCACACGCTACGCTCTTCAACACTCGGTGGCCACGTTCTGTGAGCTTGTGACCTACCACTTCATGGCTGAGCCGTTGGTGCTCCTAGACGTTTCCACTTCACAATACCAGACCTTACAGTTGACCGAGGCAGATCTAGCAGGGCAGAATTTTGACAAACTGATTTGTTGGAAAGGTGGCATCCTATGCCGGTGCCACATTGAAAAGGTCACTGAGCTCTTCAGTACGGGCCATTCTACYGCCAATGTTTGTCTATGGAGATTGCATGGCGGTGTGCTCAATTTTATACACTCGTCAGCAACTAATTTGAAGGCGTATCCACATACTTTTGGCCATGTAGTGTATATGCAAATGAGGGAAATGAGTGCTCAACTATTTGTAAATCATCTCAGTTAAGTCTCACTCTCACTCTCAGTAAGCCCAGTTGTGTAGGCTAAGTAATCTCCAGTTTAACTGCACACAACAGCCAGTGGAACGTCATGTGGGAGAGAAACTGCAATTTCATAAGTAAATATTAGTTAGGCCTACTTTGTAGCATAAAATKGAAAATAAATGTGTACATGCTCTAATATTAGTGAGTAGGTAACGTAGGTGCAGGGAGCAAGTCGGGCTAATGGTGAGAGAGCAGAGTGGTGACGAGGCAACGACACAGTGGCCCCATTATGTAGACACTCTCCAGCTGCTGCTAGTGGGGAGTGGCCACATAATCCCTCTCTGTGTGTGTATACCGGGAAGGGGTGTAGGGATGTCAAATCACTGGGTAKCAAGAAAGCCGACCTTCACACACGCATATGCACACGCAGTCATCCTAACACACACACACCACTCTGCCTTCTTAGGAACCAGACCTGGGTTCAAATACTATATTAATTACTTTCACAAACATTTTGAATTGCATTCGGAAAATAYTCAGACCCGTTGACTTTTTCCATATTTTGTTAAGTTATATCCTTATTCTAAAATGGATTTAAAAAAATGTATTTCAAGAACCTACACACAATACCCTATAATGACAAAGCAAAAACAGGTTTTTAGAAATGTTTGCAAATGTATAAACTGAAATATCACATTTACATAAGTATTCAGGTCGGCGGGTTGCCTRGTGGTAAGAGTGTTAGGCCAGTAAGCGAAAGGTTGCTAGATCGAATCACCAAGCTGACAAGGTAAAAACCTGTCGTTCTGCCCCTGAACAAGGCAGTTAACCCACTGTTCCTAGGCCGTCACTGTAAATAAGAATATGTTCTTAACTGACTTACCTGTTTAAATAAAAAAATGCAGACCTTTTTCTCAATACTTTGTTGAAGCACCATTGGCAGCGATTACAACCTAGAGTCTTATTGGGTATGACGCTACAAGTTTGGCACACCTGTATTTGGAGAGTTTCTCCCATTCTTCTCTGCGGATCCTCTCAAGCTCTGTCAGGTTGGATGGGGAATGTCGCTGCACAGCTATTTTCCGGTCTCTCCAGAGATGTTAGATCTGGTTCAAGTCCGGGCTCTGGCTGGGCCACTCAAGGATATTCAGAGACTTGTCCTGAAGCCACTCCTGCGTTGTCTTGGCTGTGTGCTTAGGGTTGTTGTCCTGTTGGAAGGTGAACCTTCACCCCAGTCTGAGGTCCTGAGCRCTCTGGAGATGGTTTTCATCAAGGGTCTCTCCGTACTTTGCTCCGTTCATCTTTCCCTTGATCCCAGTCCCTGCTGCGGAAAAACATCCCCACAGCATGATGCTGCCACCACCATGCCTCACCAGACCAGAGAATCGTGTTTCTCATGGTCTGGGAGTCCTTTAGCTATTTACTGAGGAGTGGCTTCTGTCTGGCCACTCTTCCTTAAAGGCCTGATTGGTGGAGTGCTGCAGAGATGGTTGTCCTTCTGGAAGGTTCTCCCATCTCCACAGAGGATCTCTGGAGCTTTGTCAGAGTGACCTTCGAGTTCTTGGTCACCTCCCTAACCAAGGCCCTTCTCCCCCAATTGATCAGTTAGGCTGGGGGGACAGCTCTAGGAAGAGTCTTGGTGGTTCCAAACTTCTTCCAACTGAGAATGATGGAGGCCTTTGATGGAGTGCCTTTCCAAATCATGTCCAATCAATTGAATTTACCACAGGTGGACTTCAATCACGTTGTAGAACCATCAAGGATGATCAATAGAAACAGGATACACCTGAGCTCAATTKCGAGTGTCATAGCAAAGGGTCTGAATACTTATGTAAATAAGGTATTTCTGTTTATTATTTTTAATATATTTGTAAAAATGTCTAAAAACCTGTTTTCRCTTTGTCATTATGGGGTATTGTGTGTAGATTGATGAGGAAAAACATTTATTTAATCAATTTTAGGATCAGGCTGTAACCTAACAAAATGTGGAAAAAGGGAAGGTGTCTGAATACTTTCCGAATGCACTGTAAGTATTTAGATATTTAACGTTATTGAAATCTTGTACTTAAACCTTATTATTTGGAATTACCTTTGTCATATACCATTTAAAGCTGGAATCCTTAAAGAAAAATTCCACCCCAAAACWWTATTTTGGTATTTTTTTCATTAGTCCATTGTTGACATAAAGTTTTCAAGATATGTAACTTTCAAAAAAGAGAAATCATTCCCGTAGGATACATTTTGCGTCATATGATGCATAAAGCTTCATACAGGGATGACTTCTGTATTTTGAAAGTAAAGGCAGGGGAGAGCAACTGCGCCCTCGCTTCGAGGATTTCAAGTTGAAGGCAGACCGCGGTACTGCAGGCATYGTTTCCATAAAACAGGATGCCCCATTATAGTGATTGGGAAAATGGTGATCTTCATGGTCAATATTCTTGGATATATATATATATATTTTTAAACATCAAACACAATCATGGTAAACAATAATTGCTTCTATTTCACCAGATGTATGTCCTTGAACCGATTACTTTAAAACCACACACAGACTAAGTTAGGCCGTCATTGTAAATAAGATTTTGTTCTTAACTGAATTACCTAGTTAAATAAAACAAAGTTAATAGAATAATTTAGTTGCTAATGGCAGCAGTACCTCAGTCGGCCTTCAACTTGAGATACTCAATGAGAGGGGGGAGCACTGAGCTAACCTGTAAAATCACTTCCTATAGCTCAAACTGCGCATGTGATGGTTCCAAAAACTCCTCCATGTAGCAAGATGGTGACATGCTAAAATGACACTTCCTGGTCTTCAAATGCGCCACTGAGTATTCCAAAAGGAAACAATTGGGTGTGACTTCATCGATGGCTTCATACATATTTTTTTTACAGTCTATGAGTAAAGGCGAGGCACCTCCCGTTGGCGGCATTCAGTTTCATTCTCCATGCCAAAACTCACAATTTGCTCACTCCTACCAATTGATGCAAGATGGCGCTACCCATACCTGTTTCTATTCCCCTTTAAAAGTCCCATCAGGTAGCCTGATTTTAGATGTGTCCATGTAAACAGGGTTCTTATGGAAATCGTCCTTCTTGCAAAGCATGTAAACGTTTCAAACCAACTATGATATTAATCTGACTAACCACAATAATCGTGTTACTGTGTGCATGTAACCGTACTCATGTTGCAGATACAACAGTATGCTTCTTGCTGGCGTGCGAATCTTGACATATACACGTGTTTAGAATTACAGTAAACACTTGAATAGAGTCGCAACATACCTGTAGTAGGAGAGGTGAGTAGGGGGAAATACTTATGATGACGACAATTTATTCAAATAACTGTCTCTCTCTCTCACTGTCCCACTCTTCCGACTGGTCTTACAGACTTCTGGCAGAAATAAATAGTCTAAATGKCAGAGATGCTGATGTCAAGACATTCATTCCTGGAATGTGGGGTTTCTTTCTCAGCACTTCTCTTTGTACATCTGGCTGAAACCTTCCTCCACAAACTATCAACATGTTTCAGTTTACTTTTCCCTAACAGAGGTTTAGAAACTCTGTGCCTGAGCGGAGTTCCCTCATCCGTTTTTCAGGGGAAACGTAAATTCGGTTGAAAATACTTTATCCCTAAAAAAAAGGCGAAACCAGAGTGGTATACTAGGAAATAAGCTAGATCTACTCAGTCTTTTATGAAGCTAGCCGGCTTCAGTTAGCTTCACATTCCAGTTCATGCTTCATCTGTGCTACGGAGGTCAATTAGCTTCACATTCCAGKTCAGGCTTCATCAGTTCTACGATGGTGGATATTGCTTGTCCGCCTGTCGCTAACTCTAATAGGGGACACGCCCTTTTCGCGCCATTTCGCCCGTTGTTGGGCGAAGCTAAAAATCATGGTGGACGTAGATTTCAGCGCGCATACGGTTACACTAGTGATGTGTGGTTCGCGAACGATTCGTTCTTTTTGAACGACTCTTTTTACTGACTCAAGAGTCATGATTCGTCTTTCTGAGTGACTCGTTCATTTCAGTCATCTGTTTGACTAGCTGGCTGAACGCAATTAATTCTACAGCAGATTATTATGCGCTCCTCCTGCTCAGCGCAAAATAGTAACTGTACATGGAGTGTCTGAAAGTGGGAGGATCAACAGCGACAGGCGTTAYACCAGTGCTATGTAATTGGTTAGATGGTTTTAATTTCTTAACACGTTTTTATTGGTCAGTTCCAGACCGTGTGAAACAAGCGAAAAGTCACTATTCTTGATAGAGAATCATACTGTTCCATTTGAATGTTAACAAAGCACACATAACAAACACCTCACTTAAACTAAAAGGAATGTTGACGTTAGTCTACCAGTTTTTCATTTATTACCAATAAATCTTAATTATTAGGCCTATAACTCATTATGATGTCTCTTCGGCTGTCATCTGTTGTGTTTTGTGAATAAGGGTCATTATAATTACTCTTGTATAATTGGGCAGCAAACAGCCTACCGGTTTTTCATTTACCAATAAATCTATGTTTGATTATTAGTCAAGACTTCCTTTTAAGTTTGCATTATTACATGTGTAATTAAACGAACAAGTATTGTAGTTAACTGTAACGACTCATAGTTACAATGTAATAACATGTACCTGGTAGTAGTTGCAGTCTGTAATTACAGAAGTGTAACAACTAATGCTTGTTATCATGCTTGTTACAAATGGGCAGGTTTCCACTAAATTCAACGACTTAGTGTTTTGCTTCTTCTCAGCTGCATCCGATTCATTATTCAATCATGTAACCTTGTAATGTTGAACATTATCACTTTTGGATGTGACGCAATGGTGCAATAATTTATTTATCCCAGGAATTATAGCATGTCAAGGAATTAAGGCTTAATGTCTGCCCATCTGTGCAACACGCTCGAAATAACGATGACCTTGAACATCCTGACCAGTTGCATCACTGCCTGGTACGGCAATTGCTCGGCCTCTGACCGYGGGTCAGGGTAGTGCGTACGGCCCAATACATCACTGGGGCAAAGCTGCCTGCCATCCAGGACCTCTACACCAGGCGGTGTCAGAGGAAGGCCCTAAAAATTGTCAAAGWCCCCAGCCACCCCAGTGGCAAGCGGTACCGGAGTGCCAAGTCTAGGACAAAAAGGCTTCTCAACAGTTTTTACCCCCAAGCCATAAGACTTCTGAACAACCTCCTTGCTTGTTCTGCCAACTCAACTCACAAGTGTCCCATTGGAAACATCAAGGTGTGGTCTATCTTGGGTTAGTTGTAAACATCTTTGGTGGTGGGGATGGTGCCAGGTTTCCTCCAGATGTGACTCAATCTTGGTTTCATCAGTTCAATCTTGGTTTCATCAGACCAGAGGATCTTGTTTCTCATGGTCTGAGASTCCTTTAGCCTCTGGCCACTCTACCATAAACTCTACCATRMAAGCCTGATTGGTGGAGTGCTGCAAAGATGGTTGTCCTTCTGGAAGGTTCTCCTGTCTCCACAGATGAACTCAGGAGCTTTTTTCAGAGTGATCAACRGGTTCTTTGTCACCTCCCTGACCAAGTCCCTTCTCCACCAATTGCTCAGTTTGGCCGGACGGCCAGCTTTAAGAAGAGTCTTGGTGGTTCCAAACTTCAATGCTGCAGACATTTTTTGGTAGCCTTCCCCACATCTGTGCCTCGACATAATCCTGTCTCATAGCTCTACRGACAATTCCTTTGACCTCATGGCTTGGTTTTTGCTCTGACATGCACTGTCAATTGTGGAGCCTTATATAGACTGGTGTGTGCCTTTCCAAATCATGTCCAATCAATTGAATTTACCACAGATGGACTCCAATTTAGTTGTAGAAACATCTCAAGGATGATCAATGGAAACAGGATGTACCTGAGTTCAATTTTGAGTCTCATAGCAAAGCGTCTGAATACTTATGTAAACAAGGTATTTTAGTTTTTTATTTGTAATACATTTTCAAACATTTCTTAAAATTGGTTTTCGCTTTGTCATTATGGGGTATTTGTGTGTAGATTGATGAGACATGTTTTTATTTAATACATTTTAGAATAAGGCTGTAATGTAAGAAAATGTGGAAAAAATCAAGGGGCCTGAATTCTTTTGAAATAGCTAAATCCTGTGTAACACCTAGTAACTACATTGTATTTATACAGATATAACATGTGCTCTGTGATGTACTAGTGTGTTTATTCTCCCACTTGGATGGCGCGTCCATAAGCTTTAAATTGAGGGCCAGGTTGTGAGGATGGGTAATGTACTGTAAAGTACACATTAATTACAAGTAAGTACTCCTCAAGATACACAGGATTCAGCTAGTTAAAATTAAGTGTAACACCTAGTAACTACATTGTACTTATGTAGATATTTCATGTACTCTGGTGTTCTAGTGTCTTTATTTTTCACTTGGAATGGCGCTTTCAGAAGCTGACAATTAGATTCTCAGRATGGGTAACGTACTTTGCAGGTACACTATAATTACAAGTAAGTACCCCTCAAGATGTACTGAATTTGAACTAGCTAAATCCCGTGTAACAACTAGTAATTACATTGTACTTATGTGGATATTGCATGTACTCAATGGTGTACTAGTGTGTTTATTCTCACAGTTGGATGGCGCTTCCAGAAATGTAAAAAATGAGGGCCAGGATGTCTGGATGGGTATAAGTACACATTAGTTACAAGTAAGTACCCCGCAAGACACACTTCATTTGAATTAGTAATTACAACTAGTGATTACATTGTACTTAGGCAAACATTAAATGTACTATGCTTTGAAATAGTATCTTAATCCTCATCATGGAYGACTCTCGTATAAAATCTGTTTTTATAAACTCGACCAAGTTAATCTAGATGGTATGCTATATTTTGGGGGAAAGTGCTAGCATCAACGTTGACTGGAGATACTGAATATTTTGAGCAGTGCATATGCATGGTTAAGTAATTAGAGCCTATTGAGCATAGGCTATAATCTCTCAGACACCCAGCGCATCCACAATGGATCCCATTGGATGCAGCTGAGAAGAAGCGAAGCAATAAGTTGGTGAATTTAGTGGAGACCTGCCCATTTGTAACAAGCATGATAACAAGCATTAGTTGTTACACTTCTGTAATTACAGACTRCAACTACTACCAGGTACATGTTATTACATTGTAACTATGMGTCGTTACAGTCGACTGCAATACTTGTTACAGTGTAATTACACATGTAATTGCACTGTATTAAGGACTGCTTAAAAGGAAGAGTTACCAATTATTATAACTCATGGCATTTATTTGACTATAGTCAGATGATGACAATACAATTGYGTTTGGCTCAATATAATTACTCTTGTAGAATTGGCCAGCAAACCAGCTTAGAATAAGAGTATTCAAGGACAAGGGTTAACAATAAAATCCATCACTAATATGACTCCCACCAGAAAACTACTGTACACAACAGATGAAAAGACAATGGCAAATTAACTTAATGACTTCTACATAACGTTTGACTGATATTTACTTCTCTGCCAAGTGTGTTAACATGCTCAACACCATTGTTATTGATGGCTGTGACCCTAAGTTAGAATTTATCCCKAGASAGGCCACAAGAGTCTTTAAGCAAACTGGCAACAGGACCCGATTGCATCTCTGCTTTATGCTGAGGAACTTACACTAGCCTGGGTGCCTGTCTTTCAGAGGTCTGTACATTCCCTATCATCACCCATCTTCCCCAAAAGCCTTCGATCTCCCAAAGAAAACAAAGACCGTAGACCTGTTGCTCTGACCTCTATTGTAACGAAGTGTCTTGAAAATATCATGGTGAGTAAGCTTCAGTCAGACTAAAACACACTGTTGGACCCGTATCAGTTTGCGTCCAAATACAAAACGTGGCACTGATGAAGCAATCCTCAGCGTAGTGCATTTCGTCCTGCAACATCTGGAGAACCTGAAGGCCTATGCTCGACTGCTATTTGTGTATTTTAGTTCAGCATTGAACATATTGCAGCCGCACATCCTCCTCAGTAAGCTCAGACAGATGTCAGTCAAACCCTACACCATCAGGTGGTATCACTCATTTCTGACCAACAGGACCCAGCAGGTACTAGTAAATGAGACTCTGTCTGAGCCCCAAGGTCATTAAGGTGCCCCCCAAGGCTGAGAGTTCACCCATCCTATTCACACTGTATACAAATGAATGTACACGTAGACACCCTGATAACTATGTTGTCCAGTTTTCTGATGATACTGCCATTCTGGGTCTAATGTATAGACACCGACACTACTGTGTATTGGTCAGAGATACGGAGGTTTGTGCAGTGGTCAAACAAACTGAGGAAATGKTTTTTGACCCCAAATCTGTTGGTGACCACTCACCTGTGGGGGTCTATAATGTGGACATTACTCAGGTCCAGTCTTACAAATGCTCTAGGGTCCATCAACGCCTTTATTTTCTACATAGGTTCAGGGCTTTTGGAGTTAAACAGAAGGTCATGCTCCTATTCTTGTCAGTTACCTTCAAATCACAAATCAATGGCCTGGTCCAGACAGCTATGAAGGTGATAGGTGTGAGATAGTCTGCAGTGACTGTTGCTGTCTTTGATCAAACAATAGGAGACAGGCTAAGAAAATAATATCTGACCTCTCCCATGTACTCCACCCAGAGTTTCAGCTTTTCCCCTCAGGCAGACGCAACATGGTTCCTCAGTGTAAGCTGAACAGATATAAGCACTCCTTCATCCCCCTGTCAATCAAACTCMTAAACAGCAATATGTAGGGGGAGACCGTGTGCAATGTGACATGCACCGAGTGTACAAAACATTAGGAACACCTTCCTAATATTGAGTTGCACCCCATTTTGCTCTCAGAACAGCCTCAAGTCATTGGGGCTTGGACTCTACAAGGTGTCAAAAGCGCTCCACAGGGATGCTGGCCAATGTAACCTTCAATGCTTCATACAGTTGTGTCAACTTGGCTGGGTGTCCTTTGGGTGGTGGACTTCTTGATACACACAGGAAACTGTAGAGCATGAACAACTTGTTGTAGTGTAGCAGTTCTTGACACAACCAAACCGGAGCGCCTGGCACCTCCTAACATACCCTGTTCAAAGGTACTACAATCTTTTGTCTTGCCCATTCACCCTCTGAATGGCACATACACAATCCTTGTCTCAATTGACTCAAGGTTTATAAATCCTTCTTTAACCTTTAACTTCTCTAGGGTAGGGGGCAGCATTCGGAATTTTGGATGAAATGCATGCCCAAATTAACTGCCTGCTTCTCAGGCCCAGAAGATATGATATGCATATAACTGGTAGATTTGGATAGAAAACAACTAAGTTTCCAAAACTGTTAAAATAGTGTCTGTGAGTATAACAGAACTGATTTGGCAGGCGAAAACCTGAGAAAAATCCATTCAGGAAGTAGTTTATTTTTTGGTTTTGTAGTTTTCTATTCAATGCCATTACAGTATCCATTGACTTAGGACTCAAATTGAGTTTCTATGCCTTCCACTAGATGTCAACAGTCTTTAGAAATTGTTTCAGGCTTGTATTCTGAAAATGAAGAAGTAAGAGCAGTCTGAATGAGTGGACCATAAAGTGTCACAGAGCTTTTTCATGTGCGAGACAGAGAGAGTGCGTTTTTTGTTTACCTTTTTTTTTTAAGGGGTGATCAGCTTAATATTGCAGAAAGAATGTTGCTTCCAATGTAATTGTCTGCATCATTTCAATCCCCCATATTTTTTGGGTAAATATATATATATCCATACATGCATGCATACATATACACATATATACAATACACATACCTATATAGACATACATATTTTTTAAGAATATACCTTTATTATTATTCCCCGCAACCCTACCACCGATCCCCCAATTGGAGTAAACTAATAAACACTTCTGCTTTTACCTTCAATTTATACATCTTATACCCATTTACAGACACAGTCTACTTTACAATAGTTCTCTCTTGTTTGTTCTTAGTCCTTCCTCTATTTCTGTTGTCCATCCAGTTTGATTTCCACTTGTAACTGTGCTATTTCACAAAGCTCCGCCACCTATACACATGTCACAGATCCCGTATGCCCTACATTGTTTATTTTGTTATTAGTCCCACCCTTCAGTTCCACTCAACCCTTCCCATCTATCTTCCAACATCATCCATTTCGGATTTTTATTTGCCATATATTTTTCAACTGTGCTGTGATGCTTCACAAAAGATTTGAACCTTCCTATTCTCATAGCTTCTACAGATTGTAAATTAAAAATAAACATTTTTGCTAAAATAATTATTATATTCTTGATTGATTGACTATGGCTTTTCAAATCCCCCAGTATTGCTATCTGTAGATTAGTTCTAGGCAAATGTTGCAATTCTTCAGCCATTCCTGGACCTGTGACCAAAAACCGAGCTACATATGGACAATACCAAAATAAATGATCTAATGACTCTGCCTCCTCACAGGCAGAATCTGCAGAGCTGGGAAGATTGTATCCCCCATATATATAACATTCTATTAGTTGCAAGAATTTTGTACAGTAATTTATATTGAAAAATTCGAAGTTTTGAATCCGGCGTTGTTTTGCGTCATCAATTCATAAACCATGTGCCATGGAATGGGTAACATCGAAAATCTCTTCCCAACTATTTTGCAATTTATATGGCCCAGCTGGTCAGTTTTGGTCCTTAAATGAAATTGGTATATGTTTTTATTTATCACACTTTCTTTAACATTTATGTTCTTTGATATAGGGCCGACATACAAGTTCCTTACTTTTTTCCCTTCTACTTGCTTCTTCCATTTTTGTGGTAATGCTGCAATTAATTGGTTGTAATTTTGGGTAGAGCAGACATTTCCACATGTCTGTGTTAGCTGCATGTGTGACATAATCTTGTTTACCTTTTAAATTGACTAAGTTATTGTCCGGTTGAAATATTATCGATTATTTAGGCTAAAAACAACCAGAGGACTGAATATAAACATCGTTTGACATGTTTCTATGAACTTTACGGATACAATTTGGATTTTTTTTGTCTTCCTGTTTTGACTGCGTTTGAGCCTGTGGATTACTGTAGAAAACGCGCGAACAAAACKGAGGTTTTTGGATATAAAGAGACTTTATCGAACAAAATAAACATTTATTGAGTAAATGGAATGTCTGCTGAGTGTAACCATATGAAGATCATCAAAGGTAAGGGATTCATTTTATCTCTATTTCTGACTTGTGTAACTGTTCTATTTGGCTGGTTACTGTTTGTAATGATTTGTCTAGTGGGCTTTGTTCTCAAATAATCGTAAGRTATGCTTTCGCCGTAAAGCATTTTTTAAAGCTGACACCGTGGTTGGATTCAAAAGAAGTTCATCTTTAAACCTATGTAAAATATGTTTTGTTTTCTGAATTTTTATAAAGAGTATTTCTGTATTTGAAGCCCAGCAGTTTCACTGGCTGTTGAAGAGGTGGGACGCTAACGTCTCACGTACCCAAGGAGATAGATCCAATTATCAAAGGTCTACTTTACCATCGCCCTGTAAGCAGAGTTGAAAAATGTACAGGGAGAACACATTGGATTTCAATACCAATGCTTAAACTACTTGGCCATCGCAGCAGTAGGAATCTAAGGAAAGTGATGAGGAGAAAGCAGAAGTGGGCTATACGCTTCGAGCAAGGTAAGAACATGGGTGGGGAGACCCCATTGAAATTCAGGTCCAACGTCTAAAGAACTCGGCCATTGCAGCTGTTGGAATGCAAATAAATGRATTGGGAATTGGAAACAGACATCATTGGAGCAAAATGGTCAACTTGATGGCACGACATATTGATCTTATTTTGGCAAATCACGCCTTCACCACTCGGCCATCACAGCTTTCTGAATTAGCTCACACAAAGACAAAAGTATTCTGAGCACTTGAATCACTGGACAAGTCCATGCATTAAAGAGATTATCCATATCAATTCACCAAGGATATGTTCAAAATAAATACCCTGGGAGCAGGGTTCAAACCTGCGCAGGAAGATACGTTTGGATTTCAAGTMMAACGCCTTAACCACTCGGCCATCACAGCTTGCTCTGTTATTTTGCCGGCCTTAACAAGTGGGCTATCTCACAAACAGCAGGGTCAGTACTGAAGAGCCTATTTGAACTCTTTGTCTAGGAAGATGTATTCTGAGCACTTGAATCAAAGGACAAGTCCACGGTTTAAGGACATTATCCACTTATCCAATCAAATTATCCAATCACCAATTGACATGTTGCAAAAAGACTCGTTAGTCAAAGCGCTGAGTGAGCAGGGTTCGAACCTGCGCGGGAGGACCCCATTGGATTTCGAGTCCAACGCCTTAACCTCTCGCCATCAACAGCTACTTCTGATTACCTACAACGCCTTAACCAGTCGCTATCTCGTTCTGACCATTTTTTCCTCTATAAAAAACAGATTTATCCTACTGAAGCCTACTTGAAATGTTTATTATTGAAGATTAATTCTGAGCACTGGATCAAAGACATGTCCACGCATTATCCATATCAAGTGCCCAATGACATGTTACAAATAACCACTGGATCGTCAAGAGCTGCGCGCAGGTTCAAACCTGCGCTGGGAGAACCCATTGCGCTTCGAGTCCAACGCTTTAACCACTCGCAATCAAAGCTTGCTAGGATTATCACACAAGGACAAAAGTATCCAAATTCAAACTCGCGCTAATTTAAATATTTTTCAAGCAAAGTAAATAAGCTATTTTCTGAGCACTTCAATCGTTGGACGAGCCCATAAAGGAAGTACAATTTAAATTCAGAGAGATAGTTGCCAATTATTAAAAGTCACTTTACCATCGCCACAGTGTGAAAACAGATACAGGGAGCACACATTGGATTCAATTCCAATGCTTAAACCACTTGGCCATCGCAGCAGTAGGAATCTTAATGGAAAGATGATGAGGAGAAAGCAGAAGTGGGCTATACGCTTCGAGCAAGTAAGAACATGGGTGGGGAGACCCCATTGAAAATTCAGGTCCAACGTCTAAAGAACTCGGCCATTGGAGCTGTAGAATGCAAGTAAATGGATTGGGATTTGGAAACAGACATCATTGGTGTAAAATGGTCAACTTGATGGCACGACATATTGATCTTTTTGCGCCAAGTAACCTCGGTCCTTTCCAAAGCTGTGAAGTTTGGAAGTTAATGTGCAATCAAAAAACTATGTCCAGAGAAAGTACAAGTGGACTATCACTGAGAATAAGAGTTTAAAAAAGAGCAGAGAGGACCCAATTGGGTTTCAAGTCTGAGACTAACCACCTGGCTCGCAGTATTTCCCATCGTAAATCTAACACAAACAGCAGTATCTGTACTGAAGAGCCTATTGAACTGTTGTCAAGGCAAGTATATCTGAGCACCTGAATCATTGGACAATTCCATGTATTAAGGACATTATCCATATCAAGTCACCCAGTATATGTTAAAAATTAGACTGGTTTGCCATAGCGCTGTGAGCAGGGTTCGAACCTGCGCGGGACCCATTGGATTTCAAGTCCAACGCCTTAACCACTCGCCATCCAGCTTGCTTTTTAAAAAAACCAGGCCTTAACCAGTCGGCTATCTTATTCTGTCCATTCACTTCTTTAAGACTATCTACTGAAGAGCCTAATTGAACTGTTTGTCAAGGCAGATATATTCTGAGCACTGATTCAAGAAAGTACACCGTTAAGGACATTATCCATATCAAGTCCCCAATGACATGTGCAAATAAAGACTGGTTAGTCTCAAGCGCTGTGAGAGTGGTCGAACCTGCGCGCGGGAGACCCAATTGATTTCGAGTCCAACGCCTTAACCTCTCGGCCATCACCAGCTACTTCTGTTACCTACAACGCCTAACCAGTCCGCATCTCGTTCTGACCATTTTTTTCTCTAAAAAGACCAGATTATCACTACTAGAGGCCTACTTGAAATGTTTATTATTGAAGATTAATTCTGAGCACATTGATCAAAGGACTATATCCACGCATTATCCATATCAAGTGCCCAATGACATGTTACAATAACAACTGGATCGGTCAAAGAGCTGCGCGCAGGGTTCAAACTGCGCTGGTGAGACCCATGGCTTTCGAGTCCAACGCTTTAACCACTCGCAATCAAGCTTGCTGAGGATTATCACACAAGGACAAAGTATCCAAATTCAACTGCCCTATTTAAATATTTTTCAAGCAAAGTAAAATAAGCTATTTCTGAGCACTTTCAATCGTTGACGAGCCCATAAAGGAAGTACAATTAAATTCAGAGAGATAATTCCTATAAAAGTCAACTTTACCATCCACAGTTGTAAAACAGTACAGGGAGCACACATTGGATTTCAAATTCCAATGCTTAACCACTTGGCCATCGCAGCAGTAGGAATCTAAAGAAAGTGATGAGGCGAAAGCAGAGAAGTGGCTATACGCTTCGAGCAAGGTAAGAACATGGGTGGGGGACCCCATGAATTCAGGTCAACGTCTAAAGAACTGGCCATGTGAGCTGTTGGAATGCAAGTAAATGATTGGGATTTGGAAACAGACATCATTGGTGTAAAATGGTCAACTTGATGGCACGACATATATGATCTTTTTGCGCCCAAGTAACCTCGGTCCTTTCCAAAGCTGTGAAGTTTGGAAGTTTAATGTGCAAATCAAAAAAACTATGTCCCAGAGAAGTACAAGTGGACTATTCATGAGAATAAGATTTAAAAAAGAGCAGGGAGACCAATTGGGTTTCAAGTCTGAAGACTTAACCACCTGGCTCTCAGTTATTCCATCGTAAATCTAACACAAACAACAGTATCTGTACTGAAGAGCCTATTTGAACTGTTGTCAAGGCAGATATATTCTGAGCACCTGAATCATTGGACAATTCCATGTATTAAGGACATTATCCCATATCAAGTCACCAAGTATATGTTAAAAATTTAGACTGGTTTGCCATAGCGCTGTGAGCAGGTTCGAACCTGATGCGGGGAGACCCCATTGGATTCAAGTCCAACGCCTAACCACTCGGCCATCGCGCTTGCTATGTTAAAAACCAGGCCTTAACCAGTCGGCTATCTTATTCTGTCCATTTCACATCTGTAAAGACATATCTACTGAAGAGCCTAATTGAACTGTTTGTCAAGGCAGATATATTCTGAGCACTTGATCAAAGGACAAGTACACCGTTTAAGGACATTATCCATATCAAGTCCCAATGACATGTTGCAAATAAAGACTGGTTAGTCAAAGCGCTGTAGCAGGGTTCGAACCTGCGCGGAGACCCCATTGGATTTTCGAGTCCAACGCCTTAACGTCTCGGCCATCACAGCTACTTCTGTTCCTACAACGCCTTAACCAGTCCGCTATCTCGTCTGACCATTTTTTCCTCTAAAAAAGACAGATTATCACTACTGAAGAGCCTACTGAATGTTTTATTATTGAAGATTAATTTCTTGAGCACTGATTCAAAGGACATTCACGCATTATCCATATCAAGTGCCCGATGGACATTGACCAAAAACAACTGATCGTCAAAGAAGCTGCGCGCAGGGTTCAAACCTGCGCGGGAGAACCCATTGGCTTTCGAGTCCAACTATTTAACCCTCGGCAATCAAAGCGCTGCAGATTGATCACACAAGGACAAAAGTATCCCAAATTCAACTGCCAATTTTAAATATTTTTCAACAAAGTAAAATAAGCTTTTTCTGAGCACTTCAATCGTTTGACGACCCATAAGGAAGTACAATTTAAATTCGAGAGATAGTCCAATTATTAAAGTCAACTTTACCATCGCACAGTTAAAAACAGGTACAGGGAGCACACATTTGGATGTCAATTCCAAAGATCTCTCTCTGG
>NC_036871.1:8780431-8846129 GCF_002910315.2 Salvelinus sp. IW2-2015 | reverse complement strand
ACCATCCCCCCTGCCCAACCCCCCTCCACGCCACCTCCGCCAACCGCCAGGATGACCCGGCATTCAGAAACATTCCAGGCATTCCCGTGATTGGCAGATAGCAGGTTGATTGACATGTCGGACCCCGCGAACACTGGGTACTGGTCAGTACAACACAACCACCTACTAGCCTAACACATAACACACAGCTGTCTGTGCGGGTCGCTACAATATGTTAAAAATTAAGACTGGTTTGCCATAGCGCTGTGAGCAGGGTTCGAACCTGCGCGGGGAGACCCCATTGGATTTCGAGTCCAACGCCTTAACCTCTCGGCCATCACAGCTACTTCTGTTTCCTACATCGCCTTAACCAGTCCGCTATCTCCTTCTGACKATTTTTTCCTCTAAAAATACCAGATTATCGCTACTGAAGAGCCTACTTGAAATGTTTATTATGGAAGATTAATTCTGAGCACTTGAATCAAAAGACATGTCCACGCATTATCCATATCAAGTGCCCAATGACATGTTACAAATAACGACTGGATCGTTAAAGAGCTGCGCGCAGGGTTCAAACCTGCGCTGGGAGAACCCATTGGATTTCGAGTCCAACGCTTTAACCACTCGGCAATCAAAGCTTGCTGAGGATTATCACACAAGGACAAAAGTATCCAAATTCAACTGCCTAATTTAAATATTTTTCAAGCAAAGTAAAATAAGCTATTTTCTGAGCACTTCAATTGTCGACTGTTTACATACACTTATGTTGGAGTCATTAAAACTCATTTTTCAACCACTCCACAAATTTCTTGTTAACAAACTATAGTTTTGGCAAGTCGGTTKYGACATGTACTTTGTGCATGACACAAGTAATTGTTTACAGACAGATTATTTCACTTATAATTCACTGTATCACAATTCCAGTGGGTCAGAAGTTTACATGCACAAAGTTGACTGTGCCTTTAAACAACTTGGAAAATTCCAGAAAATTATGTCATGGATTTAGAAGCTTCTGATATGTACAGTATGTACATTCGAAGTCGGAATTTTACATACACCTTAGCCAAATACATTTCAACTCAGTTTTTCACAATTCCTGACATTTAATCCTAGTAATAATTTCCTGTCTTAGGTCAGTTAGGATCACCACTTTATTTTAAGAATATGAAATGTCAGAATAATAGTAGAGAGAATGATTTATTTCAGCTTTTATTTCTTTTATCACATTCCCAGTGGGTCAGAAGTTTACATGCACTCAATTAGCATTTGGTAGCATTGCCTTCAAATTGTTTAACTTGAGCCAAATGTTTTTCGGGTAGCCTTCCACAAGCTTCTCACAATAAGTTGGGTGAATTTTGGTCCATTCCCCCTGACAGACCTGATGTAACTGAGTCAGGTTTGTAGGTCTCCTTGCTCGCACACGCTTTTTCAGTTCTGCCCACACATTTTCTATAGGATTGAGGTCAGGGKTTTGTGATGGCCACTCCAATACCTTGACTTTGTTGTCCTTAAGCCATTTTGTCACGACTTTGGAAGWATGCTTGGGGTCAATGTCTATTTGGAAGACCCATTTGRGACCAAGCTTTATTAACTTCCTGACTGATGTATTGAGATGTTGCTTCAATATATCCACATCATTTTCCTCCCTCATGATGCCATCTATTTTGTGAAGTGCACTAGTCCCTCCTGCAGAAAAGCACCCCCACAACATGATYCTGCCACCCCCATGCTTCATGGTTGGGATGGTGTTCATCGGCTTGCAAGCCTCCCCCTTTTTCCTCCAAATATATCAATGGTCATTATGGCCAAACAGTTCTATTTTTGTTTCATCAGACCAGAGGACTATTCTCCAAAAAGTATGATCTTTGTCCCCATGTGCAGTTGCAAACCGTAGTCTGGCTTTTTTATGGTGGTTGTGGAGCAGTGGCTTCCTCCTTGCTGAATGGCCTTTCAGGTTATGTTGATATAGGATTCGTTTTACTGTGGATATAGATCCTTTTGTACCTGTTTCCTCCAACATCTTCACAAGGTCCTTTGCTGTTGTTCTGGGATTGATTTGCACTGCTCGCACCAAAGTACGTTCATCTCTAGGAGACAGAACATGTCTCCTTCNTACGTTCATCTCTAGGAGACAGAACATGTCTCCTTCATGAGCGGTATGACGGCTGCGTGGTCCCATGGTGTTTATACTTGCGTACTGTTGTTTGTACAGATGAACGTGTTACCTTCAGGCATTTGGAAATTGCTCCCAAGGATGAACRAGACTTGTGGAGGTCTACAATTTTTTAMATAAATATCAAAATACTCTGAACCAATTATATTAATTTGGGACATGTCGAAAAGCATTAAACATTTATGGCAATTTAGCTAGCTAGCTTGCACTTGCTAGCTAATTTGTCGTATTTAGCTAGCTTGCTGTTGCTAGCTAATTTGTCCTGGGATATAAACATTGAGTTGTTATTTTACCTGAAATGCACAAGGTCCTCTACTCCGACAATTAATCCACACATTAAAACAGTCAACCGAATCGTTTCTAGTTATCTCTCCTCCTTCCAGGCTTTTTCATCTTTGAACTTATATGGTGATTGGCATCTAAACTTTCATAGTATTACCATGACAACTGGCAACAAAGTTTGTATTTCAATCACCCACGTGGGTATAACCAATGAGGAGATGGCACGTGGGTACCTGCTTCTATAAACCAATGAGGAAATGGGAGAGGCAGGACTTGCAGCGCGATCTGCGTCAGAAATAGGAATGACTTCTATTTTAACCCTTGGCAACGCAGACYCTCGTTGAGGCGCGCAAGCAGTGTGGGTGCAATAATTGAATAACATAGATTCCTAAATGTATTTTGCAACGCTCACGCACACGACGCGAGCGGTGTAGTCAGGGTATTAGGCGTTCAACAAGCCATGTGCGACATGCACYCGCAGTTACAAGCCTGCTAGAGTTAGTGGCAGGCGGGCGAGCAATATCCATRGTCATAGTACAGATGAAGCCTGATCTGGAATGTGAAGCTAACTGAAGCTGGCTATCTTTATAAAAGCCTGAGTAGATCTAGCTTGCTTCATAGTATGCCACTCTGGAGTGGCACGTTAACATGAACTGTCTGTCGGCAGCAGTGGAGGCTGTGGGATGAGCTATAGGAGGAAGGGCTGATTGTAAAGATTGGAATGGAATAAATGGAACAGTAACAAACAAATCAAACATATGGAAACCATGTATTCCATTCCTGCCATTACGATTTGCCCGTCTTCCTAAAGCTCCTCCCACCAGCCTCCTCTGGTCTGCAGTGTAGTTGAGTCTCTCACATTATATTGTCTTGAAGTCTATTCCCAGAGCCCTATACTACATATGTGGTTTGAGGAGTTAGTAACTTTGGTCAACTCTGAGTTCAACTTGGGTTAACCGGTACCAAGACAGTGGCTCAACTTTTAGCCAGGTACATTTCTATGATAAAAAATCCCTCAGAAATAATCTGCTCCCGGGCAGGCTAACTCAATTTCTTGTATTTTTTAAATTTATTTACGGATAGCCAGGGGCACACTCCAACATTTAGACATCCTTTACAAACGAAGCATGTGTGTTTAGTGAGTCTGCCAGATCAGAGGCAGTAGAGTAGGGATGACCAGGGATGTTCTGTTGATAAGTGCGTGTACTTTTGGATGTACTAGTACTTTTGGATATCAAGGAAACTGTATGGAGTAAAAAGTACAATATTTTCTTAAGGAATATAGTGAATTAAAAGTAAAAGTAGTCAAAAATAATACATAAGTAGTACCTTAAAGTATTTRTCCTTAAGTACTTTACACCACTGGAATTAATACAATTATTATGTTGATAGGAGTGGGGCAAAAGGGTGCTTGTGCATTGATAAGCACACCAAAGGACCTCAAACACGTTATTAATGTTAAGTAATAATAAAAAAGAAGACAGCACTTCAACAAGCCTATTTCACACCATAGCCTGCTGAATTAGCAAGATGACTTTTATTTTATTTAGATTTTGGCACAAATTAAAATGGGGCACTCACTKGTCCACGGATTGGCGTTTCTGCAATGTCTCAACAAAGAGTTTGGCGTTCGACTAGCCACATGCGACATGTACGTGCAGTTACAAGTACATACTCCTGCGCAGTAGATGGCGGTATCACARAATTGATTTATTTGTTTTTTAACGGTATGATTCTCTTTCTTTGCGAATCAGCACCAGGTCGCCGAAGAAGAAAAACATGCGCTTCCCTTTGGTCCGGATAGCGTGGAAGTAAATGTATCTTGGTAAATAAATGCTAGTTTTCTAGCTACAAAATTATTTCGTCAAAATGGTTCGYAAATTGAAATTTCATGAGCAGAAGCTTTTGAAGAAGGTTGACTTTATCAACTGGGAGGTAGACAACAACCTGCACGAGGTGAAAGTATTGCGGAGGTATCACATCGAGAAGAGAGAAGACTACACCAAGTGAGTATGCGGTTTTATGGCCTTTTTTTTTTATGTCTCCAGCTATATGTAAAATGTGTTTTAAGTGAATCAGTTTAGGTTTTGATGCGGAAGTTATTGTTAATTTGGTATATAGTATAATAAGGGTGACTATTCCTAATTCTAAAATGGCCTACCTACAGGAAGCATTGTAGTTCAATTATGATGTCTTCGGTATGGGCAAACATCCAACATAATATTCCATCTATTGTATTAAAATGTGTTCTATGTGGAGGCATTTTTAGCAAATTGACAACCCCTAGAACTCTGTCCCTACCCAGCAGCCTCAGTGTTTTTTGATTAGCCACAGTCTGCTAACGTTATATCCATAGGTACAATAAGTTGAGCCGTAACATCAGAGAGCTTGCTCAGAAGATACGTGATCTGGACGAGAAGGATGGCTTCAGAGCTCACAGCACAGGTCAACTACTTGAGAAACTGTGAGTATAATTGTGACTGAATTTGAACCCAGGCCCCTGCGCCCATAGGGAACTGTCTGTCCTCTAAAAGTAATGTGGGTAACACAAATGTACTACAGAGTAATGATGGTGTCTAACATTTTGCATCTCTTCTTAAAGGTATGGTACTGGGCTGATCCCCACCAAACAGAACCTGGCTCTTACAGAGAAAGTCACAGCATCTTCATTCTGCAGGTGAATAAACCCATTCCATCTCTCAATAACAATAGTAAGAGTCCAAGTAGATGTTGCATTCTACCCATCGCTTGCAATACCTCTGGCTCAATTCTGTCCTATCTCCACCTCTCTGATTTCCAGGAGGCGGCTACCCACCATAATGGTAAGCTTACGAATGGCTCAGAACCTGAAGACAGCCATCACCTTCATCGAACAGGGACGTATCCTTCATACGGTCACAGTACTAGTGATGTAGCGCCTGTGTGCATGCTGTGGCAATGGTGTTTTTTTTTTACCTCTTTTAGGGATCATAGACTGAAATGTCAATTAGATTGTTATTCTGTGTTGGATTATCTATGTAGTGCTTTGTGGCCTTGACTGTACCTTAGATGTGCGTGTGGGACCAGAGATTGTCACAGATGCAGCTTTCCTCGTCACTAGGTAAGTGTGGGGTTTTGTCTGACTTCTTTTGGTACTTTTCTTCCTTTCTGACATCTTGTCAGTCCCCCAAAATCCTAAATGTTTTATTTCATCAGAAATATGGAAGACTTTGTAACATGGGTTGACTCTTCAAAGATCAAACAGCACGTCATGACCTACAATGATGAGGTGAGAGAGACCACTGTCTAAGATAAACAAACTGAACTTTGTCAGACTTCTTGATTATGTTTGAGTAGCTCAAAGGTCCCAGGCATATTTGTTTGGAGATAAGATGGTCTAGTCTGATGGTAAATCCTGTACAAATGGGGATTCTGACTGTCTCATTGGGTGCCTTTTTGTTTTCCAGAGGGATGACTTTGATCTTGTGGTATAGACCTACAGTATTCACCGTCGGGTCATTCATCGCCCATGGGAAGGACAAGAGGAATGTGAAAAGTGTGTGCATTACAAGTATGAGCATTTGTATGGGTGAGCCCATGTTTGAACATGGTGTGTTTGACTGCGAGTGTGTATGGGACTATTTTTTMGGGGGGTAGGAGTGTAATTTCAACATGTAGTGTTTAAAATTTTATAAACATTAAGATAAATATACATTTCAACAAATCCTTTTACAGTTATGTAACCTTTGTAAACAATAAACAACTTTTTTGCCATGGTAAAGTGTTGTTTCACACTTAAGACCATTTGCATATAGATAGAATTGTCCTTCAAAGTGACATTGTAAAAACAAATGCCGGAATAATGTAAACTATTGCATTTTCAATCCCTTTTATATTTCAACTAATGGGATTATACAATCACTACGAATTCAGAAAGCTCCACTTTGCTCACATTACCAACCACAGGGCAGTATCTTTATACAGGTGTTGAAGGATTCTGTGTTTGGTTAATCGTGTCACATGACCTGGGTTTTAACCTTTTATTTAAAGCATTTTCCATCAATCTGTCCCCTTATTTTTGTCAGATGGTCCAGCACCATCCTCAGACAATTGCTTTAATTTTTTGGTCTAATTCMCATTTCTGGAAAAGGCTTCAAATTAAAATCCAGGTCATTTGACATGATTCACCAAACAGTGCCCTAGGTACGAGACATGACAAAGCTGAAGGCACAGTTCCATCCACTCATCCAATACCTACAAGGTCTCTCCCTAAGGCATCGATGTAGGAACTTAAGCTTTGCTGTTAACAGAAACCACCAATATGGCAGCCTATAATTAATAGGTACCAGCGAGTTTAAGTGGGAATCCAGACTATCACCAACTTCAAAGTCCTTATGCCAATCAATCAGATCCACCAGAAACGCATATAGACGATGAGTGTAATGAAGAAGACTGCCCCGGCTGCTATCTTGGCATAGATGGATCGGGTGTTGAGGTACTTGGCATCGCTGCGGTACTTCTTTGAAAGGCTGGACAGATCGCTGGCTTTGGTGTCGAGAGCTGGAGGGTAAAATATTAATCAACAAAATTTGAGGACTAGTGTGACCAATAATAGCTATTAGAGTGTATTTGGAAAGCTCAGACTCCTTGACTTTTCCCACATTGTTACGTTARTGCCTTATTCTAAAATGGATTAAATCGTTTTCCCCCCCGTTAATTTATACACAATACCACAATGTCAAAGCAAAAACAGGTTAAGACATTTCTGCAAATGATTTTTTTTTTGTATCACATTTAGATAAGTATTCAGACCCTTTACTCAGTACTTTTGTTGAAGAACCTTTGACAGCGATTACAGCCTCAAGTCTTTTTGGGTATGACACTACAAGCTTGGTATGCCTGTATTTGGGGAGTTTCTCCCATTCTTCTCTGCAGATCCTCAAGCTCTGTCYGGTTGGATGGGGAGTGTTGCTGCACAGCTATTTTCAGGTCTCTCCAGAGATGTTTGATSGTGTTCAAGTCCAGACTCTGGCTGGGCCACTCAAGGAAATTGGGACTTGTCCCAAAGCCACTCCTGCGTTGTCTTGGCTGTGTGCTTAGGGTCGTTGTCCTGTTGGAAGCTGAAGCTTTGCTCTAGTCTGAGGTTCTGAGCGCTCTGGAGCAGGTTTTCATCAAGGATCAATCTATACTTTYKTTCATTCATCTTTCTTGACTAGTCTCCCAGTCCCTGAAAAACATCCCCACAGCATGATGCTGCCACCACCATGATTCACCGTAGGGATGGTGCCAGGTTTCCTCCAGACGTGACGCTTGGCATTCAGGCGCATGAGTCCTTTCGCCATTTACTGAGGAGTGGCTTCTGTCTGGCCACTACTATAAAGGCCTGATTGGTGGAGTTCTGCAGAGATGGTTGTCCTTCTGGAAGGTTCTCCCATCTCAACAGAGGAACTCCGGAACTCTGTCAGAATGACCACCGTGTTCTTGATCACCTCCCTGACCAAGGCCCTTCTCCCCCCGATTGCTCAGTTTGGCCAGGTGGCCTGCTCTAGCAAGAGTCTTGGTGGTTCCGAACGTCTTCCATTTAAGAATGATAGAGGCCACTGTGTTCTTGGACCTTCAATGTTGTAGACATTTTTTGGTACCCTTCCCAGATCTGTGCCTCGACACAATCCTGACACACCTCATGGCTTGGTTTTTGCTCTGACATGTACTGTCAACTGTGGGACCTTTATATAGACAGGTGTGTGCCTTTCTAAATCATGTCTAATCAATTAAAGTTACCACAGGTGGCCTCCCAAGTTGTAGAAAAATCTCAAGGATGATTAATGGAAACAGGATGCACCTTAGCTCAATTTCAAGTATCATAGCAAAGGGTCTGAATACTTATGCAAAWAAGCTATTTCTAAACCTGTTTTCACTTTGTCATTATGGGGTATTGTGTGTAGATTTAAGATTTGTATTAATTTAATCCATTTTAGAATAAGGTTCTAACTTAACAAAATGTGGGGAAGGGGTCTGAATACTTTCTGATTGCACTGTACACAGGCTTCAATCTTAAATGGGAAAGATAGGCACCACTTAAAAATATGGAAATAGATGTTGCCCATCTTGTCCATTCATTTGGGATTGAGGCCTGCAGTTTTYCCTTAATTGATATTGTGGTTCAACAACTGATAGCATTGAATATGGACTGAATGTTCAACAACTTCATGTATGAAAACATCTGACAAACTTAGTCTCAGTCAGAAGTTTGGACACCTACTCATTCAAGGGTTTCCCTTTATTTTTACTATTTTCTACCTTGTATATGCGTCATTTCATAGTTCACTATTCTACAATGTAGAACATAGTAAAAATAAAGAAAATCTCTTGAATGAGTAGGTGTCCAAACTTTTGACTGGTACTGTAGATTTTGGGCTGAACTATCCCTTTAAATGAATTAGGTGTATTTTATGTCTGTGACGGGTTTGATGCCAGGGCTGTGTATTATACAAGGTATGATGATTACCAGATAAGGCCTCTCCTCGTTGCAGGACCTCTTCAATGTTTGCCACCATGATACGCTGGACGTCCTGCAGTTCTGTGTTGATGCTGCCCAGGTTCCTCCGCGCCCTGCTGTCAATGTAGTTCCTCTTTGTCTTCTGGATGTACACGTCTGAGGAAGGAATATACACAAATAACACACTACGTGTTGGTTTAGGGTGCATCTCAAGTCTAATGTGGCATCCGCTCATCATTACTTACATCTGCGCTGAATTGAAAAACAAGGGATGGGGAAACGCAATATGGTGGACGTCTAATGGGATTTTCCTTTGCCAGTCTTATCTAGTGTTTGTTTTTTTACATCAGCTATGACACACCCTTCAAATATGTTTTGTTTGCCTAAGGTGTCTTGAATTGGATGTTTATGATTGAAAAAAGAAAAGTTCTCACCAAACTCAATGAAAGAGTACGGCCTGGAAACTGTGGTGACTTTCTTTCCATGCTGTTCATTGAATTCTGTCTGGAGGTCTTCCAGGTACCCAAAGACCAGTTTCTTGGGAAACACAGCTTCACACAAGGCCAAGTAGCACACGCCATGTTCTATTACATAGCTGGCGAGACAAATACAGATGTGAACCGCTAGTGGGAAGAAACACAATACATTACAGTTTCTCTCAAATAGGCCGATTAAGATTTCTACATAAACCACAGCGGCCGACCAGTCACAGACTAGAGGGTTATCGTTAAGAGACAGTTTTTCCTGAACACGTAACCAKATTTTATTGGTCACATACACATGGTTAGCAATGTTAATGTGAGTGTAGCGAAATGTTTGTTCTTCTAGTTCCGACAGTGCACTAATAGCTAACAACTAATCTTAACAAATTCACAACGACTACCTTATACACACACAATTTAAGGGGATTGAAAAATAATATGTACATAAATATATGCACGTGCCATGCGGCATAGGCAAGATGCAATAGATGGTTTAAAATACAGTATATATATTCATATGAGATTAATAATGTAGGATATGTAAACATTATTAAAGTGGCATTAAACCCGAGTTTTGCCTTGTTAGGACTGGAAACTCAGCACTAATGACACAGACTAGCACAGAATACTCCATAGAGTCCATACTTACTGGAAGGACATGACCCCAGCCTCCAGAGTACATCTATTGGGACTCTGGGCATTTAGTTTGCGGCACAGCTGCTTAGCCTGGCTCTGGTAGTGTTGCAAGTCTCTTCCTGACTAAACATAGGGCGAGATAAATGGTTATGAAATCATTCTTTCAGTTAAAACAAACACCTACACTATTTATGATATAAGTGCCTCTAAAACAATGCAGTATAAGTGTTAGTAGTATTCAGCAGAATATGATGTAATTTAGCTAGCTAAATAGAGTTTGTAAACCGTTAAGTTAGCAAGGCTAGCTAGGAAGAAAATGTGGTTCATTCAAACCTGCTCGTCTTCTTGCATCGATGCAGCAAGCGGCAGACCATCTGCTACTCGGGCGATCATTGTCAGTAAAATCATATTGATTGAAACCTCTACAATCCACCTACTGAGTCGTATGTTTTTGCTGGCTGTGTAAAAACTTCAAATAAACTTGGCTGCGTAGCTTCTGCTGTCAAAACMGACGCCCGGGTAGCTCGATGCGGGTTCTGATACCACGTTCACAATTTCCGAATTGCTGATTCGTTGAACGCGGCACGTGTATAACTACACCCAGTTAGCAGGTCGAACATTTTACAGTTTTCTAGTTCCAACTAGCATGTGAACGCTGCATGACTAGACGGAGTACAGCTACGACCGGAATTTACTTTTTCGTAGCAGGTTAGGATATTTAACGTGGCAGTTTAGGAGACTTAGGTTAGGGTTAGATAAAATGCTCTCCTAACCTGCTACGAAAAGTCACTTCTGGTCGTAGCTGTACTCCAGAGATACTTTTGAGGAGATTGGAATTGTATTAACTCCCTTKTGTACGTTGCCCATGCATCGGCAATGGGCCGCGCGGTACATTCTAGGACAAGGAGAGCTCTCCTTCAGGGAGTGAATGGGAGTCAATTGGGCGCTAGCTCAAAAACCCAACATTAGCATGAATTTCGTCAACAATAATTACAACATTACAAATCTTTTCCGAGATGTGAGATAATTAAATTGTTCTCTGTAATATCGTATAGCTTTGGAATCGTGATATGACGTACCTTTTAGGAAAATAGGCAGGTTTCTCGATTTATACACTGACTTCAAGAAGGGATTGCGATACGATTAGCTTAACAACTGCGTGACGCAGCATGACAACCTGGACACGATTGGTCGACTGTCTGCTGGGTGAGGCGTTACGTTTTTCAATTTATGGKTCAATTGGATTCCTATCTTCACATTTCTCCAATATCTCTGTGTACCCCCTCAAGTCACACAACCCTCAATGCGCGAGGGGTCGTCACTAGTTATTACAGCCACAAAGTCATAAACCCAGCCTATTTCTACAATTTATCTTTTTAAAATGTGATTTTAAAGCGTACCCTAACCTTAACCACACTGCTAACCGTATGCCTAGCCCTAACCTTCAATTAAGACCAAAAATARWWTTTTTGTTTTAATAAATGTTTAATATGTAGCCAATTTGACTTTGTGGCTGTGGTAACTAGTGGAAGATCTTGTTGTTGCGCCCTGGAATTGGGTCCGACGGCAACTCCTTTTTAGCATGAGCAGCACCATTGAGTGCTTCCGCCATTTTAATGTGGGTGAGACTTCCAACTTCATTGGCTCAGCCCTCCTGGTGACCCTGTTGGYGTCATGTCCTACCGGGATAATAAGAAGGGATCAGCGAATCGAGAAGAAGAAAATMGACTACTTTAAAATGGAGATAGCATGGGCAGCGCCATTGAGGCTGTCACATAAAMTATAATGGCACAGATACAAAGACGAGCCCTCTATCTATCTCTATGCTCTAAACTTTCTACTTATTCTTYGTGTGGTTTTCCAGCTGCCTTTCACAGGTCGGAGTGTGAATTGAACATTTGTTCAAAATTGTACCCTCCAGATTTCACAAAAAAGGGGAATGGGAAAAATAAATTGCCCCACCATCTAATTTGACATAAACGCCACTATCCCCAACAAACCCACCACCCTTTCCCACTCTTTTGGCCCTAACAGATCCRATGGAACCCCTTCTCTCAGAACCTCCTGTAGTTCTTCTTCACTAAAATCTCTTGACACCCAAAACTACTCTGCTGCTGCTATTACCTCATCAATCTTCTGGGTTTTCCGTTCCATCTATGAGGTACAATTAATGACCATGGAGAATTTCCTCACTGCGTCAGCATAACACTTTCTGCACTGCTCGAAACCTGGCAACCTCAAACGGACTCTCTTGCACCGGACATTTCTGATACCCAGCATCCCCACAATTGACCCACAAAGCTCTTTCCACCGAAACTACACTCTCCACCGAAACGACACACAAGTCAGATGTTTTATGTGAATGTTCTTTCAGCCATAATATTAGAATATAGTTAAGTCTCATGAGGCTCGATTACATTTTTTTTTAATGTTCTGGGTAAGATCTGTAAATCATCAAGAAACAACAATTTGTGTCATCACTTTCACTAATTATTCTCCAGACCGGACCAGACAGTGAGCCAGGCAGATAGCATCTCGATTGCTAATGTCTGACGGTGTATTGAGAGATGCAGATGCTCTCCCCGATGCGGTTGCCTGTCGTTTGAAGCCGGTCGAAACTCCAAGAACCAATACAGGCAGAACCATGGACAGATCCTGTAAAAAATGGTAKATTTGCTCATGTTTGTACTTGGAATAACATTGGATATTTGTATTGGTCCAGTCGTTTTGTTTGTTTGTGGATGTTGCCTGGATCTTTGTATAGGGAATCGTTGTGCAATGAAACCGTGCTCTATTGCTCTATTGCACTATTGCATTTTCTTTTATTATAGTCAATAGCAAAAATTCAGCCGCCTTCAGTTTTTCGATGATATTCAAGTCAATATTGGTGCCGTTTTTTCAGTTTTCGGTTATGAAATGAAATAGCAATGGATGCTGCCAGCCGCCTGCCTATAAATAAAGCTCAATTGATAGCATCATCGATGCACTGAAATGGCATGATGATAACATAGCCTACATTTTCATATAGCTTTCTAATGTCATCGCACTAACTCAGTAGAATACAGTAGAATATCGAAACGTGATGACAGTCCAATCGGTCAGCTGACACCGCAGCTGGACACAGCTCATCAGATCAGTGCGCTCAACCAGAGACCCGTCTGTCCAATAATAATCAGGTCGTTAGACCAGTCTCCATTCGAGGGCTTATCTATGAAAATGTATCTGCTGTTGACTAACAACCACAATGCCGCAATAGCACACACAGCAAGCTATTATTTGCATACTCTCTCGGTCTACCATGTCAAGACTTGGACGGTAAATTGATTGGGTCACGAACGCATAGTCTTAATTGTCACGTCCCCCCATTCACTGCTGCCCAACTATCTAACCGGTTCGCAGGAGATTATACGGTGCGTTGGCACCATTGGCATCGCGAGCGCCTTTGAATGGCCTATTGTGTGAGGTGCAGCTGGTACGATCGTGTGTTGTGATTGTAGATCTCAACTGCGCATCGCTAAACTAGGCAGGCTTAGTGAAAGGCCTTGGCCAGTGCGTTATTCTTAGATATTTATGATAAAAACATATATTTTTTTTAATTAATCATGGTGGATCATTCATTTGGGTGGAATGCTTCTAGACGCGTTGCCACTGACACAAGGGCAGATACTTCCTCATCCTTAATATCCTTAAAATCTCCTTCTCCCTATCTAACCAATCTCTCTCCATCCCTTCCGTCCTCTAGGTCAGCCTGTGATGTGCGTGGGTGAGGAGGAAAGCGGGTAAGGAGATGGGCTGCACCTCGGCCAAGCAGGTGTCGGCAGTGCCAAGTGGTGAGGAGGGCCGCAGTAAAGCCTACAGCAATGGGGACCTTCTTTCCGGTCAGTACTGGGAACACATTCACCTGTACAGGCCTATTCTGGAGGGTTAATSAATGTTTTGAATGTTCAGACGTGCAGAACGTTCATATGGGACAATATTTTACTGTGTGGCTCAGTCGGTAGAGCATGGCGCTTACCATGCTAAGGGTTGTGGGTTCAATTCCTGATGGGGCCACCCGTACTTAAAATGTAGGCTTATGCACAGATGACTGTAAGTCACTTTGGATGAAAGTGTCGGCCAAATGGAATAAACAGATATGCTTGTGTGAAAAATAGAATGTTAGCTTCATTTGTTACATTTCGTACACATTTTGGGAATGTTTTGACATAAACTCAGCAACAACAAAAAAAAGTCCCTTTTTCAGGAACCTGTCTTTGAAAGACCATTCATAAAAATCCAAATAACTTCACAGATCTTCATTGTAAAGGGTTTAAACACTGTTTCCCATGCTTGTTCAATGAACCATAAACAATTCATGAACATGCACCTGTGGAACGGTCGTTAAGACACTAACAGCTTACAGACGGTAGGCAATTAAGGTCATAATTATGAAAACTTAGGACACTAAAGAGGCCTTTCTACTGACTCTGAAAAACACCAAAAGAAAAATGCCCAGGGTCCCTTAGGCATGCTGCAAGGAGGCATGAGGACTGCAGATGTGGCCAGGGCAATAAATTGCAATGTCCGTACTGTGAGACGCCTAAGACAGCACTACAGGGAGACAGGACGGACAGCTGATTGTCCTCGCAGTGGCAGACCACGTGTAACAACACCTGCACAGGATCGGTACATCCGAACATCACACCTGCGYGACAGGTACAGGATGGCAACAACAACTGCCCGAGTTACACCAGGAACGCACAATTTTTCTTAGAAGGAATGAGCGTTACACCGAGGCCTGTACTCTAGAGCGAGATCGATTTGGAGGTGGAGGGTCCGTCATGGTCTGGGGTGGTGTGTCACAGCATCATGGGACTGAGCTTGTTGTCATTGCAGGCAATCTCAACGCTGTGCATTACAGGGAAGACATCCTCCTCCCTCATGTGGTACCCTTCCTGCAGGCTCATCCTGACATGYCCCTCCAGCAATGCCACCAGCCATACTGCTCGTTCTGTGCGGGATATCCTGCAAGACAGGAATGTCAGTGTTCTGCCATGGCCAGCGAAGAACCTGGATCTCAATCTCATTGTGCACATCTGGGACCTGTTGGAACGGAGGGTGAGGGCTAGGGCCATTCCCCCCAGAAATGTCCGGGAACTTGCAGGTGCCTTGGTGGAAGAGTGGGGTAACATCTCACAGCAAGAACTGGCAAATCTGGTGCAGTCCATGAGGAGGAGATGCACTGCAGTACTTAATGCAGCTGGTGGCCACACCAGATACTGACTGTTACTATTTTGACCCCCCCCCCTTTGTTCAGGGACACATTATTCCATTTCTATTAGTCACATGTCTGTGGAACTTGTTCAGTTTATGTCTCAGTTGTTGAATCTTGTTATGTTCATACAAATATTTACACATGTCAAGTTTGCTGAAAATAAACGCAGTTGACAGTGWGAGGACGTTTCTTTTTTTGCTGAGTTTACAACACACTGAGTACTAGCATACCTACCCACATGCTTTACTTAAATAGTGGCTGGTGGTGCTGCTAATGATAGTGCAGCAACAACAGGGAGTAGTCCGAGAGGAGAGTCATACATCTAAACCATTCGGTCCCAAGCATGCTATCCACAGTTCCAAGACAGTTAACATGTAAGTGCTCATAACACAGTTACCAAGGTTATAGTCTTTACAATCAAATCAAATTTTATTAGTCACATGCGCTCAATACAACAGGTATCCACAACCTTACAGTGCAATGCTTACTTACAAGCCCCTAACCAACAATGCAGTTTTAAAAAATACAGATAAGAATAAGAAAAAAAAGTAACAAGTAATTAAAGAGTAGCAGTAAATAACAATAGCGAGACTATATAAAGGGGGTAACCGGTGTCAATAGGAGGGGGATTTTCTTTCAACTGTTAATTTGATAAAGTCATTATTTTTGTCAAGTATTGGACTGAAAGAACAATTGACCTGGATTCTACTGATTACTGCAGCTCCTCTCCTCATATCCGGATGAACAGTCGATTCCTGATCAATCTAATGGATCGGGAATATCATGAGTGGCTGCTCTAATTCCAGTCATGCTCTAATCCGAAGCATGGAGCTATCAAGTAAAAATGTATTGTCACAAGCAAAAATAAGTTGATGTCGCTGGTAGTGTTAACAATCGCATAAGAACAGAAATATAGAGGTACTCACGTGTAGAAAAGTTAGAAAGTCTTTATTGCAACTTGGCTAATGCATGCCAACGTTAATAAGACCCACCCGTTCTCATCTACACTGCGTTTAGCTTCTGCATCAGGAGTCGAACTGAAAGGGATGTGTTCATTTGTAGTACTAGCGCCAAATCCTCCTATATAGCTCACWGTTTTTTTGTGTTTTTTTACAGACGAGTACAAAAAAGGAGTGGAAAAGGTCAAATATATCAATGGAGAAGAGGACAGACTGAACACCTGCAACCAATCTGATAGTGGTAGTGGGCTGGTAGATGTCTGTTTTTTTGTGTTTTTTTACAGACGAGTACAAAAAAGGAGTGGAAAAGGTCAAATATATCAATGGAGAAGAGGACAGACTGAACACCTGCAACCAGGACAGCACGGTGAGAACTGCCAGAATTTATTTTTTATGAAGCCTCAAAAAGTTAGTAAGGGAAATTAGTCAAGGGTAAACCTCTACACCTACATACTGTACACTTACAAACTTATTCTGCCAGTGATGTATGATGGCCCCCTGTGTGTTTCAGGAGAAAACTGCCCTGCTCACTAGGGTCCAACGCACAGATGACACAGGATCAAATGGCAATGGGAAGACACAGTGAGTTGAACTAACTATTTTTGTTGTCATCGTGACACAAATTAATTCAGTGTTTGTTGTCCCTTTCCATCCCTGAACTAACAGAGTTGAAATGCAACTGACCATAACCCTTTAGTGTGAATGACTAATTTCTTTCTCCGCAGTATCCATTCTTCAGAGAGCCAGCAAGAGTTCTTCAGGATGCTGGATGAGAAGATAGAAAAGGTGAGGAGAGAGAGCCTGGTTCCAGATCTGTTAACTTTGGCATGACAATGACCTTAGGGGTTGGCAAGAGAGCCAAACTTATCTGGGGCAGATCTGAAATCATGTGTGTGTGTGTGTGTGTGTGTGTGTGTGGGGGGGTCAGTGTCTGGGGACAACTCCATCTTCTGCTTTGCTTTTTCAGGGGCAGGACTACTGCTCAGAGGAAGAGGATATGACATAGCACCGAGGTCCGCTATCTGCTCCCCTGAGAGGAAGGATTTATCCAATGGAGGCTGGTGTCATTTCAGCCATTACGATGAGCCATTCCATTCCAGCCATTACAATGAGCCCATCCTCCAATTTCTCCCTCCACTGGATTTTTCCAATGGCATGGACAGACTGTACCACATATACCTTACCCAATGACCCCTCCTCCTTTTGGACTGGCCCATTTCGTGGATGGAGTGGGAGACACGTTGACCCTCAAGCACCTTTGCTTACCACACTGTCTATATCTACAACCGTCTCCCCGTAACAGATGTTTGAGTCCATTGCGACAATGTTTRCCCCCCCAAAGGAGCAATGTTACAAGTCATGGCTGGGACTACTTCCATGCACCAGGCGTATAYTTTTGAACAACTCTCCAAGTCTGTCGCCATGGTTACCCTGCACACTAAGTACAGCAGCTGCTCTAGACTCTGTGACTGTGGTCCGTTAAAAGACACTGGACTTCCAGTCATTTTGAACCCATGGATTGACTAAAGCCACGACCAATAACCATGATGGTATCGGTCTCAAAGAACATTTGWCAATCCTTATCTGATTCTGATTGGATTATGAACAGTGGAGGTAATGGAGAGCGGAGGGAAATGAATCTGGGAATTATTCCAGGGGTCGTATTCATTAGGCACCAAATGGAAGAAAACGTCCTGAAACAGGGAGGGCCTTCGAATAAGAAGCGGCACTTGACATTTTCCATAGCAAAATGTTTTTTTCTACAGTGTTCCCTAATGAATGCGATCCAGGTGGCTGAAACGTTGAGCATTGCAGATAGAAACACGAATACAGCTGCTGATGATCCTTATCATTGCATTATATCATTATCTCTATGTAGTGTATATCTATCTGCAACATTCAAAGCGGGCCACCCCAATGAACACACCCTTGGAGGGGAAACCGGGGTTACTTACTTCCTGCATTCCAAGACACTTTTTGAATCTTCTTTTCTACAGTATGTTCATATGCGATTCATAGTCTATCTATGTCTTCTTACTTCACCATGTAGGGTATTATTTTTTAATTTTAATGCTCAGGGTTGAAGTGTTCTAGTCATTGTCTTTTGTAGGAGAGCCTACCTCTTCATTAGGCTTTGTTCTACCYTTTGTGTACACACACACGGTTATTTCCCTAGCACCCTACTGTCACTATCTGTTCTTCTTACCTGTTAATAAGACCACCTCAGTGTTACATCTACAGGCAGTATACTGTATTAGGAGCAAAGATCATGCAACGGTCTTTGCATTTGTTGTCATGGTCATTTTTGTGTGCTTGTTTTTCATGTTCAAATGTTTTTAATTTTTTATTATAGTCAAATAAAAAAAWKAAYAAATGTTTTCAGGTCACCGTAATATAATTTGTCCAACAGAATGGTTGCACATACAGTTCTTGTGGTGTTACTATTACCTAATGATGACCAGGCACAGCCACGTTTTTTGTTACTATWGTCTTTATCTGTCAATGTCAAATGATGGCGTAGCAATGATATAAATGAAGCATCCACGGTAGGTTTAATGCTGCCCTCTACAGTTTAAAAATGGGAAGTAAATGGGTAGCGAGACGTCACACAACAAAACGTCGTGTTACAGTTATTATAGCTAGTCTCTCACAGTGGACTGTACAAGTTCTGAGTGGTGCCATTTGGTAGTGGCCTACTGCAGTCTGCTACATTAACCTGTTGCTTAATGGAGGTACTGTATGGACATTTAATTCAATTCCAGARAACTTTATGAATCCTCTCAGGGGTAATGTCCAACTGCATTTCACAGTGTCTTTGATGATCGATTGTCTGTCAATTGTCAGAGAAGTTAAAACACAAACCCTCAGGCCCACAGAGACTGTAGCACCTTGTGAAGGTGGTTATGACCGTCTTAAAATTTCCGTCATATTTCAGATTTTCGCAGCCTCAGTGTCTGTTATATTTTATGTAGGCTTTTTTTTWYTGWKATTMTTTWATTGAACCTTTATTTAACTAGGTAAGTCAGTTAAGAACAAATTCTTATTTACAACGACYGCCTACCAAAGAGCAAAAGGCCTCCTGCGGGGATGGGAAATAAATAAAAATYTAGGACAAAACACACATCGRGACAAGAGAGACAACACAACACTACATAAAGAGAGACCTAAGACGACAACATAGCATGGCAGCAACACATGACAACATAGCATGGTAGCAAAACAATATGACAACAACATGGTAGCAACACAACATTGCAGGAGCACAACATGGTACAAAGATTATTGGGCACAGACAACAGCACAAAGGGAAAGAAGGTAGAGACAACAATACATCACCCAAAGCAAGCACAATTGTCAGTAAGAGTGTCCATGATTGAGTCTTTGAATGAAGAGATTGAGATTGAGTTTGTTGCAGCTCTTTCTAGTCGCTAGCTGCAGCGAACTGAAAAGACGAGCAACGCAGGGATGTGTGTGCTTTGGGGACCTTTAACAGAATGTGATGGGCATACAGAGATGACCAGTTTACAGAAGAGTATAGAGTGCAGTGATGTGATGTGTCCTATAAGGAGCATTGGTGGCAAATCTGATGGCCCGAATGGTAAAGAACATCTAGCCGCTCGAGAGCACCCTTACCTGCTGATCTATAAATTATGTCTCCGTAATCTTGCATGMGTAGGATGGTCATCTGAATCAGGGTTAGTTTGGCAGCTGGGGTGAGAGGAGCGATTATGATAGAGGAAACCAAGTCTAGATTTAACTTTAGCCTGCAGCTTTGATATGTGCTGAGCGAAGGACAGTGCACCGTCTAGCCATACTCCCAAGTACTTGTATGAGGTGACTACCTCAAGCTCTAAACCCTCAGAGGTAGTAGTCACAACTGTGGGGGGAGGGGCGTTCTTACCAAACCAAATTACCTTTGTTTTGGAGGTGTTCAGAACAAGGTTAAGGGCAGAGAAAGCTTGTTGGACACTAGAAAAGCTTTGTTGTAGAGCGTTTAACACAAAATCCGGGGAGGGGCCAGCTGAGTATAAGACTATCATCTGCATATAAATGGATGAGAGAGCTTCCTACTGCCTGAGCTATGTTGTTGATGTAAAGGTCTGGTAGGCTAGCTGTTGACCCTATCAAAGTTGCTATGCCCGGGTTCCCAAAAACAGTTCAGGTAGGAAGCAATGAAAGCTAGGCTAGGGAGGCCCTCCCTGACAAATTTGAGGTAGGGAAAACACTGGCAAATTCTCAACAATAATCTCCCAGGTGCACTTTGGTTCATCATTACGAGACCACAACAGCCTGCCAGTCAGTCTGTGGTTCACTTCTGCAGTGTTCATTACCAGACCATAGCCGTCTACTAACGGTCCCTGTCTCCTGTGGTTCATTGCAGAATGAATAATGAGAACGCAGCGGTCACTTCCATAGTCACTTTGGTTCTCCTGCGGTTCACTCCTGCTGGCGTCTCTTGCGGTGCTGCCGGCGGCCCTGGTCCTGGATGCCCACGGTTAGTACAGGGGTCAGCAGGCCGTCACACATCCTCTGGTACACCAGGCTGGAGTCAGGTGCCACCACACACAGCAGCATGGTCGACCCTCTGACCAGCACTGACCACATATTGGGAGAGGGAATGGAACAAATTATGAAGAAAATACACTGTAGGCACACTCCAGTTTCAGTTCGCCTACATCCTTTGGGGGTGCGGTCATTATCCGCGGGTGTTCCGCAAGTGTTGCCAATTTTGCCATTCTCGGTATAGTATTGCATCAGTCTTATGTTGTCTTCTTGTACACATTCATTCCTTTAAACCTTCCCTGCATTTAGAGGTCTTATAACGGGGTGGTTATTCAATAAAAACACCCAGTCTTATTTCACCATCTGTGGCTCAGGCCTCTGTGTTCAGGTAGTGGGGGCACCGTCTGGGKTTTTCCATCCTTCTCCCTTCCCTCCGGCAACACCAGTCGCAGCTCAGAGCACCCCACACAACTCACGTCTTTACACTGACGCAGTATAGTGAAAAGGACAGAGATGATTCGCCGGTTAACTAATGTGGGCACAGTCACGGGGCATGAGTCACGGGCACTAGGTACCCCTGGCTAATAACAGGTTGACATTTTATATAGCCTCGGTTTATCCAACGGATATCATCGGTAGCACTCACCTGAGAGGTCTACAGGGTTTTGATGATGCAGAACACTGTTAGTTGATCGTGGATCCAATTCATGATCGACTCACCTTAGTTCAGCAAGATCCAGGTGCACCAAGAAAGCTGCATGCACTTGAGCACTGTTTCCAACATCCAGGATGATCAGATGCTGGTACTAAAAACATGAGCATGACTGTAGAAGTTTAAGACGTTAGCTAGTACTGCATCAGTTATTGTTGTTGCTGATGCCATGTTACTAGCAAACATTGGCTAGGACATGACGTTTGTTGATGGCATTTGGCACTTACCARTTGGATGCTGTAAAACACAGTTAGGGGGAAGTGGTTCCTCAATCACACTCCGACATTAATTCCTCGTCTACGTTTTGTTAACTATATTTTGTAAATCACTTTACACCCCTATCACATCAAATGTGATGCTGCTGACAACAATGTGTGAATGATGTGAAAGTGCTCACTCGGAACGGTCATTGCTGTCTGGGTTCCTTGGCACGTCCCTTGGAAGTCCCAATGATCCCAGATAGCACGGACRCACTCGGAAAGCTGCGCTATTGCAATGTATTAAGGTTCCAGGTGAAAAATTGTTGGAGGTGTTATAAATCCCGGGGCACTTCTAACTCCCTTTATTTAGCTAAATATGTGTTTTTTTTGTTTTAACTAAGATATACTGTGTAAAGAAAATAATTAAACTACAAAAGCAAATATTTGATTAGGTGTGAKACTTCAGTAAACTGTGCTAGTGTGGACCACCTCCATCAATCATGGACCTGGTCTGCAGCACCAGACAGGCAGGTGCTTCTCATAGCTCTTCTCTTGAGTTCAATTTGTGCGTTGGAAGACTCACTTCTTACTGAAAACCCGCAATGCTATTATACTTGCCAATCGTGTTTATTGCAGTTAGTGTGCTCACTCTTATTAGATAGTAAGTACTTACGGTTTCAGTGAAAAACAAAGCACATTTGCAAGGATGACAACTTTAATTAACTTTCTTTCTCAATGCTCAAAATACTTTCTGATAGTGTCAACTGAAAAACGTACAGACAAATATTAAGGTTAGCCCATAACAGTAAATGTAACACTTAAAAGGCATTTGGCACATCACAACAAACAAAAACACAGCCAACAATTACCTGGGACAAATTGTTCATAATTTAACATGTTAGATATCATAGCTATTTCCACTCAAAATCCACATCGACGGCGCTGTAGTGGAGCGGGTTATAGAGCTTCAAGTTCCTAGCTTCCACATCATYAGAACTTAACATGCTCCACACACAACTGCATAGTCGTGAAGAGGGCACACGACAACGCCTCTTCCCCCTCAGGAGGCTGAAAAGYTTTGMCATGGGCCCTCAGATCCTCAGGAAGTTCTACAGCTGCATCARTGAGAGCATCTTGACTGGCTGCATCACTGCTTGGTATGGCAACTGCACCGTCCTCGACCGCAAGGTGCTACAGAGGGTGYTACGGACGGCCCAGTACATATCAGGAAGTGTCAGAGGAAGGCCCGAAGAATTGCCAAATATGTCAGCCACCCAAGTCATAAACTGTTCTCTCTGCTACCATCAGGCAAGTGGTCCCAGAGCATAGGGTCTAGGACCAACAGTCTACGAGACAGCTTTCATCCCTAAACCATAAGACTGCTGAATAGCTAATCAAGTGGCTACCCGGATTATCTGCATTGTCTCTATTTTGCACTGACTCTATGCACACTCACGAGACTTGACCCCCACACACACTTACACTAAACATCTCACACTTATACAAACACACACACTCACTTCACACACATTTTTACGTACACTCATTATATACGCCCTGCTACTTTGTTTTTTGCTTTTTTACTCTTCTCCCCTTCTTCTCTGCAGATCTTCTCAAGCTCTGTCAGCTATTTTCAGGTCTCTCCAGAGATGTTCGATCAGGTTTAAGTCCGGGCTCTGGCTGGGCACCTCAAGGACATTTAGAGACTTGTTCCGAAGCCACTCCTGCATTGTCTTGGCTGTGTGTTTATGGTTGTTGTCCTGTTGGAAGGTGAACCTTCGCCCCAGTCTGATGTCCAGAGAGCTCTGGAGCAGGTTTTCATCAAGGATTTCTCTGTACTTTGCTCAGTTCATCTTTGCCTTGATCCTGACTAGTCTCCCAATCCCTGCCGCTGAAAAACATCCCCACAGCATGATTCTGCCACCACCATGCTTCACCGTAGGGATGGTGCTAGGTTTCCTCCAGACGTGACGCTTGGCATTCAGGCCAAAAAGTTCAATCTTGGTTTCATCAAACCAGATAATCTTGTTTCTCATGGTCTGAGAATCTTTAGGTGCCTTTTGGCAATCTCCAAGCAGGCGGTCATGTGCCTTTTACTGAGGAGTGGCTTCCGTCTGGCCACTCTGCCATAAAGACCTGAATGGTGGAGTGCTGCAGAGATGGTTGTCTTTCTGGAAGGTTCTCCCATCTCCACAGAAGAACTCTAGAGCTCTGTCAGAGTGACCATCGTGTTCTTGGTCACCTCCCTGACCAAGGCCCTTCTCCCCCGATTGCTCAGTTTGACCGGGCAGACAGCTCTAGGAAGAGTCTTGGTGGTTCCAAACTTCATCCATTTAAGAATGATGGAGGCCACTGTGTTCTTGGGGACCTTCAATACTGCAGAAAGTCWTTGGTGCCCTTCCCCAGATCTGTGCCTCGACACAACCCTYTCTGGGCGCTCTACGAACAATTGCTTCGACCTCATGCCTTGGTTTTAGCTCTGACATGCACTGTCAACTGTGGGACCTTATATAGACAGGTGTGTGCCTTTCCAAAATCATGTCCAATCAATTGACTTTACCACAGGTGGACTCCAATCAGGTTGTAGAAACATCTCAAGGATGATCAATGGAAACAGGATGCACCTGAGCTCAATTTCGAGTCTCATAGCAAAGGGTCTGAATACTTATATAAATAAGTTATTTCTGTTTTAAAGTTTTAATAAATGTGCAAAAATGTCTAAAAACCTGTTTTCGCTTTATCATTATGGGGTATTGTGTGTAGATTGCTGAGGATTAAAAAAAAATCCCTATTAGAATAAGGCTGTAATGTAACAAAGGCACCGTATAGCTTTTCTGGTGTATTTTATTCCTCTTGTGTTTTTTATTTATTTTTTACTCTGCATCGTTGGGAAAGAGCTTGTAAGTGAGCATTTGASAGTAAAGTCTACTCCTGTTGTAGGTTTAGCGCCTGTGACAAATAGGRCTACAATTTGATTAGATTCTCTCTTTAGATATAATTTGTATTTTAATTTTCTCAGCTGACATTCAATTGTTCTCCGTACCCTATTTGAAAGTACATTTTTAGGGGGTTACAAGTAAACAACTATTTCGGTGAAAAGTTGCTGTCCTAGTTGTGTTTGTAGAGTTATGGACTGTTCATATCTTGAGAGTTCTGTACTCAAATGATTACATCCTGATTGTGACAGTCATACGAATAATATCACAATGTTCTATTTCATTCTGTGAAAAGGATTCTGTGGCGACATCCTATAAAGGTTTCATTAATTCCTTCATTCCCTCATTCCTTTATTCATTGTCATCCAGGTGTGAGCTCAACAAAGTTAGACAAATGCATTATTGTGARGCGTAATTGTTTATGTAGGCTATGAGGAGTCATATGCCTACATTGGTAGCCAGACACRGCAAAGAAAACCTCCAGAAAACATAAATAATTAAAATATTTGMGCGGATGAATAGTCGGCTTACCAAGTGGTTAACCGGTTCCCCTCACATTTGTGGCTGCTTAGCTTGATGTATTGCCATCTCTACCTTCTTGTCCTTTGTGCTGTTGTCTGTGCCCAATAATGTTTGTACCATGTTTTGTGCTGCTACRATGTTGTTGTCATGTGTTGCTGCCTTGCTAGATTGTTGTCTTAGGTCTCTCTTTATGTAGTGTTGTGTTGTCTCTCTTGTCGTGAAGTGTSTTTTGTCCTATATTTATATCTATTTTTTTWWTWTWTTTTTWATCCCAGCCCCCGTCCCCGCAGGATGTCTTTTGCCACAAACTCGTCTGGCAGCATTAATTTATTCTCAGGTGCAGTGTTCAGGTGAGAGATAAAGCACATGGATAACGTCTCACTGTAAACTCACCGTAAGGCATTTCTAACTCAATGTTGACGTCAATGAAACTAGATGAGAAGTCACACCAACTAAATGTTTTATAAAATAGGATAACAAATTAACTTTTTTCCCAGCATGCTCTACTGCAGGTAGATTTTTGGGGAATTGTTTTTAATATTTGTGATTTTGCATTGAGTGATTGATTGAATTAATGTTATGCTACACAAAGATAAAAAACGAATCTGAACTAATCCAATCATAAAATTTTTGCKCCGGTTACTGAAATGGTTATACCAGTTTAAACAGCTTAGGTAATTTCCTCACACTGTTCCTAACCCTGGCAGTCATTATGAATGCAGGTTGCCGGGGAATACACATTTCAACAGTAGGATAGCCTAATGTTGGCTAGATTTCAAAAGTAATTACATGTCACTTTGCAAGCCAGCATAATGTGATTTACAGTTAGGGTTGTGAAATTCTGGCAAGTTTTCCAGAAATGCTGATTGGAAGATAACTGGGGGYAAAAAAGGGAATTTTGCAACCCTACTTGCAGGCCTGATGTGGCCTGTAAACTATGAGTTTGAGGCCACTGTATAAGGCCTTATATGTAATGGTTCAGCTGAAATTATAATATTCATCTKGGAACTCACTTGGTGTAGGCCACAGGACTGACAATGAAGGACTTCAACAGCCACCTGTCACTAACAAATACAGTCATGTGTGGTAACTCTACAATTCAAGGTCTATTCAATGCTGGTCTGACCAATCGGAATCCATGCTTCAAGATTGTTTTGATCACGCGGACTGGGATATGTTCCGGGTTGACTCAGATAATAACATTGAGTTCATCAGGAAGTGTATAGGGGATGTTGTTCCCACTYTGACTATTAAAACCTACCCAAACTAGAAACCGTGGATAGATGGAAGCATTCGCGCTAAACTGAAAGCGCAAACTACTYCATTTAACCATGGCAAGGTGACTGGGAATATGGTCGAATACAAACAGTGTAGTTATTCCCTCTGTAAGGCTGTCAAACAGGCAAAATGTCAGTACAGACACAAAGTGGAGTCGCAATTCAACAGACACAAGACATATGTGGCAGGGTCTACAAACAACCACGAGGGAAAACCAGCCACGTCGCGGACACCTGACGTCTTGCTCCCGGACAAGCTAAACACCTTTTTCGCCCTCTTTGAGGATAACGCAGTGCCATCAACGTGGCCTGCTCCCAAGGACTGTGGGCTCTCATTCTCCGTCGCCGACGTGAGTAAGACATTTAAACGTGTTAACCCACGCAAGGCTGCCGGCCCAGACGACATCCCTAGCCGCGTCCCCAGAGCATGCGCAGACCAGCTGGCTGGAGTGTTTACGGATATATTCAATCTCTCCCTATCGCAGTCTGCTGTCCCCACATGCTTCAAGATGTCCACCATTGTTCATGTACCCAAGAAAGCAAAGGTAACGGAACTAAATGACTATCGTCCCGTAGCACTCACTTCTGTCATCATGAAGTGCTTTGAGAGGCTAGTTAAACGATCATATCACCTCTACCTTAACTGACACCCTAGACCCACTTCAATTTGCTTACCGCCCCAATAGATACACAGACGATGCAATCGCTATTGCACTGTACACTGCTCTATCCCATCTTGACAAGAGGAATAACTACGTCAGAATGCTGTTCAATGACTATAGCTCAGCCTTCAACACCATAGAACCCTCCAAGCTCATCATCAAGCTCGGGGCCCTGGGTCTGAACCCCGCCCTGTTCAACTGGGTCCTGGACTTCCTGACGACCCGCCCCCAGATGGTGAAGTTGGGAAACAACACCTCCACTTCACTGATCCACAAGGGRGCGTGGTCAGCCCCCATCCGGTACTCCCTGTTCACCCATGACTGCGTGGCCACACACACCTCCAACTCAATTATCAAGTTTGCAGACAATATAACCATAGTAGGCCTGATTACCAATCAGGCCTACTACCAATCAGGCCTACTACTAATTACAATGACGAGACAGCCTACAGGGAGGAGATGAGGGCCCTGGCAAAGTGGTGCCAGGAAAATAACCTCTCCCTCAACGTCAAGTAAACAAAGGAGCTGATCGTGGACTTCAGGAAACAGCAGAGAGCACACCCCTATCCACATTGACGGGACCACAGTGGAGAAGGTGGAAATCTTCAAGTTCCTCTGCGTACACAACCCTGACAATCTGAAATGGTCCACCCACACAGACAGTGTGGTGAAGAAGGCACAACAGTGCCTATTCAACCTCAGGAGGCTGAAGAAATTTGGCTTGGCACCTAAGACCCTCYCATACTTTTACATATGCACAATTGAGAACATCCTGTCGGGCTGTATCACTGCCTGGTACGGCAACTGCACCYCCCGCAACCYCAGGGCTCTCCAGAGGGTGGTGCGGTCTGCCCAACGCATCACCGGMGGCACACTGCCTGCCCTCCAGMACACCACAGCACCGATGTSACAGGAAGACCYAAAATATCATCAAGGACGTCAACCACCCGAGCACGACCTGTTCACCCCGCTATCATCCAGAAGGRGAGGTCAGTACAGGTGCATCAAAGCTGGGACCGAGAGAKTGAAAAACAGCTTCTATCGCAAGGCCATCAGACTGTTAAATAGCCATCACTAGCCGGCTACCACCCGGTTACTCAACCCTGCACCTTAGAGGCTGCTGCCCTGTATACATAGACATGGAATCACTGGTCACATTAGTTTTTTACAATCTCTTTTTTTACAATCTTTTTACAAACACACTAAAAGTGGTACTTGAGGCACTCAGTGAAACCATTAACTCATGTACCTAAATTCAGACCAAGTCTGCAAAACTGCAAGCACATTATCTGCTTTACACTCAGTTTGCAAATTGTGAAACACTAAATACAGCTCTATATTAGACACATCATTCAAAACTAACACGTCTCGTGCTTCATTTGGAAACCACTGCCATTCCATATGCCACACTGATTTACTGATTACCTACYCCCAGTGTTCACMMGTGAAAACACTTATAGTGTCACACCCTGATCTGTTTCACCTGTCTTTGTGATTGTCTCCACCCACCGCCAGGTGTCTCCCATCTTCCCCATTATATTTATACCGGTGTTCTCTGTTTGACTGTTGCCAGTTTGTCTTGTTTGTCAAGTCAACCAGCAGTTTTGTGTCAGCACCTGCTTTTCCCCAGTCTCTCTTTTCTCGTCCTCCTGGTTTTGACCCTTGCCTGTCCTGACACTGCCCACCTGACCACTCTGCCTGCCTGCTGTCGTTTACCTTTGCCCCATCTCTTGATTACTGACATGAGCCTGCCTGCTGTCCTGTACCTTTGCACCTGTTGCTGTAATAAACATTGTTACTTCAACACAGTCTGCATCTGACCTTATTTMATCTTTTTTTTGGCCCACTACTGGCCCCCTTCTCGGGAAGACAACTTTATGGTTTGTTGCCATCCGAATGTTAATTCAATCTGAAGCATTGCACTTGTCTGTCTGTCTTGTCTGGCTGTCTGGCTCTGTTAGTGTCAAGATGAGTAAGGGTATTGTTAGAGGGCAGAGAAACAGATGGAGCGATTTGATGATTTGCCTTCTGCCATGTTGCTTCACACCAGCACTCCCTTGGCACTGTCCCTCAGTGTTATGTGACCGTATGGCTAGCTCTTCTGTCCTTTCCCAATTTCATTTTTGCTGGTTTGTTTGCCACTTCAGTGTGATTTGCATTCAGTTTTCTATCTATGACATTAATATTCAATTCAATTAGCGAGTGTGTCTTTTTTTTATCAACAATGTTTGTAACGCATGATAATTTATACAATTAATGCTAATTAAATGTGTTTCCTTTTTGATTCATTGTATTACATCATGTTCTTTCATGTGTGTTCAGTGCCCACCATTGTATTTGAAGACTTGAAGTATGCAAATGACCGGGGAGGATATTATTGAAGTTTTTTTAATTTCAAGGGCTACATAAAATGTCATAGTGGGGCCTGATTTGGCCTTTGGGCCACTACTTAATGCTCAATTTAGTCTACTGCGTCTCTGCTTGCCCTCTCAGGGTTACTACAAGTGCACCCCAGAGTACATCCCCATCAGAAACTGGAAGAACCAGGGCTGCTTCGGTGTTCCCATGGTGCACTCTACCTTCCTGGTGGTCTTGAGGCAAGGCGCCGCCCGGGCGCTGGCCTTGCACCCTCCACACCACGATTACACCTTTCCCCTGGATGACYTCATGGTCTTCGCCTTCTCTGCGCGGTGGGCAGGTCAGACATGGAGTCGTAATGAATTGTGTTTAAATGCACCGTTCATTTCTGCATATTGAATTGGGGTCAGATCTGGGTTTAAATAGCATTTCTTTCTGGTGCAATATTCACAATAGAATAGTCCCAAAAGTGCAAACCCCACCTACAGTATCTGCCATTCCAGGCAGACTCAATCAAACATGCAATACATGTAACGTGTATGTGTCTAATGTATTATGTTATATCATGACCCTGTGATTCCGTGCAGATGTACATATGCAACAGAGAGCACTATGGGTATTTGCCTCTGCCCCCGAAYCAACAGCAAGGTCAGGAGGAGGAGGTGGAGAGATTTAGCCACACCATGACTGAGGCTCTGAGTGAGACGAATCCTTTCTTACATTTCTGCACAAATCTTGGAATGACATTAATGCATGATTTCCACGAACGTTCGAGCAAGGTCTGAGCATTCTGATTTAGTTTAGGATATTCTCTCTCTCTCTCTCTCACACACACACCCCCTCACTATCTTTAAATATATCCCTCCACGCTTGCCTTCTACTTCCTTTAGTGCTTTCCCCACACCTACAGACCAGTACCTGTGAAGCTGTTAYACTCCCCTCACTTTAACAGCCTTGTCAGAATGCCCACTCCTCTGTTATAGCTCACTATCTATCTCTTTCTCTCCTTCATCACGATCCCTCTCTTGAGAGAATCCCCAAAATGGTCATTAACGAGAGACTGAGGAATTCCTTTGGAAATCATAGATAGCCAATGTCTTAACACAGTGTGATCTGCTTTTATTTAATAATAAGAGTCTAATACAGATATTTTTCTGCAGTCGATTGTCAAATCAAATTCAAATCAAATGTATTTATAAAGCCATTTTTACATCAGCAGATGTCACAAAGTGGCTATACAGAAACCCAGCCTAAAACCCCAAACAGCAAGCAATGCAGATGTAGAAGCACYGTGGCTAGGGAAAACTCACTAGAAAGGCAGGAGCCTAGGAAGAAACCTAGAAAGGAACCAGGCAATGAGAGGTGGCCAGTCCTCTTCTGGCTGTGCCAGGTAGTGATTATAAGAGTACATGGCTATATTGTTTTTCATGATGTTCAAAATTTWAAATATGACCAGCAGGGTTGAATAATAATCACAGTGGTTGTAGAGGGTGCAACAGGTCAGTACCTCCGGAGTAAATGTCAGTTGACATTTCATAGCCGAGCATTCAAAGGTTGATCATGAAGCCCTACAAATACATGCACCATACACTTAAACCTGGAAAAGATTGGATTTGATGAGGTTCTGAGAATGCCCTTACAGTACATCCACTGTATAGTGTGTCTTTAGTCATCCACTGTTATTCATTTCATACAAATCATGAGAAAGGGGATAAAGGATGGAACTGTCTATTCTCCCCWCCTTCATTCTATATCTTTTGGATTCATCCGAAGTAGCGCTTTGAGCGGCGGGATCGAATGCTGAGCACCCTCTCCGTTCTGGGCATCCATATTACACTGACAGAGGTGGTGGATGGCAAGTACGACACCACAACCAAAAAGCACATTACGTAACGCCTGCACCTGTTACTTCTGAAGAGAATAAAAGACATTGCCTGCTATCCATACTGAATCCTCACTCCACTCCACTATTGCTCCAATTAGTGAAGCATGGGATTCATAAAAACCGTGAAACTTCGATTATTATCTATATCATAATCTTCCTTTGATCTTTTCTTCGAACGTTTGTGCTACATTTTGTCTGATAAAAAACAGGTGCCAATGCTGCACAGGTGCAYACCTGAAGTAAATCTAGCACTAAGCATCTGGGCTGGGTTTGAACATTTGGAATGATGTTTTAACTAATCTTTTATTTTCTTCTCTTTTGTTCGGAGCTCTGYACACCTCCCAGCTGCAGGCAATGGGCATAGACATGTTGCCTGAGTACAAAGACGCGTATTCGGGGCGTGTCCTGACTCGGATGCTTCCTCAGTCACTACAACATCTGGAAACAGGTGCAAATCTAGTCCATACATGCAAATTGATTCTATACACCTGCAAAACATTGCATAAAAATCCTAATAAACATTGATAGCTGCTACTTTTATTGATTGTGTTAAGGATCTGTAACAGTGCTCAAACTACTTTACTACAACTAGTTTGTTACTTGATAAATGGAGAGATACAGGATACACTACATGACCAAAGGTATGTGGACACCTGCTCGTCGAACATCTCATTACAAAATCATGAGCATTAATATGGAGTTGGTCCCCCCTTTGCTGCTATAACAGCCTCCATTCTTTTGGGAATGCTTTCCACTAACAGCCTCCATTCGTTTTGGAATGCTTTCCACAGCCACAAGAGCATTGGTGAGGTCGGGCACTGATATTGGGCGATTAGGCCTGGCTCACAGTCGGCTTTCCAATTCATCCCAAAGGTGTTCAATGGGGTTGAGGTCAGGGCTCTGTGCAGGCCAGTCAAGTTCTTCCACACTAATCTCAACAAACCATTTCTGTATGGACCTCGCTTTGTGCACGGGGGCATTGTCACGCTGAAACAGGAAAGGGCCTTCCCCAAACTGTTGTCACAAAGTTGGAAGCACGGAATCGTCTAGAATGTCATTGTATGCTGTAGCATTAAGATTGTCCTTTACTGGAACTAAGGGGCCTAGCCCGAACTATGAAAAACAGCCCCAGACCATTATTCCTCCTTCACCAAACTTTACAGTTGGCACTATGCATTAGGGGAGGTAGTGTTCTCCTGCCATCTGACAAATTCAGATTCGTCCGTCGGACTGCCAGATGGTGAAGCGTGATTAATCACTCCAGAGAACACYTTTCCACCAGCAGACGCTTGGCATTGTGCATGGTTATCTTAGGCTTGTGTGCGGCTGCTCGGCCATGGAAACCCATTTCATGAAGCTCCCAACAAACAGTTATTGTGCTGACGTTGCTTCCAGAGGCAGTTTGAAATTCGGTWGTGAGTGTTTCAACCGAAGACAGACGATTTTTAKYCGRKACGCACTGCAGCACTTGGCGGTCCCATTCTGTGGTCTACCACTTCGTGTCTGAGCCGTTGTTGCTCCAAGACGCTTCCACTTCACAATAGCAGCACTTACAGTTGACTGGGYCAGCTCTAGCAGGGCAGAAATTTGATGAACTGACTTGTTGGAAAGGTGGCATCCTATGACGGTGCAATGATGAAAGTCACTTAGCTCTTCAGTAAAGCCATTCTACTGTCAATGTTTTCCTATGGAGATTGCATAACTGTGTGCTTGATTTTATACACCTGTCAGCAATGGGTATGGCTGAAATAGCCGAATCCACTAATTTGAAGGGGTGTCCACATACGTGTGTATATATAGTGTAGAAGGCGATGTAAATTGTTTTAATGTATCAAGCATTTGGAGATTCGAACCCTGGCTCAGTGGCCGTCCTGTGGTGAATGTCACCCTCTAGGTTTTGAAACAGGGACTGCAGCATATGCTGGTGCTGGAATACYCGGTTCCGCAGCAGACTGGTGACCATCATGGAGAATGTGGACCAAGAGGGACTGGATTGGGATCTGATGTGAGAGCTGATTGGCTGCACACACACACGCGAACACACCCAGATAGACAGACAGCGCAGCTCAATAGGCTAAAATMGCTTATTTTTCTAGGAATACTTAATAAAACGAATGGAACAAGGTTGAAGCTTCTCCCTCTCTACCTCAGCTACAGTMKATTCGGAAAGTATTCTGACCCCTTCCCTTTTTCCACATTTTGTAACGTTACAGCCTTATTCTAAAATGTATTCAATTCTAATTGTTTTCTCACCAATCTACACACAATACCCCATGATGACAAAGCAAAAACGTTTTTTTTTTAGAAATTGTTGCAAATTTATACAAAAACCCCTCTGTAAATATCTCATTAACATAAGTATTCAGACCCTTTACTCAGTACTTTGTTAAAGCACCTTTGGCAACGATTACAGCCTCGATCCTACTTGGGTATGACGCTACAAGCTTGGCACAACTGTATTTGGCTAGTTTRTCCCATTCTTCTCTTCAGATCCTCTCAAGCTCTGTCAGTTGGWTGGGGAATGTCGCTGCATAGCTATTTTCAGGTCTCCAGAGATGTTCGATCGGGTTCAAGTCCGGGCTCTGGCTGGGCCACTCAAGGACATTCAGAGGAGTCTGAATACTTTCCGAATGCACTGTATGTGGGGCATAAGCGGCTAAAGGTGAAGTAGCCAAAGCGCTGGGTGGAGGGGGTCTGTAACATGGTACACCCTGTTTACTCCCACTGGATCCTGGTCTACACCCTGTCCCTGCAGAGGGGCAAGAGCCTCCTGGGGGCCCTTTTGCAAGATGCTGCCTGTGGACGAAAACCCGCCTTTCATGTTCAATAAGCAKCCAAGGTGAGTTCCAGTGGTTGGACAAAGTATATTTTCATACAGGCTTTTGCTTTTTTAACTGCAGTGTTCACTCTTTTTCACACTATCTTTCTCCAGCAAGCACCTTATTTAGCAAGTACATGCTTGTTGAGTGACATTTGCCCGTGTAAACCCTGTGTTTGCTGATCTTAAAGGAAAACTTCACTCAACAACTATCTTTTGGCATTTTTTTCATTAGTCTACTGTTGCTACTGTCCCAAAATGTATTGCATGTCAGTAGTCAAGTTTTCAAGATATTGGACTATCAAGATGCAAAGTGTCACCTGCCACATCATCATGGTGATGCATTTTGTGACTGTATCAACAGTGGACGAATTATATAAATACCAAAAGATAGTTTTTGAGTGGATTTTTCCTTTAAGAGACCAGATAGTGACCAAAACGGTGCAAACAATATGGTGATGGTTCCAGGTGAAGGGGCCTTGTGGAGCAAGGGGAAGGGGTTGTTTTCAGACCGGGCATGTCTGAAAACAACTGTCCTTGCCCTCAGAGAGGAGTAGAGGGACGTCCTATGCCCCCAGGCATCGCCAAAGAAGGAGGCATGCCTCCACCCTTGCCCGCCAGCATACACAGAGATTAACTCTATCCATCAGCCAGCTCTGTCTCTCTGTCGAACCGTCTGGTTTCACAGCGCCTCAAAAATGGAACTTGAATGGGAGTCTATGGCAGGAGCTGCAAAAACAGCCGCCGGTTTTAGTTTTTTCTGATTGCTTAGGCACTATCTTTGAAACTATAGGCAATTTTTTCAAAACTCAACACACTAACCACAAAACCTTACACCAAACCAGCAAAACATTATACAAGCAAACAATTCTTGCAAAACTCTTCAAACTCTTTTAGAAAATTGTGTTTCTGCCTCAATACAGTACACACAAATCATAATTTGTATAAGCACACAAAGCACCAACTAGGCACTGATAGTATAAATGAAAAACACTTGTGGCTTTTTCTTTTTCTGTGTGCAGGGCATAGCAGTTTGCAATAAAGGTTTGTCATACATGTAGTAAACACATACACACAGGTATCCAAATGTGTAAAGTATGGATGTGTATTCCGAACATAACACACTATCAATACAAATAGGGGGCAAAAGTATATATATTTTTTCTCTCCAAATGTTCTAACACTCCTCAAAGAACAAAAGCGCAGTAGAAGAAAACAAAAACATTTGTGCTAGAGAAAAAAGAACAGAAAAAAAAATGGCCTTCTTTGTGGTTCTGACCATAAGACTTCATCCACATCACATGCGATGTTGTCTTGAGCTAGGCAGCGTGGAAAGTATCGCCTGGAGTGTCGTGCAGTGTTGTATGGGCTTAGGATTGCATGATGGTGAAGGACGCCGTTTTGACTAACACATTGTTATGTTGCCACCACGTTGTCCCGGGACATTGATGATGGCACGGTGTCCGATGAAGTTTCTGCCGCAGCCSCTTGTTTTTGCAAGGTTGAAACCTGACTCGTCCACATATATTAGCTCATGATGCACTGCTTCTAGCTCRGCGACTAGACGAAAACAATGTAGCACAGTAGGAAAAGACAGGGATCAGTCAATATGATGTAGCACRATACACTTCCAGATCCAGTACCAATGATAGGATAGTATAGCTTACCTGCACATATTCATATCTCAGTTGTTTTAGACGGTCTGAGTTTCTTTCGAAAGGGACTGTACAGCTGCTTCATCCTAATTCTATTGCGTTTCAGTAGACGAGACAGTGCAGASACTCACTCTGTTGACGTTTTGGAATATGGTGTTATCTACCATTATGTGGTCCTGCAGTTCTCTGGGTCTGATGCAGTTATTTGCAATGACCACATTAACAATGTGGGTCTCCTGCTCTGGGCTGAACAGTCGACCTCTTCCACCAGATACTGTTTTTTTTGCAGTTCTGTAAAAACATTTGAATGGTTTCAGTGACAGATCCTTCTCATTATGAAAGTACAGTACATATTACTGTACCAGTAAGACTACAGCACTTAGTTACTTACCGGTTTTCATTTTGAAATATCCGAATGATACCTGCAACAGTATAGCGGCTCAGATATYGTTGAACCCGCCTCCCTCATGCTCATCCAATGGTTGGCAATATGGTCAACCACAGTCGCCCTGATTTCATCAGGTATTGTGTTCCTGACTCCCCTTCCTCCTCCCCGTCCTACTTCACCTCTTCGTCCTCCTCTAGTTCTCACCCCTCTTACTCTGTGTCCAATATTGGCCTCCATTGTTGTCCAAACCAAATGTTTACCTGTGGTCTATTTACTGCTCAAGCMCTGATTTGTAAGTGAACTCATGATCTAAAAGGGTTTTCACATGTGTCAATGTGGAAAGGCAATTGGCGAAATAGTGTAGCAATGTAGAGACKAATGTTTACAGCTTTGCTAGAGGTGTATTATTAAATTGCAAACTAAGTGTAAAGCAGTGAGGTGAGTTTACAGTTTTGAAAAACGCGTGTTATAAAATTACAAAGCAGAGAACGTGCATTCAGTTAGGCACACTTGGTAAATGCATTGGCTACTAGTGTTAATGGTTTCAGAGATACTGCTTCAAGAATCACTGTTGGTGTTTAAGCATTCAGAAATAATAATAATTGGCTGATCTCTCAGACCATCACCATCTAGCGCAACCTTCCCCATACATTGTGGACTTCAAAGTGATTTAAACAAGGAAGTGAATTTGGAAAATCTGAAKGTTGGCTTAGAAATAGTTTTCACAAATAAACATATGCCCGAACTCAGAATCAATTGGGCTTCCCCAAAATAATATATTGTGAAGTCTCATCTAATGCAACTATTGCAGGCTCGATCCCTCTCCGTTTCCACTAGCTTCCACAGCCACAAAGTCAAAATTGGCTTTGTCAAAAGTTCCAAACAGTCCTACGTTGTTACCAGGCTCTATGCCCCCGCAATTTGAACCAGAGGCCAAGGTCACAAACAATCATCCCAAAATGTATTGAAGTTACTTATAGATGGTGCTGAGCAATTAGTGCTTCTTGAGGTTGGTTCGATTATTAAAAAATAATTACGATTTGATTATTTTTTAAACCATCAAATGCATCATGCAATATGTGGGTTGAATGCTTTAACACAGAATTAAATCTTTCATAAAAGTCCCATGATTGCTTATCACTTTTTAACCATCAGTTATTCACATGACTTTAATAACATATTTCAGTTCTGTATATTACATTTGTTTTATTTGATGACTATTATTTCATTCCAAGTCATCTCATTTCAAAATCACTATTTTAGTAGTTCTTCGAAGTAAATAAGGCATACTTTTATGACTGCTGAATACCAATATCTTACGAAGCAACTGCTCTCTATGCATCTCCTCAACACAGACCGAACATGTAGTCYCGCAGTGGATTATGGTCAATGTAGTTAATTATCACATTTGCTGTGCTAAACTATGTACCACATTGGCCTGTTGGAAACTACAACTCCCTACTACATTGCACAGTACAGGCATGATCTGATTTCRTTCTAGAGAAACTGCAGTGCAATGCGCGCGTTGAGCTCACAGAAACAAACAAAGAAATGGAATACTAATGATTGAACCAATGTTCACAAATTTGTTTCAAAAATGAAAAATAACTGACATTTCGGTTAATCGCTCGGCACTACTTATAGATGATTTGGACAACGCGTAAACAATGCTAATATAGATACCATTGGATTGTGCCACAGATGCAAATAAATTAGCAGTGGCCAGGTAAACAACCAAAGCATTTATTTCTTTCATATCATACTTTGTCTATCGACTGCTTACAGGGTAAGAAACCCAATGTAATATTGTCATTTGGGTGAATTATCCATTTAAAAAAGGGATTGATCAAATGTTCCTTACTTTAAATGCCATCTCAGACAACCTTCCCTTTAACGTTAACAATATTGACAATGAAGTGAATATATGTCAAGTATAGCTGAACATTTAAATACAGTTTCAAGTRAATAGTATCTGTTAAGTCACCTATTAAGAAGAACATGACCCACACAACCAAAACATTCAACTTAAGGTTCGTATTTATTATTTTAAAAAGCACTGGCAGTTTTGTATCAAGCAAACAATGGAACCAAATTATTAGCATTGTTCCATATCACCAAAAAGAATGAGCTATGAAAAAAAGAATGAAACCACACAAATGATAAGTCATAATAAATTAATCAGCAAAATAATAGAAACACATGCTTAGACTTGGGTGTTGCACAGGAAATATGGAAGTTCCAGCGCTCAATTCTTAAAAGACACCTGAGAGTATAAATATCAGCGAGCATGTCACAGCCGTATTAAATTATTTCAACAGTTCCTCTTATCGACGTAAAACAAAGCTGTAATAAGAAGTTTCTTAAATAATTACATTATTCATGTAAAATGTAGCTTTAAAAAAAATCTAAAAACATTGGTTTTGTATGCACAATGCCTATTATTTTTTATTAGTGTATGGTGGGAAACAATAGGCATTGTTTGCCCTAGGTGTTCAGTGAAGGACATAGTTTGAGATATGTGGTTGTGTCCCCCCCCCAAAGCCAGTTTAAGTGGTTTGTCAAATCTCTATTGATTAATTGGTAACTTTATCTGAAGGGTTACCTACATAAGGACTTCATAACCCATACATTACACATTTGTAAGCAGTTGAGTATTTCATAAATGCCTATGTTAACGGCAAATGGTGACATAACTGAGATATCAATTTGCGGCTGTCGACATTAGTTTATGGAATGTATGGGTTATGAAGTTCTTATGTAGGTTACAGAATTCATCTAACGCAGTAGGTCCAAATTGAAATKMTCAATATTGTGCAGGGMAGTGATACATAACAGCACATTTGTATAAGACGCATGCCAAAACTGATGATCAGCACTACTGAACACCCAGGGGTTAGTAAAAATACTAMGGYYAAAAAATAAGTGTTAAGCACAGTCAAAACTCTGTACACACAGCATACATAAGAACATAGACAAGACAAACTAAAGAGACGTTTCCTCTGGCGGAGTGTCGTTTTCAATTGAAGAGCAGAAGAAGTTCAAACCTAAGGCTCGATTGGCTTTTGAAGCAATTTTGATCCAACTACTTTCCAAGGGAAGACAAAATATTACACAAAACAAATTGTGAGGTAAATTATTGTTACTCTTTGTGGAATAATTACAATTTTGACGAGGCAGACTTGCTTAGTCACCATGTCAGAAAATGAAACAAAAGCATTTGTAAAATGATGAGATCCCATGGAGACATTCACAATTCATTCAAAAACATAGTAAAAGTATTTGATAAGTAATATTGTGCCTTTGAAGTTATATAGTCCATGTGTGTTTGAGATAACTGCCCGCAGTTACCAACAGCTGTCAGATTGTAATAACTTGTGAAAATGTGTACAAATGGCAAAAGCGTTTCCAACTAAAAAGTTGAATACATCCCATTACAATGGAARGAACAGTGCTCAAATAATGCAGCAAAAATGAACAATTAAAGTCAGTCTGTTAGTGGAGACATGAGAGAAGGAAGACATTGGAGGGACTCTATGAGGAGGTGCCTTAGTCATGCAATTCAATCTTCCTGTGGAAGAAATGACCGTTTTAACAAGGCTCTGAGAGTACAGTGTTATCGTGTRTGAGAAAAGCCAGATATATAGAATCAAGTCATTATGACGAGGACCTGAATGACCAGCAAATAAACAAACAAAACAAAATACACGTAATAATCCCAATCTATCCTTTATAGCACTTCCTAAAGCACTTGGACAAATGTGGCTTACTAACCATTGGTTATAATAAATATAATGAGATAACTTGTATCTTTATCAAATTCCACAGTGTTCAATTGTAGAAGCATATTAATACAGTGAATACCTATCACATAAATTAGCCAAGTAGCGTTCAAAATACCTGCAAGAAAAYGTTTCATATTGCATATGTGTATTTGTGATGTGTCGACGAGTTGGAGTAAAACTGTAGAATTGATTCAAACTGTAAACACGGTATAAAAAAAAAAGTATGAAATTGTTTAAGGCTTTCTGAGTTTCCTGAAGTGTTTGTTCACTGAGACAATTAAGTAAGAATGTCCATTTGCTGGACAYACAGTGAAAATAGTAGAAAGCGTCTTCTCTTTCTCTAACAAAACGGAAATAGAGACAGACACACACACACACTCTCTTACACACGCACAAGCAGCGCTATCCTATCCAAGCGTATACGCCGTCACCCCTAATATAAGGACTACAATTCATCACAAGTATTACTTCCTCTAATAGAATTTAAGGATATTCTCTACAATAGAAGCTTAAAGCATTTGCATCGGTATCCGACATAATACAACGTGTATCATGTGTCAACGTTTCATGGATGGTCAAAAAAAAAAAAAGATCTAGAATTAATAAGGGTGGCCTGCAAACTGCTAGTCTTGAGCGGTTTAAACCATTCATCATCAGTACTATGAAAGTGAAGCTGGCCTGCAATGTAAATGATAATGCAGTAAATACAATATTGCAAAAACATGACATACCTAAGCCAACTAAATTTATTTGAACAACAAAAAAAACTCATACGACAAAAACACATGGAATGTGCAACCTCTAAAACTGTGGATGTGGGACAGCAAAGCGGCTCCCCTTCTACTCGACCTCTGCCTTGCTACGCCTCTCGCTAAATATCACTAAAATGGCGCCAACAAAAAAAGGAAACGGGCACAGTAAAAAAAAAAACGCGTGTAGCGCCATCTCTTTAAAATAAGCCGAGAAAGGAGGAAAGCATTTGGCCGCTGCGTGCTGAGACTGCGGACTGAAGACATTGAGAATTCCCTGCATGCGTGAGTGTTTTTCAGGGAAAGGGTTGGAGAGAATTGAGGTTGTGTTGAGCATTGAGAGTAGTGTTGTCTTCATCCGTCGAGGGTGGGTGGTGGTGAATGCAACCCCATCCAGGTCCTGTTTGTGGTGAGTGGTGGACAGGCTGGGGCCTGGCTCGTGGATCTGATTGCACTGTGACCCTTGCTGATCCCAGCCCTAGATGTGGAAGTGAACCCACTGACCCTTCACACTACTGGCCCYTGGCGGGGCTGGACACCCCCTGGCCCCCGGAGGACGAGCTCTTACGGCCCAGCATGGACGGCTGGAAGTCGGGGTGYCGGCGGGCGTGCTTGATGAGATGGTCGCTTCGCATGAAGCGCTTGTCGCACAGTGGGCACAGGAAGCGCTTCTCGCCCGTGTGGGTGCGCATGTGGCGAGCCAGCTCGTCAGAGCGGGCAAATTTCTTCTCACAGTCGGACCAGATGCAGGGAAAGGGTCGTTCACCTGGTGAAGGGAGACAGAAAGAGTCTAGGTCTACACCAAACTTTTGAATTAAAATACTGAGTCCAGTCAGACTGYGGGTCAAGCATTGCCCTGCTTGTGCCAATCACTAACACAAGCCATTAAGGTAGAAACACATATAGCGGTTGGTAGTAAYGTAAATTCTTGGGAGACCCTTATATACCCATCAATTTGGTAAAGAAAAGTTTACAATATTATCAGCACCCTTTTTTAATGCAAGGAAATCAACCTATTTTGAAAAGAAAAACTTTAATCTATCTGGTCATGGTTCATATGGGCAGTGAAGAGTGAAATMTAGAAAAGTGAATGCAAAATGTAGACCGCAATAGATATTGACACTCATACGGTAGGCTACCTCCAACATATGGTAGGCGGCCATAGAAGAGGCCTCCCTCAACACCTCCACACGTCTCCTAGGAAAGGCTCTAACTGGGTTCAGACATGTGAAACCTTCAAAGGGCTGCCTTGTTTCGAAAGTGATTAACTTGACACAAAGTTGTGAAATACCTTTTAAATTATCCACATTAAAAGTGWGAAAATGTTCATTTAAAGCAGGCTTTCCCAAACTACAATTTTCCACAAATGGGTAAGCCCGGCTAATAACCTACTGTAAAATGGTTTGAAGGGGGGTGAGGACACTTAACGTTATATAAGATGATAACCCCAATGTGAAATCTGTAAGGCTATTTCGTGGCCCTAGAACAGTGCCGTAATCGCGTAATAGCACTCAAACGAGGGGGTGCTAGGGGCTATATTCAAGACCGCAAAGCGGACCAKCGTTTTGCAACACGCCCAACTCGGTCTGTGCTAGGCGGGATCCCTACCCCTCACCCCCCCACTCCCGTTTTGTGGGCGTTCCCTGACGACTTGTTCTTTTCAATACGGTTTCCTCTTCTAATCCATCTGCGCCTGTTATTTCACTGACCCTGAACCTCAAGACTGTGCGGACACCTGATGCATGTACACAAAGTAACAGCTCTAAACATACAACTTTGACGTGGAAAACGATGACAGACGTGGATGATTTCAACAAAGAAAACTGTGTTTTTCTACAAAGACCTGACTCTCACCTAATGGCCACWTTGATGCGAGGTGGGATTAAACGATTTGGCAGCTCGAGCTAAAAGAACCACGGTGCCTGCGCAAACGCCCCCGAACGCTACGTTTCTCTCTCGAACTCACTCGTCGTATGCAAATCTAGCCTAGATGTAACATGTTCGTCACTAGTCACTATGCTTTTTCGTCCAGCCCCATTCTTTTGTTCGTTTACTTCTTTGTTATGAGCCCTCTGGTTGGGGAGTTTTTCCCTCTTTCGGTGAGTATTGTACAAACTCGCGGGTAAACGACAACCACCCAATGTACAGTATATATCCCTGTGAAGAAAAACACCTTTCTTCAGGGGAAAAAAGTGATATTTGTAGAGAGGAGAGTGACACAAAAGGAGGAGTGTTTAGTGAGTARGGCCAAACTAGAAGTTCTGGAACAACTTGGATAATAAAGGGTTGTTTGTTCAGATTACATGCCCAATTTTTTTTCTACAGTTAATGCTAGCTACATAATTGTACCTGTATGGGTTCTGATATGGGCTTTCAGATGAGACGATTTCCCATAAACTCTGTCACAGCCGTCGAACGTGCACTGGTGTCGTTTTACTGGGGACCGAGGCGCTCCTCCTCCCCACTGTTGCTGAGTGGCATTGTACTGTCCAGGAATTGGAGTAGCAGAGGGGGTCATGGTWGGGGTAGTTGAGTCAGACAACGTGGTGTAGCCGCTCTCCCCACACGAGGAGTTGCTGCTTTCCGAGTAGGCCGACATGGGCCGGAACTTGCTGTGGAGGTCCGTGAGGATCCCGGCCACCTTCATCATGTTGGCTCCCTCGAGTCTCATTGTCTCGCGCACCTCCCTGTCCTCGTTCGACCCTTCAGGCTCCCCAGGAAGAAGGGCCTGGGGAGGGGGCTGGGCTGCAACTGGGGTGGGTCGGTGTAGGACGGGACCGCTAGATATCGACACCAGACATTCGGCGGCGAAGTAATCGGAATAGTCCATCATCGACATAATGTTTTACCTTTGACTTRAGCAAGTCCTTTATCGTGTAAAATTCCGTCTTGTTTTCAGAGTCGTTTTCGAAGCGGACTAGCCAGAGATGTCGACCTCGTTTTAGCAGACGAACTCCTTGGACCGACCTTTCTAGCTATCCCTATACCGTCACAAAGTCTGATAAGTATGCTCGAAAACATCCAATTATATCAAACAAAATAAGAATATATARTGCCCAAACTTGCCCGTGCCTTCTGCCCACATGCGTGCTTTACATCGTCCGACGGTTCATTGTGTCTGCCTCTGAAAAGCCGGTCAAACCTACGCCCCCCTGTATAGAGCACCACGCACAAACTTACGTTACGGACTGACGTGAACTGCGGGCGTGGTTGAAGCAAACGACCGATACAAACAGCGTGGAGTCGTGGCTGAGTTGATGGGGGAGCCATAGCCAGTGGCGGACTGGAACATGAATTCGGCCTTGGCATTTTATCCACACCAGCCCACATCATTGGGCACACCGCTAACTCACCACCACCATCAGGTGTACATTATAAAATCCAATATAATGAGTTAGGCTATATTGCAAATTAGGGCTTGTCATATTCCCCTGAATCATCACCTACCCTAGGTGTTCAAATAAAATGTTATTGGACACATTACATGTTTAGCAGGTGTTATTGCGGGTGTAGCGAAATGCTTGTGTTTCTAGCTCCAACTGTGAAGTAATATCTAACAATTCACAATAATACACACAATACACACAAACCTAAAAGTAAAATAATGGAATTAAGGAATATATAAATATTAGGATGAGCAGTGTCGGAGTGGCATTGACAAAAATACAGTGGAATAGAAACCAGTATATACCTGGGAGATGAGTAAAGCAAAAATATGTAAACATTGAAGTAACTTGTGTTCCATTATTAAAGTGGCCAGTGKTTTSAAGTCTATGTATATAGGGCAGCAGCCTCTAAGYTGCAGGGTTARGTAACCGGGTGGAAGCRGCCTAGTGATGACTATTTYACAGWCTGATGGRCTTAAGATAGAAGCTGTTTTTCAGTCTCTTTGTCCTAGCTTTGATGCACCTGTACTGACCTCGCCTTCTGGATGATAGRGGMGTGAACAGGCAGTGGCTTGGGTGGTTGTTSTGCTTGATTATATTTTTGGCCTTCCTGTGACATCGGGTGCTGTAGGTGTCATGGYGGGCAGATAGTTTGCCCCCGGTGATGCGTTGAGCAGACTGCACCACCCTCTGGAGAGCCCAGCGGTTGCTGGCGGTGCAGTTGCCGTACCAGGCGGTGATACAGCCCGACAAGATGCTCTCAATTGTGCATCTGTAAAAGTTTGTGAGGGTTTTAGGTGCCAAGCCAAATTTCTTCAGCCTCCTGAGGTTAAAGAGGCGCTGTTGTGCCTTCTTCACSACACTGTCTGTGTGAGTGGACRATTTCAGATCGTCCGTGAAGTGTAGAGCGGCACACAATTAGCCCAGCGTCGTCCGGGTTTGGCCGGGGTAGGCCGTCATTGTAAATAAGAATTTGTTCTTAACTGACTTGCCTAGTTAAATAAAGGTTAAATAAAAATWAAAAATACGCAGAGGAACTTGAAGCATTCCATGTGCTCTACTGCGGTCCTGTCAATGTGGATAGGGGCGTGCTCCCTCTGCTGTTTCCTGAAGTCTAAAATCAACTCCTTCATTTTGTCGACATTGAGTGAGAGGTTATTTTCCTGGTACCACACTCCCAGGGCCCTGGCACCACCTGGGGGCGGCCCGTCAGGAAGTCCAGGACCCAGTTGCACAGGGTGGGGTTCAGACCCAGGGCCCGAYCTTAATGATGAGCTTGGAGGGTACTATGGTGTTGAAGGCTGAGCTATAGTCATTGAACAGCATTCTGATGTTCTTATTCCTCTTGTCCAGATGGGATAGMGCAGTGTAATGGCGATTGCATCGTCTGTGGATCTATTGTGGCGGTAAACAAATTGAAGTGGGCTAGGGTGTCAGGTAAGGTAGAGGTGATATGATTCTTAACTATCCTCTCAAAGCATTTCATGATAACAGAAGTGAGTGCTAGTCATTTCGTTCAGTTACCTTTGCTTTCTTGGTTACAGAAACAATGGTGGACATCTTGAAGCAAGTGGGGACAGCAGACTGGGATATGGAGAGATTGAATATGTCCGTTAACATGCCAGCTGGTCTGCTTATGCTCTGAGGACGCGGCTAGGGATGCCATCTTGGCCGACAGCCTTGCGAGGGTTAACACGCTTAAATGTCTCACTCATGTCGGCCACGGAGAACGAGAGCCCACAGGCCTTGGGAGCGGGCTGCGTCGTTGACACTGTGTTATCCTCGAAGCGGGCTAAGAAGGTATTTAGCTTGTCTGGGAGCAAGACGTCGGTGTCCACYAAGTGGCTGGTTTTCCCTTTGTTATCCGTGATTGTCTGTAGACCCTGCCACATACATCTCATGTCTGAGCCGTTGAATTGCGACTCCACTTTGTCTCTGTTTGAGGGGTGCTGAAGAGTATTTCTGTCTGTAATAAAGCCCTTTTGTGTGGAAAAATGTAATCTGATTGGCTGTGGCTGGCTCCCCAATGGGTGGGCCTGTCCCCGTCCAGGCCCACCCATGGCTGCGCCCCATTGCCCAGTCATGTGAAATCCATACATTAGGGCCTAAGGAATTTATTTAAATTGACTSTTTTGCTTCTATGAACTGTAACTCAGTAAAATAATTGAAATTGTTGCATGTTGTGTTTATAATTTTGTTCAGTGTACATAGAGTACATGAAAAAAAATATGTATGATATTTCTACAACCATGAAAATGTATGATGCTTTTTTTCTTAATTTCATCCATAGTAGATCATCATTTATACTCTGTAAAAATAACCAATGGTTTCGGTTCCTCTTTCAATTCATCTGAGAATGTCCCTATTCTATTTGAGGTCTATTACCTAAGAGATGAGGCAAGACAAGGACACTAGATGTCCCTCTACTTCAGCCAATGACATCCTCCATATATACTGTAGCTTCACATAACCCAGTCACAGCCCATGTTCTCTGGCTGTCTGTTTGTGAAGKCATCTGTCACACAATAATTACTCACTAAAGCAAATCTGACCTCAATAATAGTGGATATCATGCTGTAATAGACTTATAATACGGCATATCAGTGGGGCAGGAGAACAGTATTTGATACACTGCCGATTTGCAGGTTTTCCTACTTACAAAGCATGTAGAGGTCTGTAATTTTTATCATAGGTACACTTCAACTGTGAGAGACGCGAATCTAAAACAAAAATCCAGAAAATCACATTGTATGATTTTTTAAGTAATTAATTAGCATTTTATTGCATGACATAAGTATTTGATACATCAGAAAAGCAGAACTTAATATTTGGTACAGAAACCTTTGTTTGCAATTACAGAGATCATACGTTTCCTGTAGTTCTTGACCAGGTTTGTACACACTGCAGCAGGGATTTTGGCCCACACCTCCTCCATACAGACCTTCTCCAGATCCTTCAGGTTTCGGGGCTGTCGCTGGGCAATACGGACTTCTAGCTCCCCTCAAAGATTTTCTATTGGGTTCAGGTCTGGAGACTGGCTAGGCCACTCCAGGACCTTGATATGCTTCTTACGGAGCCACTCCTTAGTTGCCCTGGCTGTGTGTTTCGGGTCGTTGTCATGCTGGAAGACCCAGCCATGACCCATCTTCAATGCTCTTACTTAGGGAAGGAGGTTGTTGGCCAAGATCTCGCGATACATGGCCCCATCCATCCTCCCCTCAATACGGTGCAGTCGTCCTGTCCCCTTTGCAGAAAGCATCCCCAAAGAATGATGTTTCCACCTCCATGCTTCACGGTTGGGATGGTGTTCTTGGGGTTGTACTCATCCTTCTTCTTCCTCCAAACATGGCGAGTGGAGTTTAGACCAAAAAACTCTATTTTTGTCTCATCAGACCACATGACCTTCTCATTCCTCCTCTGGATAATCCAGATGGTCATTGGCAAACTTCAGACGGTCCTGGACATGCGCTGGCTTGAGCAGAGGGACCTTGCGTGCACTGCAGGATTTTAATCCATGACGGCGTAGTGTGTTACTATTGGTTTTCTTTGAGACTGTGGTCCCAGCTCTCTTCAGGTCATTGACCAGGTCCTGCCGTGTAGTTCTGGGCTGATCCTCACCTTCCTCATGATCATTGATGCCCCACGAGGTGAGATCTGCATGGACGCCCAGACGCGAGGGTGATTGACCGTCATCTGAACTTCTTCCATTTCTAATAATTGCGCCAACAGTTTGTGCCTTCTCACCAAGCTGCTTGCCTATTGTCCTGTAGCCATCCCAGCCTTGTGCAGGTCTACAATTTGATCCCTGATGTCCTTACACAGTCTTCTGGTCTTGGCCATTGTGGAGAGGTTGGAGTCTGTTTTGATTGAGTGTGTGGACAGGTGTCTTTTATACAGGTAACGAGTTCAAACAGGTGCAGTTAATACAGGTAATGGTGGAGAACAGGAGGGCTTCTTAAAGAAAAACGAACAGGTCTGTGAGGCCGGAATTCTTACTGGTTGGTAGGTGATCAAATACTTATGTCATGCAATAAAATGCAAATTAATTACTTAAAAAATCATACAATGTGATTTCTGGATTTTTGTTTTAGATTCCGTCTCTCACAGTTGAAGTGTACTATGATAAAAATTACAGACCTCTACATGCTTTGTAAGTAGGAAACCTGCAAAATAGGCAGTGTATCAAATACTTGTTCTCCCCACTGTAGGTATAAGATTAATCGGATAGACCTTTATGTACAGGCCCCCCATCCTAGGAACGCCCAGGCAATGCTTAATTGCGTGCACCCTGGCCGGTGTAGGTTTCGACTGTTATGGGGTGTTGTGATGTTTTGCATCCCGCCACGTTCTTAAAAATTCGCGTTGTCCGCGCGCCATGTGGTAGTGCCCCCCCCATCCTAATGAACCCCACAATAAACATGGGCAACCCTTGCTTARTTACAATGTAATGGGTGGGTTATATGAGGACAAAGATGCATAGCTGTAAGACTTGGGTCACAGAGAAGAAGTCTACTGTATCGTATTTGCAACACTTTGACAACCAAGTTGCCATAACATTGTTGATTCTCACTAAAAAACAACAAATATAAAACTTTTAAATCCCACAGTGTGTTGTGCTTTTCTGTCTGGAACCCTTCTTTCGCCATATGGGGGTTTATATACCATAGAGAGGCTTTGCATTGAGTGGGGGCCCAATGTTATGTCAAGTGATTGGCTCAGTGGATGTTTGTAGCTCCAGGCTGGAAGGTATTTCCTGATTGGATGTTTTGAGCAGTTCGGGTCACTGTGGCAGCAGGAACAGGCACAAGCCTAGCCATTCACTGGCTGTGTGAGAACAGTGACTGTTCTTCAGCCCAACTACTTACATGTGGAGTCTTGGAAGCCTGGGCTGCTGCAGTGACTTGAGACTGCTATGGCCATGCCCCAGCTTGGATTACTACTCTCTCTTATCTTCACAGCTCTCATTTTACTACACAGTAAGTTCTCTATGGTTTGTGATTGGATTTGTGATTGGATTTATTCGTATAGTTAGTTCTCATTTCAGACAGGGATAACTGACTGTGCTTTTCAGTGAATAATGGACAGTAACTGATGATACTTTTTGAAAGAGGAGAACGTGAGCGAATTCATTATGACTACCTGTATTTGAAAATTAGACATTGGCATGGAGTGAATTAAAAGTTACATCTGAGATTTTCAATGAGTTTTCAYGGTTGTTTAAAGGGTTTGTGTGTAYATATTGTGATTTTTATGTTTTTCTMTAGTAGGTAATTGCCTTCAGATGGATCAACAACTCTGCCATCCAGAATGCATTGGTGAGAGCAAATAATTTAGTGATCATTCATTCTCTTATTCTAAGCTGAAGTAAATGTATATTTTCTGATATATTCACAATGTTTTCCCCTTGATAAATATTACCTTGGTTTGTTTATGCATTCACAGAAACATATAACATTTTGTGAATTGAATTTTAGAGCTACCTCTGTTGAGATTCAGTATCTGTTTTTCATGATTGGACAAGAGATCAAAAGCCTTAGTAAACTATTKATAAATAATTATGTCATGATATGTWAACCTTTATAATATAAAACYTTTATAATGGCTTATACATGAAAGTTATTATAAAGTGTTACCAGATAATGATTATTCAAAATAGGTATATTATTTGCTGGCTACAGCTTCCTCATCCCCTGACATCTCGTACCAGAGAGGGGTGAGATACACGTACAGATACAGCACTACGATAGCCACTACTCTACAAGGCTCTACCTCAGGCCGAAATGGACTGGCTCTCGACTGTGTGGTGGATATTGACGTGATTTCCAAGTGTCACCTTATGATGCAGGTCAGATATGCAGAAAAATTACGCCAATATGGTGATTTTGTTGTTGTTGAAAAAGTCACACTGCGAATCCACCAATGTAAAATCCTTGAATTCACCTTAAAATGCTTTTAAAAAATGTTTACATGTAAAAAAAAAAAAGTTTACTTTGGGAACTCCAGTTCCCCCTGGTTCCTCCCCATTTCCAGCGTTGAATATAATAAAAAAAAAAAGGGAAATAAATATGATATGCAACTTTTTAGTGATGTTCTTTTCTATGCTCCCTGTAGATCAGGAATCCACAGATAAAGCGTCTTTCTCCCCAGAAGGAACATTCTGTGCAACGCCTAAAGAYTTTGAGGTAATCTGAAATGACAGCATCAATATTGCTTGCATTGTGCGTTTTGTGTGTGTTTTGTGTGCATTTTGTGTGTATTTTTGTACATGTGAATGATCTTTCTTTTCCTTGCTCATGTGCGGGTTTCCCCCCGGATTTCATGTGTTTTGCTTATTCTTCGTACCTTTATCGTCTTAGACCAAATTAAAGTTGGCATATTGCAAAAAAGTTGGCATATTACAATGTGCACATCGATCATTTCTGCTATCGATCATTTCTGCCATCGATCATTTCTGCTATCAAATCATGATTTATTATGGATGATTTGAGTTACAAAAGCACAAATGATCCACAACAATGCATGATTTGATAGCACAATAGTGCAGAAATGATACAAGCACACTAGTCCCAGATCATTCCAGATTGTTATTCCTGAGAATGTGATACTCTGCTCCGACAACACCATCATGTGTCTAGGGGTCCTGGGGGTCTTGGGGTCCTGGGGGTCTCATCTGGTGTTTTGGTTACTCTCCCAGGGAGTCGTTGGAGAGGAGTCGCCTCAAGTTCTCCCTCCAGGGGGGAAAGGTCACGGCCCTCTGTCCACAGGAGGGGGAGCAGCTGTGGACTCTGAACATCAAGAGAGCTCTACTGAGCATGCTCCAGACCTCCCGCACCGCCGAGAAGCAGGAAGTAGTGAAGGAGGTGAGGGGGGAATGATCCATCTCCCAATATGAGTAATAGCAGGATAGGCCATGCATGAATCACTAGGTTGTATTTGCAGTAGGAGGACGACGTATTGCAGTGGTGTCCAAAGTCTGTTCTGCACGGCTACTGCGGGTGAAMGCTTTTGTTCCAGCCCAGCACTAACCCAGTTAACTAAGTAATTATAATCTGCATTGAATACCATGATTCATTAATTATTTGGATCAAGTGTGTCACAGCTGGGCTGGAACAAAAGCCTGCACATCCTGTTGCTCTCCAGAACCAAGTTTGGACACCAGGTCTTCATATCATATTGTACATTGGACAATCCTCTGCCTTTTTTCCTTCCCGTGTCAATTCTTCAGACGGATCTGTATGGGACCTGCGCTAGTAAGTATGAGAGGAGAGGGCCTCTACTGGTGAAGACGAGGAACCTCAGGCAGTGTCAACAGGACCGACTGGCTTACTTCTGGCCCAATTCCACCCCTCTGAGAGAGGACACGGTGAGATCTTCTACCATCCTCTCCCCGCCTCAACATGGAACAGTCTATGGTTACCATAGTCACAACCAATCACTGATGTCTTTCTCTTGCATTGATATTGGGACATGCAGTGCATAATGAAATCCAGAAGTGCTAGGGACTGATGCCCATTTCTGTGACTTGGAAACCTTCTAGTGAAAGTTTGGTTCATAAAGGATCTGTTAGATTGTCAGTAGGTTTCAGATGGATCTAAACATTGGTAGCCTGAGTCCCAGATCGTTTTGTGCTGTCTTGCCAACTCCATTGCTGTCATGGCGTGACAATGACAGCAATCGAGTAGACAGCACAAACAGATATGGGACTCAGGKTAAACCATTTGTGTCAAATAAGCAAAATGCCGTACCTTCCACTAGTTTCTTGTGTAACCTCAAGCCAGTTAACACTTCCACTTTTACCAAAGGGTGTTCCTATCTCTTATGTCCTCTTCAGACAGTGGACTCCAAACTTCAATGTACCCAGCGGCATGGGACTACAGTGATGGAGGAGGTCAACTGCACAGAGATCATCTCCATGGTACCGTTGTCAGGGTCAACAGGAGTGGTGAAGACCCAGACCATCTCTACCCTTACGCTGCTCAGAGCCCAGAAGGGCACACCCTCAGGAGTGGGTGAGTATGCTTCTGATACCCTCCTCAGGACTGGCTGAGTATAGGCTATACTGCAGTGTACCTGAATGACTGTGTCACTGTGTACCCGTCTGACATCAAGGTGTTGTAGTGCGTGTCTGTGTAAAAGCTAATACTGCCAAAGTAAACTATTACTACTACACTTCTATTAGCTAGGAAGCAGTCATATTGATGTTACTTTCATCACACTACTACGACTACTACTGCTAGTACCACTGTGGCTGTTGCAAACCTTAAATACATTCTCAATCATTCTTTGAGAATGTAATTATCTCAGCCATTCAAATTGAGAGGCTGAAAGGTCAYACTTTTATTCAAATACATTTAACTTGGTCACTTAGACCCCACTCTCTCAATAATATGATATTKATTTCAATGATATTCTCCCTCCCTCAGATACGCTGGGTCCAGGTGTCCTGAGTGACCTCCAGTTTGTGGAGGAGGGGGCTGAAGGCCAAGTGCGAGGCAGGACGTCCTCCCCCCAAGAGGCCACAGACACCGTGAGGAAGCTGTGTGGTCTTACCTCTGACCAGCAACAGGTAGGARCCCAATTTCCTAAGACATCATAAGGGAGTAATTCACGCTTATGACAAGTCTTACAATGCATTATAATCAATCAATCATATTTATTTATAAAGCCCTTTTTAAAATCAGCAGATGTCACGAAGTGCTTATACAGAAACCCTAGGCTAGGAAAAACATCCTAGAAAAGGCAGGAACTTAGGAAGAAACCTAGAGAGGAACCAGGCTCTGAGGGATGGCCAGTCCTCTTCTTGCTGTGCCGGGTGGAGATTATAAGAGTACATGGCCATTAAGGCTAGATTGTTCTTCAAGATGTTCAAACATCCATAGATGACCAGCAGGGRCAAACAGTAATCACAGTGGTTGTAGAGCAGTGGTCACCAACCTTTTCTGAGTCAAGATCACTTTCGCAGTCAAAAAGGAAGCTAAGATCTACTGCTCAGATCAGTTTTTTTACATTAACCTCACACAAATAGTTTTGTAGGAATAAGGTTTGGGCAGTAGACCTAATACATTATCACAGCATATTGGCTATATGATTGGCCTGCCTATATTGTTAATCAGACCATATTATATTTCAAAACTCAAGCTTTGATAACAAAATAGATCAGTTGGTTTAGCACTTGTGAGGCACTGTGGAGCTTTATGATGATTTTAAATAATTTGTTTTTTTATTTTACTMGACTGATGGTACCTGCATCTGATGGTCAGCGAGGTCAAATCACGACGTCAGTGATTTTCAGGTCGAAAAGTCGGAAGAGTTTCCAACTTGGAATTCCAAGTTGCAAGACCATTCAAAACTATTTTTCCTTGAAGAACGACCAGTTGGCGACCACTGGAATAAATGTCAATTGGCTTAGCGAGCGTTCAGAGGCTGAGACACCAGGTGCGGGTAGAGAGAGAGAGAGGGAGGGGGAGGGAGAGGGAGAGAGAGGGTCGGGGTTCCATAGCCGCAGGCAGAACAGCAGAAACTGAATCAGCAGCACGACCAAGTGGACTGGGGACAGAGAAAGCCAGGAGTAATCAGGCCAGGTAGTCCTGAGGCATAGTCCTAGGGCTCAGGTCCTCCGGGAGGGGAGCGAGAGAGAGAGAGAGAGAGAGAGAGAGATGGGAGAATTAGAGGGAGCATACTTAAGTTCACACAGGACACCATATAAGACAGGAGAATTTCACCAGATAGGACAGACTGACCCTGGGCCCCGGCACATAGACTATTGGAGCATAGATACTGGWGGCTGAGACAGGGGGGGTCGGGGGACACTGTGGCCCTGTTCGACGATACACCAGGACAGGGCCAACCAGGTAGGATATAACCCCACCCACTTTGCCAAAGCACAGCCCCCACACCACTAAAGGGATATCAACAGACCACRAACTTACTACGCTGAGACAAGGCTGAGAATAGCCCATGAAGATCTCCTCCACCGCACGAGTCCGAGGCGGCGCAAAACCAGACAGGAAGATCACGTCAGTGACTCAATCCCTCCTAGGGATGGCATGGAAGAGCACTAGTGAAACAGGGTCTCAGAGGCAGAGAATCCCAGTGCAGAGAGGGGAGACGGCCAGGCAGAGACAMCAAGGGCGGTTCGTCACTCCGGTGCCTTGCCGTTCACCTTCGCACCCCTGAGCCAGACTACACTCAATCATAGGACCTACTGAAGAGATMAATTTTCAGTAAAGACTTAAAAGTCGAGACCAAGTTTGCATCTCTCACATGGGTATGCAGACCATTCCATAAAAATTGAGCTCTATAGGAGAAAGCCCTGCCTACAGCTTGTTTGCTTAGAAATTGTAGGGACAATAAGGAGGRCTGCGTCTTGTGAACGTAGTGTACGTGTATTTACAGCATGTACCGCAGGACCAAATGGGAGAGATAGGAGCAAGTCCATCTAAGGCTTTGTAGGTTAGCAGTAAAACCTTGAAATCAGCCCTAGCCTTTACAGGAAGCCGGTGTAGAGAGGCTAGCATTGGAGTAATATGATTGAAATGGTTCTAGTCAAGATTCTAGCACTAACTGAAGTTTATTTAGTGCTTTATCCGGGTAGCCTGAYAATAGAGCATTGCTGTAGTCTAATCTAGAAGTGACAAAAGCATGGATTAGCTTTTCTGCATTATTTTTGGACAAAAAGTTTCAGATTTTTCGCAATGTTACGAAGATAGAAAAATGCTGCCCTTGAAATATTATTGATATGTTTGTCAAAAGAGAGATCAGAGTCCAGAGTAACGCTGAGGTCCTTCACAGTTTTATTTGAGACGACTGTACAACCATCAGATTAATTGTCAGATAAAACAGCAGATCTCTAGGGACCTAGAACTAGCATCTCTYTTTAAAAGTAAAACATTTTCCGCCATCCACTTCCTTATGTCTGAAACACAGGCTTCCAAGGGTAGGCACATTTGGGGCTTCCCCATGTTTCATCAAAATGTACAGCTGTGTGTTGTCCGCATAGCAGTGAAAGTTGACATTGTTTTTCCGAATGACATCACCAAGAGATAGAATAAGTAGTGAAAACAATAGTGGTCCTAAAACGGAACCTTYAGGAAYCCSGAAACYTACAATTGATTTGTCAGAGGACAAACCATCCACAGAGACAAAATTATATCTMTCCGACGAACTGATATCTTTCCAACAGATAAGATCTAAACCATGCAAGAACTTTTCCATGTAGAGTAGACCAATTAGGGTTTCTAATCTCGCTAAAAGAATGTGGTGATCGGTGGTGTCAAAAGCGGCACTAAGGTCTAGGAGCACGAGGACAGATGTAGAGCCTTGGTCTGACGCCATTAAAAGGTAATTTACTACCTTCACAGGTAATTTACTACCTTCACGAGTGCAGTCTCAGTACTATATGATGCGGTCTAAAACCAGACCGGAGCGTTTCGTATACATTATTTGTCTTCAGGAAGACAGTGAGTTGCTGCGCTTTTAAAAAATAAAATTGAGGAAAGGGAGATTCGATATAGGTGATAGTTAGATTTTTTCAGGAGAGGCTTTCTTACTGCCCCCTTTAGTGAGTTTGGTACACATTCGGAGGATAGGGAGCCATTTATTATGTTCAACATAYGAGGGGCAAGCACAGGAAGTAGCAATTTCAGTAGTTTWGTTGGAATAGGGTCCAGTAGGCAGCTGGAAGATTTAGATGCCATGACTATTTTCGTGAATGTGTCAAGAGATACAGGATTACAAAACTTGASTGTCTCCATTGATCCTAGGTTCTCACAGTTCTGTGCAGACTCAGGACAACTGAGTTTTGGAGAAATACGCAGATTCAAAGAGGAGTCCTTAATTTGCTTTCTAATGACCATGATCTTTTCATTGAAGAAGTTCATGAATTCATCACTGCTGAAGTGAAGGCCATCCTTACTTGTGGAATGCTGCTTTTTAGTTAGCTTTTCGACAGTATACATTTTGGGGGGATTGTTTTATTCTCCTCAATCAGGTTGGGAAAGTAGGCTGACCGTGAAGGCTCTTTGATTTTGCACGGTACTGTCTTTCCAAGCTAGTCGGAAGACTTCCAGTTTGGTGGAGCACCATTTACGTTCAAATTTACGGATATTTTCTGTATATCAGGGAACTTCATTTCTCTTGTTTTTTGTTTTTAGAGGTGTGACTGCATCTAGGGTATTACGCAAGGTTACGTTTAGATCCTCGGTTAGGTGGTTAACTGATTTTTGTACTCCGAAGTCCTTGGGCAGGTGGAGGGAGTCTGTCAGGGCATCTAGGAGTCTTTGGGTTGTCCGAGAATRTATTTTYCGGCTTTTGARAATTCTTGGTTGSGGTCTGAGCAGATTATTTGTTGCGATTTCAAATGTAATAAGATGATGGCACGATAGTCCAGGATTATGAGGAAAAACATTTAGAACTAAACAGCATCATAKATCATTATACCATTATTTGTCTTCATTAAGTAAAGATGTATACGTTCCACTGTAAGGAACCTATGAGCGATGGTTTCATACAACGTTTCCTACAAAACATCTGTATTTATTTACCACAAAGTCACTAATACTTACGCCATATGTGGTGAGGCAAGAATGACAGCTGGTCCCACAGATAGAAGGATACACTTGTTTTCATTGATTAAATACTCTCTTTACTTTAACATTTTGGGTTACATTTATCATAAAATGATGGCAATGCCAACACTGTAGCGATGTAATAAACCAAATGTAATACATGTAATTAAGTACTCCAAGGTTCTATTTACTTGCATGAAGGTGAAAACCCCCTTCCCAAGGTCAGAGGTCTTTCCTTCAGTAGTGTGTTCCCTGTCAAACCAAATTTGGCTTGTTTYTGTTTGTGTGCTGTGGTTTGGCTCGCCCTGGGACCTTTCCCTCTTTTTCCTCAGCTCTTACACAGGAGCTCAGTCAAACCCAATCTGGCAATCATCATGACTACCTGTTTAGATAGGGGGGGCATTTAAAAAGGGGCCAACCTGGCATCCCGTCAGTCCCTCTCTCTCTTTGAAATTATGATTACTTTTTGGTTATCAGATGATTGATAAGATCAATGAGCCTGGTTCTGTTTTGGGTCTYTCTCTGTCCCGCTCTTATGAAATCATAACCCTGGCTGCAGCTTTCCAAATTTAGGCATGTCAATTGGAAGTTCCCTGTCGTAAGGTCATTCAGTGTCAAAAAGTTGTATTTTCATGAGATTTAGCACAAAGACATTTAAATGAAGGAGGGATTTTTGACATGTATTAGGATGCTACATTTATGTCAATAATGCTCCTTAAAAAAGACAATTCTTTAATTTCAGGAAAAATCATTATTCAGGAAAAATGTTTCATATGTATTGTCTTCCCTGTATGTAGCTGTCGGAGCTGTTCCTGCACTTGGCCTTTCAACTGAGAGCCCTGTCCCTGCCTCAGCTCAGAACACTGTGGCACGACGCCTCCTTCAAGTGCCGTAACGACTGGTCAGTTCCCTTCAGCCACTGTTCTCTCCTAAATGTATCCTGGGTTGTGTTGTGTAGGGCACACTATAAAAAAAATGCTTTGCCATGTAAAATGTACATATGTGTTCTTATTGGACAGTACCTCCCTTTTTCATTCTGTTTCAAAACYTTTCCTCCCTACTGAACAAGACCCTAAAATATACTGACTGGGCTGAGTCTTGTCACGCCTTGTACCAGSGTTTTAATGCAATAGAGGCAGTGGAACGCTTGTTTATGGTTTCCCTAATGAGAAAAATACACAGCTCTGGGGCAGGGTATGGACAGAGAGGAGTCTGTCTGTGGAATAGCAGCCATCTTTGAATCTATAGCTCCTCCCTAAAACAACTTACTAGTCATCCCTAGGTTGCTTGAAACTACAGGCAAAATCAAAACGGTGTCCTCTCTGCCATATTCTTCTCTGTAGCTGAGATTKGTTTTTTTGTTCATTAGTCACAAAGCGCTTCCGTTATAACACACCCAAAGACACTAGACATCCTTTACAAGAATGCATATCGTGTATATCAATGATATGACGCTTTTGATGAATCATTATTTATAATGCTTTTATACATTGCTTTTATAAGAACCGTCCAGAAGTGAGAATATGTGACTGAATCGGTGATGTCCATTCCCGGCAGTTGGTTACTCTGTTGACTGTGCTGTCGTTGCAGGCAGCCTCTCTTGGACGGCCTACCAGCGTGTGGCTCAGAGGAATGCATCGCCCTCTTAACAGACCTCATCCGGGACGAGGAGATAGAGCAGGAGCGGGCCCACTCTTTTCTCACCACCATCGCCCTCATCTCTCACCCCTCACCACACATCGTTGGCTCGGTCAACGTACGTAGGTCTGATGGGATGTTCTATGGGGATATTGACTTTGGGTTGAACAAAAACAGTGGTTTAGATACAGGATACTGTATTGAATTATATGGCTGAGAATTTTCAATATAGGTCGACATACGATTCAAAATCGTCGCAGGAAACTCAACCGATACCTTTACTCCGCAACACTGTTGAGGTCACATCCAYCAACGCATGCTTTGGCGTCACCCATTAAACACATAATCAAAGGGAAACATACAAATACAATGGGTCCATAATATAAGACCGTTGTTTTTTCCCTCCTTTTCTCTCAGGCGTTGCTGAAGACACCTGAGGTGTGGACCAAGGCCCTGTTGACTGGTTCTTCCCTGGTCCACCTGCTATGTCGGAGGAGCCAGTCTCCCTGCAGTCTCATCCCCCAGGTCCAGAGCTTCATACAGGCACTGAAAGACACCTTGGGAGAGGGCTGTGGAGGAGACAACACAGAGGTACCTAGACACAGAATTAGATCCGACTCCATATACACAGGTTATGTTGGTGTGCTGGTATTGGAGTTTTTATCACCGTCTGGTGATTGTGCTGTATTTAAAATGTGATATTACAGTTTGTATTGCGTGGTTCATACTTGTCCTGACTCGTGAACTTGAGCATCTCAATGGCTGCTGCTGCTGATGATGATGATAAAGATAGCAGCAACAAGCAGGATGATGATGATGATGATGATGATGTAAAGTGATGATTCCTCCTACAGCTGCTCTATGCATTGAAAGCAGTGGGAAATGCAGGCTTGGCTGCTTCAGCTCTCATCCCTCAGCTAAACCTCTGTATACAGAGCCATTCCACCCCTCTGGAGCTGAGACTCACTGCCATACAAGCTTTCAGACGCATCCCCTGCAATGCTGACGTGAGTAGGATGGCAGATAATGGTCAAGTTTCTAGGCATAACCTCTGGGATTGAACTGAACTGTAAAACAAAGAACTGTTTTGCTCAGTTCAATGTTTAGAAATAGGATTTTGTTTTCTTCTGGAGCCTGGTTTGTGTTTAATTGGAATAAGATGAGAAACTGTCTCTCACGGAATAAAGCCTGTGTGAGTGATTTGAACATTTCAAGTAGCAGAAGTCCCATGGAAGGGATACGATTCAAGACAATACGTTATTGTCCAAGAGGACGTTACAGTTCAAACATGATTTGACTTGAATACATTTGACTTGAATTGTGTGAAGTATCCTGTTGTACTAAAACAATTCAGGCGGTATACTGTTCATACCACAGGAGGTTGGTGGCACCTTCATTTGGGAGGATGGGCCCGTGMTAATGTCTGGAGTGAAGTAAGTGGAATGGTATCAAATACATATTTTCTGTGTGTTTGGTGCCATTCCATTCGCTCCGTTCCCGGACATTATTATGAGCCGTCCTCCTCTCAGCAGCCTCCTGTGGTTCATTCGGTAATCAGAAGGATCTCTTCACGTGGATTCACGCTGACGTTGTGGGGATATTGAGGTGCCCTTGGGGCGAGGGYTCTGTGACTGACAGCTCTTTGCTTCTCCAGAGGGGCTCTGTGCTGCGGCTCTACCGTGACCACCAGGAGGACGTGGAGGTCAGGATCGCTGCATACCAGCAGATAATGCACTGCCCCGACCCCGAAGTGCTTCGAGCAGTGAAGACGACTRTGAGCCATGAGACCTCAAGCCAAGGTTTGGGYAAAAAYMGTTCCAAAAGGGTTCTTTGGCTCTCCCCCATAGGGATTTTTTGGTTCCACGTAGACCCCTTTAGGGTTCCATGTAGAATCCTCAGYCGATTCTATTTTAGGTTCTAGATTGCACCAGTGCTTAATTTGTAAATTGCAAGGTGCCGGAACKAAACGTGAGCCAGAGAGGAGAGTGACTTAGGAGGCTCTGTGGTCCTGGAAAGCATGAAAAAAAATCACCTTTATAATAAAGCATTGCATGGATTATCATCGCGTTTGCGTACTAGCATAGAGGAGAAGTATAGAGGCGCTTGCAGAAGTTGCACACATGAGGAACATTTTTTGMAGCCTTAGGTTCRGGGAAAATTGTRGCCTTTTATYAACGCATTTCATGCAATTCATTTCATGCAAGSTCCTCTGGTATCACGYCTCTTGCAGCATGAACTGACATGTTGTCCACACAATCAAAGGATCAGAGAATGAATCTAGTACTGAAAGCATAAGCTACAGCTAGCTAGCCCTGCAGTGCATAAAATCTGTGGAGTAGTTGACTCAAAGAGAGAGAAAGACAATAGTTGAACAGTTTTGAACAACTTAATTTCTTCAAAAATTAAGGTGAAGCGAGAGAGAGAGAGAGAGAGAGAGATAGCTATATATATAAATATATATTATTTTGTAATATATTCTCCCGCTGGAGAAGTGTGCTTTTCACAGAATTCCGATTTCAACTGTACCGGGCAGATGGCAGACAGTGTAGTATGTATGGCATTGTGTGGGCGAGCGGTTAGCTGATGTCAACATTGTCAACAGAGTGCCCCATGGTGGCGGTATGGTAGGCATAAGCTATAGACAATGAACACAATTGCCTTTTATTGATGGCAGTTTGAATGCATAGAGATACTGTGATGAGACCCTGAGGCCCATTGTTGTGCCATTCATCCGCTGCCATCACCTCATGTTTCAGCATGATAATGCACAGCCCCATGTCGAAAGGATCTGTACACAATTCCTGGAAGCTGAAAATGTCCCAGTTCTTCCATGGCCTGCATACTCACCAGACATGTCACCCATTGAGCATGTTTGAGATGCTCTGGATTGACGTGCACGACAGCGTGTTCCAGTTCCCGCCAATATCCAGCAACTTTGCACAGCCATTGAAGAGGAGTGGGACAACATTCCACAGGCCACAATTCCTAGCCTGATCAACTCTATGCGAAGGAGATGTGTCGCGCTGCATGAGGCAAATGCTGGTCACACCAGATACTGACTGGTTTTCCGATCCACACCCCTACCCTTTTTTGTAATGGATTTTACATTGGGCTGGATGAATGGAATATGAATGACAGTCATCCAATACACTGTAATAGAAATAATGGCATGCGCATTAAAAAAAAATATTGGCGTCGACCGCCACTGGTGTGGAGACACATACGGTATAATCGGCATGCATTGCGATTGGGCTACACACAATCAACAGCTAGGCTGTTTATTATTATTTTTAAGATATTGATCCTCTGTGGCTAAATGATGGGCCGACTCCTGGTGTATTGMTYTTTCATTTATTTATGAACAGACGTCAGTAATTCTATAACTTTGGCAAATGTATTTAAATGTATCAGTGGTGTTGTGGCTCCTCCAGCACCCTTCCCGCTGCCAAGATTCTATAAGGAAATAAATGATGAAGTGCAACGCTCATGTCTATCAGAGCAGAGAGAGAGAGAGAGGGAGAGGGAGAGGGAGAGGGAGAGGGAGAGGGAGAGATCATAGAAAGTGAACCACGTTCTAGCTCTGTGAGAGATACAGGCGCGCTTCGCTCTCTCTCCACAGTAATGGCCACTCGTTGGTCTATATGGGCTACAATGTTGACCATACCATAAACCCTGGGCGGGCCCAACACGAATCAATTCTTATAATATCCGGCACATTTTTACATTACGTTTTTTAGGGAGCAGCCAGGAGAGTAGTCAACTTGAATGAACTCTGATTGCTTTTATTCTCATTTTTACATTACAAAAAGTGAAAATAATTGTTCATGCCAGAAGAGGTACCGGATCCTGGCAAATGGGTTCCGGAACTAAACAGTCCAAAACTGAGAGGTGCCAGATCCTGTTCTGGCAGGATGCTGCTCAAATGAAGAACTGGATAGCACATTCTTTTCTAAAAGTGTGGTCTAGGCCCTTCAGTTTTTGCAGATCTGTAAGGTGGAAGCAAWATGTTAAAAGCTCCACCTCTACACCGCTTATACCTATCCAGACCGTTCAGAACCACAAATATCGATGGTTTAGGGCCAAAGAGCAGAGACAGGGAGCAAATTGGGATCAGCCATACAGGTTCACTACTCTGAGAGATTCCAAATGACTCCACCTACACATCCTACAAGTAAGATGTTATGCTGATTGATGATTGCTCTGAATTTCATTCTCAGTGGGCTCTTTTGTGTGGAGTCACCTGACCCAGGTCCTGAGAACTGAGGACCCCATGAAGCAGGCCCTGATGGAGGCACTGCCTGATGACATCATTACCAAAGACTTTGAGGCTGAACCCTGGAAATACTCCTCTTATTCAGACTACACTGCAGACTCAGGTAATTTACATGAAGTTCCTCTTATACAGTGCCTTCAGAAAGTATTCACACCCTTGACTTTTTCCACATTTTGTTGTGTTACAGCCTGAATTTAAAATGTATTCAATTGAGATTTTGTGTCATTGGCCTACACACAATATCCCATAATGTCAAAGTTGAATTTTGTTTATAAGTATAWAAGTATATATAAGTATTCAACCCCTTTGTTATGGCAAGCCTAAATACATTGAGTAAAATTTTGCTTAACAAGTCACATAATAAGTTGCATGGAGTCACTCTGTGTGCAATAATAGTATTTTACATGATGAATGACTACCTCATCTCTGTACTCCACACATGCAATTATCTGTAAGGTCCCTCATTTGAGCAGCGAATTTCAAACACAGATTCAACRACAAAGACCAGGGAGGTTTTCCAATGCCTCACAAAGAAGGGCACCTATTGGTAGATGAGTATAAAAAAGCAGGCATTCAATYTCCCTTTGAGCATGGTGAAGTTATTCATAACACTTGGTGTATGGATGGTGTATCAATACACCCAGTCACTACAAAAGATATAGGCYTCCTTCCWAACTCAGTTGTCGGAGAGGAAGGAAACCGCTCAGGGATTTCACCATGAGGTCAATGGTGACTTTATAACAGTTACAGAGTTTAATGGCTGTGATAGGAGAAAATGGAGGATGGATCAACNATGAACTTGAAAGTATTTATTTATATGTATATATATATATATCTATATATATATAAATACTTTCACTTCCATTACAAAAAAGATTGCAGTTTTGAAACTGCAGTATAAGTGAATGCTATGTTACCTAGTTGGCTCTGGCTATCCAACACTGGAACTCTTCCAAGTCAAGGTAAGCTTTTGGCTTTATTAATTTATTGCCACTGGGGCCCGCCAGTGTAACTGCTACAATCATGCACTGCATGACTGTAGCTAGCGGGTTTACTAATGCGTTAGTTCTAGTAGCTATGTTGACTGACGTTAGATAATATGGTGACAACAATGTAGGCTGTGTGTTATGATATGAAGGTTTGGCTTGGAAAGTTTTTTTCGCCTGGTCACAGATAGCTAATGTGTTGTGCACTGAAGTCCACCAGAGAAGCGAAAAAGTGAGAGGAGGAGAGCACGCAGATGCGAGAAGGAATTATACAACGCTCAAAGTGATCATGCTGTTTGTATGTGGCTGCTATGAAAGTTAACCGTGTTTGCGTGAGATCAGGGGTGTATTCAATCAGCAAATTCTGTTGAAAAACCTTTCTTAAACAGAAGCAAACTGAAGGAAACAGGCATAAACATACCTGCATTTGTCCAATAGAAACTCTCGTTTGCAACTGTTGGACTAATAATTATACCATATGCACAAAAACCTTTCTTCTTTGCCAAGATAATCTATCCACCTGACAGGAGTGGCATATCAAGAAGCTGACCCTAAGGTCGATGTCAGTGCCTCCGCGTAAATCTAATTAGCATAACAAAAATACTTTTTGGGGCTAATAGCACTAAGGTCAAATAACATTTTTCATCAGACATTTTTTAAATATATTTTTTTGATACGGTTCTTATTTTCCACAGCACAAGGGCTCCCGCTGGAGAAGTGTGCTTTTCACAGAATTCCGATTTCAACTGTACTGGGCAGATGGCAGACAGTGTAGTATGTATGACGTCACAATTGTCTTTTATTGATGGCAGTTTGAATGCATAGAGATACTGTGATGAGATCCTGAGGCCCATTGTTGTGCCATTCATCCGCTGCCATCACCTCATGTTTCAGCATGATAATGCACAGCCCCATGTCGAAAGGATCTGTACACAATTAGATAAAAGCCAATCAGAGTTCATTCAAGTTGACTACTCTCCTGGCTCTCCCTAAAAAACGTAATGTAAAAATGTGCCGGATATTATAAGAATTGATTCGTGTTGGGCCCGCCCAGGGTTTATGGTATGGTCAACATTGTAGCCCATATAGACCAACGAGTGGCCATTACTGTGGAAGAGAGAGCGAAAGCGCGCCTGTATCTCTGACAGAGCTAGAACGTGGTTCACTTTCTATGATCTCTCCCTCGCTCTCTCTCTCTCTCTCTCTCTCTCTCTCTCTCTCTCTCTCTCTCTCTCTCTCTCTCTCTCTCTCTCTCTCTCTCTTCTCTCTCTCTCTCTCTCTCTCTCTCTCTCTCTCTCTCTCTCTCTCTCTCTCTCTCTCTCTCTCTCTCTCTCTCTCTTCTCTCTCTCTCTCTCTCTCTCTCTCTCTCTCTCTCTCTCTCTCTCTCTCTCTCTCTCTCTCTCTCTCTCTCTCTCTCTCTCCTCCCCTCTCCCTCTCTCTCCCTCTCCCTCTCCCTCTCCCTCTCTGCTAGACATGAGCGTTGCACTTCATCATTTATTTCCTTATAGAATCTTGGCAGCGGAAGGGTGCTGGAGGAGCTGCAACACCACTGATACATTTAAATACATTTGCCAAAGTTATAGAATTACTGAACGTCTGTTCATAAATAAATGAAATAACAATACACCAGGAGTCGGCCCATCATTTAGCCACAGAGGATCAATATCTTAAAAATAATAATAAACAGGCTAGCTGTTGATTGTTGTAGCCCCAATCGCAATGCATGCCGATCATACCGCATGTTTCTCCACACCAGTGGCGGTCAACACCGATAAAACAAAATTATGCGCATGCCATTATTTCTATTACAGTGTAGTGGATGACTGTCATTCATATTCCATTCATCCAGCCCAATGTAAAATCCATTAAAAAAAGGGTAGGGGTGTGGATCGGAAAACTAGTCAGTATCTGGTGTGACCAGCATTTGCCTCGTGCCGACGACATATCTCCTTCGCATTGAGTTGATCAGGCTAAGAATTGTGGCCTGTGGAATGTTGTCCCACTCCTCTTCAATGGCTGTGCGAAGTTGCTGGATATTGGCGGGAACTGGAACACGCTGTCGTGCACGTCAATCCAGAGCATCTCAAACATGCTCATGGGTGGACATGTCTGGTGAGTATGCAGGCCATGGAAGAACTGGGACATTTCAGCTTCCAGGA
>NC_036871.1:8746175-8776458 GCF_002910315.2 Salvelinus sp. IW2-2015 | reverse complement strand
CTGTAGCAGTTTGGGTCTAGAGTGTCACCCCCTTTGAAGAGGGGGATGACCGCGGCAGCTTTCCAATCTTTGGGAATCTCAGACGATACGAAAGAGAGGTTGAGCAGGCTAGTAAGAGGGGTTGCAACAATTTCGGCAGATAATTTTAGAAAGAGAGGGTCCAGATTGTCTAGCCCGGCTGATTTGTATGGGTTCAGATTTTGCAGCTCTTTCAGAACATCAGCTATCTGGATTTGGGTAAAGGATAAATGGTGGGGGCTTTGGCGGGTTGCTGTGGAGGGTGCCGGGCAGTTGACCGGGGTAGGGGTAGCCAGGTAGAAAGCATGGCCAGCCGTAGAGAAATGCTTATTGAAATTCTCAATTATAGTGGATTTATCGACGGTTACAGTGTTTCCTAGCCTCAGAGCAGTGGGCAGCTGGGAGGATGTGCTCTTATTCTCCATGGACTTTACCGTGTCCCAGAACTTTTTTGAGTTAGTACTACAGGATGCAAATTTCTGTTTGAAAAAACTAGCCTTAGCTTTTCTAACTGCCTGTGTATATTTGTTCCTAACTTCCCTGAAAAGTTGCATATCACGGGGGCTATTCGATGCTAATGCAGAACGCCACAGGATGTTTTTGTGCTGATCAAGGGCAGACAGGTCTGGAGTGAACCAAGGACTTTATCTATTCCTAGTTCCATTTTTTTTGAGTGGGGCATGCTTATTTAAGATGGTGAGGAAGGCACTTTTCAAGAAGAGCCAGGCATCATCTACTGACGGGATGAAGGTCAATGTCATTCCACGATACCCCGGCCAGGTCGATTAGAAAGGCCTGCTCGCAGAAGTGTTTTAGGGGGCCTTTGACAGTGATGAGGGGGTGGTCGTTGGTCGCAGACCTATACGGATGCTGGCAATGAGCAGTGATCGCTGAGATCTTGATTGAAAACAGCAGAGGTGTATTTGGAGGGCGAGTTAGTTAGGATGACATCTATGAGGTGCCTGTGTTTACCGATTTGGGGTTGACCTGTTTAGGTTCATTAATCATTTGTGTGAGATTGAGGGCATCAGCTTAGATTGTAGATGGCGGGGTGTTAAGCATGTCCCAGTTTAGGTCACCTAGTAGCACGAGCTCAGAAGATAGATGGGGGCAATCAATTCACATTATGGTATCGAGGGCCACAGCTGGGCAGAGGAGGTCTTTAGCAAGCGGCAACAGTGAGAGACTTGTTTCTGGAAAGGTGAATTTTTAGAAGTAGAGCTCGAATTGTTTGGGTACAGACTTGGATAGTAATACAGAACTCTGCAGGCTATCTTTGCAGTAGATTGCAACACCGCCCCCTTTGGCAGTTCTATCTTAAAATGTTATAGTTAACGATTGGAGATTTTCAGGGTTTTTTGGTGGTTTTCCTAAGCCAGGATTCAGACACGGCTAAGATCATCCGGTTGGCAGAGTGTGCTAAAGCAGTGAGTAAAACAAACTTAGGGAGTAGGCTTCTAATGTTGACATGCATGAAACGAAGGCTTTTACGGTTACAGAAGTCAACAAATGAGAGCACCTGGGGAGTGGGAGTGGAGCTAGGCACTGCAGGTCCTGGATTAACCTCTACATCACAAGAGGAACAGAGGAGAAGTAGTAAGGGTACGGCTAAAGGCTATACGAACTGGCCGTCTAGCACGTTCGGAACAGAGAGTAAAAGGAGTAGGTTTCTGGGCACGATAGCATAGATTCGAGGCATAGTGTACAGACAAAGGTACGGTAGGATGTGAGTACATTGGAGGTAAACCTAAGCATTGAGTAATGATGAGAGAGATATAGTCTCTAGAGACGTTTAAAGTAGGTGATGTCATCGCATATGGTTGGTTAAGGCATATTGAGCAGGGCTAGAGGCTCGACAATGAAATAAGACAGTAATCACTAACCAGGACAGTAATGGACAAGGCATATTGATGGAATGGAATAGAGCTAAGTACTGACAAAATCCTAGTGGAAAACCTGGTTCAGTCTGCTTTCCAACAGACACTGGAAGACAAATTCACCTTTCAGAAAGACAATAACCTAAGACACAAGGCCAAATATACACTGGAGTTGCTTACCAAGACGACATTGAATGTTCCTGAGTGGCCTAGTTACAGTTTTGTCTTAAATCGACTTGCAAATCTATGGCAAGACTTGAAAATGGTTGTCTAGCAATGATCAACAATCAACTTGACAGAGCTTGAAGAATTTTTTAAAGAATAATGCGAAAATATTGTATAATCCAGGTGTGCAAAGCTCTTAGAAATTTACCCAGAAAGACTCACAGCTGTAATCGTTGCCAATTCTGATTCTAACATGTATTGACTCAGGGGTGTGAATACTTATATAAATTAGATATTTCTGTATTTCATTTTCAATAAATTAGCAAAAATGTCTAAAATCATGATTTCACTTTGTCATTATGGGGTATTGTGTGTAGATGGGTGAGAATATATATATTTTTTAATCCATTTTGAATTCAGGCTGTAAAACAACAACATGTGAATTAAGTCAAGGGGTATGAATACTTTCTGAAGGCACTGTACCTGTGTAGTAACATCAACAACATTGGATGAATATGCTAATCTGTTAACATGGTTCATACATYTGTTATAATGTACAGCAAGTTACCTGTGAAAGGGTAGCTTTGTCTTTTTAGGATAACCCTCTTCAATTACTTGCAGTGATAATTGTTTCAGAAGTGATTACATTTTGCACTTGGTTGTCCTTTGAAGAGCAAAAGAATACAGTAAGTGTTTTTTGTGTGTCTCAGGATTTGGAGTTGCAAACATGGAGGGAGCCTTGGTTTTCTCTTCCAAGTCCTTTGTGCCGCGCTATGCCATGGCTAACCTGACTGTCTACATCCACGGAAGAGCTTTCAATCTGCTTGAGGCGAGTAGWTCGATCATATCTTATTGTTTTCATTCTGTGAGCAACTGAATGTGTTTTTGAGGGAATTTTCTGCTTTTCCACAATGCTCTGAAGCATTGAATTACCGAGAGAGGGACGTAAAACAACATATCTGAGGACCAGGCGCTGTATGTGATTCAAATCAAATGGACAACGGGAAATCAAATTGTCTGCTCTCCTCCACAGGTCGATCTTCGTGTGGAAAACATTGAGCCTCTTCTGAAACACATTTTTGGCCACAAATCAACTTCTCCTGATGAGGAGCCTACAACTCGGGATGAAGAGGAGGATGGAAAGAAGTCTCCGATGAAGGAGAGAAGACGAAGAAAAGCAGGGGAAGGAGTTAAAGGACAGAGAAAGGAGCGGAGAAGGAGAAAAGCTGGGGAAAGAGACAGCTCMGGTTGTTCACCTAGTATCTACGGTTACCTCAGCCAGGCCAGGACTATGGTGAGACTTTCACAGCAATATTTAACCATTGCTACATTCATTKGCCTATCTAAGCCTAGCTAGCCTATGTGCCAATTCTATTTTTGCACGTTTAAGTTAGAGAATTACATTAGGAGATGACCAACATCTGATGGTTTCATAGTGTAGCCTAAATAATGAGTCACTTCACTCCGATTGTAGATGTAAATAGCTTTTCAATGACCATGGATGGTGATTGATGTTTTTATTGTAGTTCTCAGGAGGGAGACTGGAGGAGGCCAGACCACGTTGTTGGCTTGGTGTCAAAGTGTTTGGGAATGAGTTGAGCGTGGTGACCTGTGCTGACCTCTACTCTCAGATYAAGGAGCTGTCACTCAGCATGGCTGGGCTTGCCGTCAGACTGCTGAAGGTATGCGATTGTGACCTCTGACCTCTGCGATAGTGGTGCTGTGGGACCCATACAGGATATGACTCCATATGATCATCTCAGAGGAATGTAGTTTGATGAAATCCTGTGTAATATCTTTCTAGTCTGTTACCTTTAAGCAATGCTCATACACATTAGTTTCATGTTTTGCTCTTCTTGGTATAATATTGTATTGAGAAAGAATGGGATGCGCTAATGGTGGGTCTCTCTCTCTCTCTCTCTCTCTCTCTCTCTCTCTCTCTCTCTCTCTCTCTCTCTCTCTCTCTCTCTCTCTCTCTCTCTCTCTCTCTCTCTCTCTCTCTCTCTCTTCTCTCTCTCTCTCTCTATCTCTCTCCCCCCATCAGGGTCAGGGGGTGCAGCTCCACCACAGGGCGGTGTTGATGACAGAGGAGCTGGTCCTGCCCTCTCTGTCAGGCTTACCCATTAGACTGGGCATCAACATGACCTCCCTCCTCTCCCTGCACCTCAAGGGCAGTGCCAACTACAGAGACTGGTCCCACTTCTCACTGGCAGGTCACATCAAGCCCAAGTAAGTCGGTATCCATTTTGGATCTGACGGCCTCTTCATTTTCTTATCCCTGGTTAGTGTTTCACCAATGACTGCGTTTCAGCCAAACAGCGGTCACCCCTTAGTGGCATACAAAGTATTTGAAATAATAATGTCATTTTTGTGAAGATCTCTGTACTTTTGCACACTGTGGGAATGTCCCTCGGTTTCTTTCCCATATAATGGTATTTTTCTCTTCCCACAGTGCCTATGTGGGCCTGTCAGCCCGGATGGGGGTGGATGGGGGCCTGGGTCGGGCTGGGGTGGAGTGGGCCACAGAGCTCAGGACCTCCAGCAGTCTGGATGGGAGTGTGCAGCTCCAGGAGGGCCACGGCCTGAGAGTGGCCCTCAACACACCTGAAGACCTCATGGATATAGTCTCTCTCAGGTGAGAGGAGCTGTGATTAGTGCTCTTGCTGAAAGAACGCCATTGTTATTTTACATTTTCATTTTTAGACACATTATCTTCAGTAAATGTACCTTTTCTCGTTGTATTCGTTGGTTAGGTAACTAGGTTGGGGCCAAAAGCACATTCCGTTTAGCCAATTGAAATTCCAATTCAATGATTGATTGATTTTCAATGTCTCCCTGCYTGCCACAGCTCCAGAATGTACCATGTAAACGGAGACCACCGAGAGGAGATGAGAGGCTCCAAGAGCCGTGTGGAGAGGACCACCTGCACGCCAAAGACCTGTGAGTTCATCCCAGCAAAGCTCAAGGGCGGTATCTAAGGTCAAGTCTGGAAAGGTCCAAGTCCTTTCTGGAAATAATTGTGTGTAATTAGGCTATTTTTGCAAAGATTCTAGTGTCATGCTGTATGTAGATGTAAATAACTAAACGATATTAGTTGATCTGAGACCAGTATTTATCGCCAATGCTTGCCTAGATTCTATCTTAAAGATTTCCAGTATTTTGAAGTAAGAGGATGAGCAGCCATTTTGTATTTCTCTCCCAGGGTCTAAGATGGTGGGGTGGCAGCTGTGCTCCAATGTCTCCTACCCTTTATCCTCTACGGGGCTTACCTTCCTCCCTCCCGGCCCTGTGCACCTCTCCCTCAGGCTACTGAAGCTAGACAGAGGCCTTCACCAGTACCTACTAGAGGCAGCATACTCTCTGTTGACGCAGGTACTGTCAATCCAACCTATTAACCTGCTAAATGTCCTGCTAATTGTCCTGCTTTGCTACAAGAACCTTTGGCACGGGTGCCATGAAAATTCCACAGACCCGTGTTCAAATAGTATTTGAGATTTCAATCTGTGCTTTATTGAGCTTGCCTGGCACAATGGAACAAATGGAGTAGTCCCAAAAGTAGAAACCCTGCCTATCTGGCACACTCAAATACAAAATATTATTTGAACCCAGGTCTGAAATTACTATACATTATTACACCACATTATTACACTATATTATTATAACACATTATTATAACACATTATTACAACACATTATTATAACACATTATTACAACACATTATTACCACAAATTATAGCATCTGTAATGGAAAGGCAATTCATATAAGTGATGAATGATCATGTTGTTCCTCTATGTTTCAGAGTGGCTCCTGGCTCCCCGGAGAGGCCTCCCTCCACCTCCTCCTGGCCACCCCCCAGTCCTCCATCCCCAGGGACATGTCTCTGGACTTGGCCCTCAGCCCCCACAGGCTGCTCCTCAAGATGACCCACCCACTTAAGACCCTCACCATCCAGGGTAGAGTCAGCGTATTTAAACGGATTTGACTATTGCCATTTCATCCTCTTCTAGGGTCAACCGTAGGGAACTAGTTCAGACCTGGGTTCAAGTAGTATTTGAAATATTTCAAGTACTTCAGCTTTGCTTGTTTGGCACAATCAAACTCATAGAATGGTCCCAAAAGTGCAAATTGTGCCCATCTGGCAGGCTCARGCAAACAATTAACCGATTCTATTTGAACCCAGTTCTGAACTAGCTACAATYATCTTAAACTGACTTGACTTGCGATTGCAAAACTTGACACCAATGGTGTTGTTTTGTCAGGGCAACTTGACCAAGTGGGGAACATATGGACCGGTCAACTTGAGCTTCTGATAGACAACGTTCATCAGTATTACGTCATGGTAAGGGGGAGGTTTGGAGATTTTGTTGTCTTGTGGAMCGTCCTGAATCAACCATTAACATTTTTTCAAGTTTCAAGTTTTAATGTCACGGGCACAAGTACAGTGAAATGCCTTGCAAGCTCTAAACCCAACAATGGTTTATCAATGTAAACAATGTGGTTATCACTATCAATGTTTATTTCACATGGTGCATTTGGTTTCCACAGGGACTGATTGACTCCCAGACCCTCCTCTCAGAGCAAAGGCTGCGTTATCATCTAGAGGCCAAAGTGGGTGCGGAAAGCCGTCCCATGATCCTCTCTGCTAACGTCACTCGCGGACTGGGCAGAAAGACCAGCCTGTCTGCCACTCTGAAGAATGTGTTCAGAGAAGCTGCCTCCTTCTCAGGTTATAGACTATTGAAAACTTGATCCAATACTGTCTATTGAGTGTTTTATAAGCCTGTTACTGGGCAGAAAAAGTAAAGTCATAGTAAAGCCATCATTATTGGTTGGTTATCCACAGTGGTTTTGGAGAGGAGGCTGGATGATGGGCGGAGACAGTACTCAGTGGAGGCGGAGCTCCTACTGCCTGGAGTGGTGGGCAGCAGGATTCTAGGGCTGATGGAGCAGAAGGGCCCACTGTGGAGCTCTGCACTGAGGCTCAAATATGGKCTGCGAGGTGAGTGGTACTTTGCCATGCAGCCTCTCTAAGGCACACGGTGGAGCTCCGCTCTGAAGCCACTATCTGTCACTTTGGGGTTTGCTGAACTTTGACCTTCCACAGAGGACTCCCGACACTTGCGTCAGGAGTGCCACACGTCCCAGAGCCTGAGGAGTGAGAGGGAGCCCAACCAGACGTACCGCATGAGGGCTGAACACGAGTTCTACTGCTCTACCACAGCCCACATGAACCACAAGGTAACCATTGGTAACCGCAAGGACATGTTTAATATCATACCGTGTTTTAGGTTTGTTCAAATTGTTACCTCATAGGCCTACAGTACCTGGTTGGGCAGGACTCAAATGTTTAGGCGCTTCCATTCCCTATCTGTTGTTATTGGTGTTGCAAACATTATGCTCTGACCGAGCCATTGGAGCCATGCYCCATCTACTCACTAGTTACTCAAGTTGTCAAAGGATAGGAATAGAKTAGACTAGAATAGAATAATTTCCTCTCACCACTCATCCTATCCCTCTCTATCCTTCCAGGTCCAGCTGAGACACGAGGAGAGTCCCAGCCACACCAAGTCTAGTGTGGATGTGAGCTATGGGAAACACTGGGACGAGATCAACAACAAGCACCGCCTCCTCCTCAGCCAGTCCTTCAGGAACCAGTCCAGACACAACCTTACCAGCTATGCCCTTGAGGTACACACCACAGGTTTATCTCTATTYATCTACTATCTAGTACGTCCATTTCTATGACCGTGGTATATGATCTRGTGACATGGCAAATCATCAGGTTTACCATAATGAATACAGCATGTAACATYCTGCATTGTTTGCACCCTGGAGATAGAAATAGAGATAATAGAAGCGGTGCTATCTCTATCTATCGTATCTATCATCTCTTTTTCTCTACCTCCAATATTAATCATCAGGGGACAATTTAACGCAATTAATGACAATTGAGAGTTTCTGTCAACTAGAGTAGTCGAGTGATAAATGCCTCGTGTTTTTGGTGTGTTTGTACTTTGAGATTATGAGTGGCTTGTCCTTGGGCATGGGCAGGTCTCTTATGTACATTCAGCAATAACAAAACAGAAATGTAATTCACCACTATACAATACGCCACCCAACCTTTCCTCCAGTTCAGTCTGCAGGTCCCTGACAAGCGGCTGAACTACAAGACCCAGCTCATGCACTCTCACCTGAGGCAGAGGGGGGCCGAGAGCAGCACCCACCTCAAAGTGAACTACAACGACCAGATGCCTCTGGTGGCTGGACTACACTGGAAAGACACCTCCAAAGCCATGTTCAGAAATTGGGAAGGTAATGGAAGATTGAAGGGCTTTATTTACTGTGCTATGCAATGTCATGTGTGTGTGTCTCTATGCGTGGCCATCCGTGTGTYTAACTGTGAGTGTGCTGTCTCCAGGTATGTTCAACATGGACACTCCCTGGCTCTACATGTACACCACGCACAAGCTGAGTCAGCCCCAGCGCCACATCTACCAGTTGACCTCTGAACTCACTGCCCGCAAGTGGCTGACCGTCCGTAACCTCGTGCTGGAGGGCTATTACAGAGACAGAAGCCGGGACAGAGAGGCCCGCCTACACCTCTACGCACCCGCTGTCACATACCTCAAAGTATGGAGCTTCCTGCTAGTCTTTGACATATTCAACAATGGCATGTATTTCAAAGCAAGGGATACCTTACTCTGGACTGGCACCATCTCTAGACACAGTCATCAAGTTTGGACCATACCAGTATTCATCAGTTTTTGTTGAAAAAGMTTCCATGTAGAACCCATACCCTAAGTGCGATTTTGTGCTGGTTCTGTTGTGTTCCAGGCAGTTGGTTGGGGTATGGTGGCTAAACAGGGTCTGAAGGCCTCCTGCACCATCAGCTCTGTGTGGAGCCCTGCCCTGAGGGGAGACCTCTCCCTGGAGAACACCAAGCAGGGCAGGACCCTGCAGCTGGCCTCCAGCTACGGCAAATACAACCTCAGCCTCACCGCAGGACTCACTACCCTGGACAAGGTAGGCGGAAAGGATGAAGTGTCAGGATTAGCATGTCCTAAAATGTACACCGTGCGTACAGTAAGTGAGTAAGCTAGCTAGCATCATGCACAAATTGGCAGTTATCAACCATTCATATTTTTGGCAATGATTTGTTGGTTTATGGTTGARGATTCAGGAGGGCAGAGGAGGCTGGTGGGCGGAGCTATAGGAGGACAGGCTCATTGTAGTGGCWGGAATGGAATGAATGGAATGGTATCAAACACATCAAACATATGGAAACCACATTTGGCTCCGCTTCATTCCATTCCAGACTGTACAATGAGCCCGTCCTCCTATAGRTCCTCCCACCAGCCTCCACTGAAGGAGGGGTGAGGCTTGAGGCTCAGGGTGTCCTAAAAGGAACACCACYCCACAGGGATTAAGTGAGCTAGCGTCATGCAAGAATTGACAGTCATCAACCAGTCACATTTTTCCCAGTCTTTTTTTAAGCTACAGTTTTCTTTGCATATCTAACATAGCATATCACCGTGGCGTATGACTCATTGCAGAATTTAAGGAAGAGGATGGTGATGATGAAGATGACCTTATCAGAGCCCAAAAGCCCATCTATGGAGTTGGAGTTAGAGGGAGGAGTGGAGGAGCTCAGGAAGGACAAACACATTTATCAGAAGAGAGCGTTGCTATTCCTTCGGTATGTATCCACTTACTGGTGCTCTTTATGAGTGTGATTAAATATAACTTGATGACGATGAGAATGTTGATGAGGATAAAGAATGATGGTTAAATTGCATTGTAATCCTGACAAAAAATTAAGTTGTAATTCCCCCTCCCATCCCGCTAACAGACAGCCGTTCCAGAACTTTCTCCAGAGCTTCCTTCTCCAGGAGACTTTCACTGTCGACCTCCACAAGGGCCTTTACATCCTGGAATCCAAAGCCCATCTCTATAGCAACAGAGACATCATTCATACTCTCACCCTGGGATACCAGCAACCCAGCCCTTTTGTGAGTCCAGGACCACTCATGTTTCTGGGCCCATATTTACAAAGGTCTCAGAGTAGGAGTGCTGATCTAGGATCAGGTCCTACTAATGTCAATATAATCATATGGTTGTTCCTGAATTTGTAGTTATTTAAATGTATTTAGGTACACCTTCCCATTCTAAATCAACCAATATGGAAGCTTAATGACTTTAAATAATTTTGACCTTTATGATAACATTGTGTCACCAGTAGGAGTAGTAACACCAATGATGGTAACARCCATGAGAAATGTTAGGTTATTGAGGATTTTCTTAAGTGGAGGCCACAGATGGTCAAATCTAAGGTCATTAACCCTTTAAAAACGATTTACTAAAGGCATATGATTAATAATTTTGCTCACATTGTTATTTCCCTTCATTTAAATTGTGCAACARGAAAGTGACACTTTGGATTTAGACACCAAATTATCAATGGAATCCTCAATTTGAAGACATACTAAAAGGGTGTTATTAGCTAATCATTTTATTTAACATATACCCCTCCTCCGATAACAGTTTTCCACTGGAGGGAATGCTCAAGGTACTTGTATATCATTGTAATAAGTGATTTTCAAGGCGGTAAACACCGATGACATAAAAGGCCTCCCTTTTATGTCATCGGTGTTTACCGCCTTGAAAATCATTATTATTATACTATTATTATACTAATTACTAATTATTATACTAATAAAAAATAAGTATTTTAATAGCCTTCTTTGTTTTTATTGATTTATACAAGATATTAAATAATTTTGTTCACTTTCTAGCCTTCAAAATAATAAATACGGTCAGGTCCAAAATTATTGGCACTTATGATAAAGATGAGCAGAAAAAACTGTATAAAATAAATAATACAAATACTGAGATATATTGTATGCAAAAAAAATGAAAATTGGATCAAGGACTTTTTAATTGACCGCCCACAGAGGATCTGTCACGCCCGTCAAATGAAGTAGACCAAAGTACAGCGTGGTCAGCGTACATTTTCTTTTTATTAGAAAAGACACCGAACAAAAACAATAAACACTACAAAACAAACCGTGAAGCTAATGGCTATGTGCCATAAACAAAGTCAACCTCCCACAAAGACACGTGGTAAAAAGGGKTACCTAAGTATGGTTCTCAATTAGAGACAACGATAGARAGCTGTCCCTGATTGAGAACCCTACCCGGCCAAAACATAGAAATACAAATAATAGAACATAGAATACCCACCCCAACTCACACCTTGACCAAACCAAAATAGAGACATAAAAAGGATCTCTYAGGTCAGGGCGTGACAGGATCCCCATGAATGMGGCCCTCTCTGATGAACTGACCCTGAACACAGGGGCTCCCCAGGGGTGTGTCCTTTCACCGTTGTTGTTCTCTATCTACACTAACGAGATGAAGAGCCAAGGAAACAATGTAAGCCTTTTTAAGTATGCGGATGACATGGCTCTGGTAGGACTCTTTTWTAAAAGATACCAAGTCAGATGGGGACATCTATTTTAAACAGACCAACAACCTTCAAGAATGGTGCCGGTCAAGTTTCCTCCACATCAATGTGGAAAAGACAAAGGAGCTGATCATCAATGGCAACAACTGTCCCCAACCACTCTCTCTGAATGACCAACCAGTAGAGGTGGTTGAGTGTTTTAAATACCTAGGGACACAAAATGATAACAAGCTAAGTTTTACAGAGAATGCAGAGTGTATTTCTTTTTAAAGCAAGGCAACGTCTGTTCTTAATCAGGAAATTAAAGGGGTTTGGGGTCAGCCAGGATGTTCTGGAGAGGGTGTACAGCAGCTTGGTGGTGAGCATCCTCACATTCAATATGACAGTCTGGTAATCTGAGTGTGAGGAGCAAAAGCAAACTGACCAGAATAGTAAACACAGCCAGCAAAGTAATTGGTCGACCACAGGCACATTTGAGCAMTCTGTTCCACAAGGCAACCAAAAGGAAGACACTGGCTGTCGTTGGTGACCCCTCCCACCCTCTACACCCTCAGTTTGAGAGGCTTCCCTCTGGCCGGCGCTTCATAATGCCGTTGACCTTAACAAGGGCCCCAGGACCAGTGGACGCAAAATATTGAAACAGGTGTGACAATAATCTTCAGCCCTATCTTTTTGAGAATTTTGTTCAATTACTTGTTAAATAAAATATATTTCTCTGAGCAATTGTATTAGCATAAAATAATATAATTTTCCCTTTTTTGGTGGGGAATACAATGTAGCTGTAAGGATCGACGCTGGTAGAGATGAGAAGCAGGTACAGGGAGTGAACATATAATTATCACCGGACATGGAAGAGGACAGYACAGCGTCTGGCCGTAAACACATAACGACATTAATGCAGACACAGGGAACAAATGGGGGAGTAGACAGTTATAGACGGGGCAATCGACAAAGGGAAGGAGTCCATGTGAATCCAATGAGTGCTGCTGCGCGTAATGATGGTGACAGGTGTGTGTAATGAAGGGCAGCCTGATGCCCTCGAGCGCCAGAGAGGGAGAGCGGGAGCAGGCGTGACAGGCGCTCAGTATTTGTATTATTTATTTTTTTTACAGTCTTTCTTGCTCATCTTTATCAAAGGTGCAAATAATTGACTGACTGCCTGTAGATATCTCAAAATCCCCCAAATATCACTATAACTCTACACATCACTACTGGGACAAGCCAATTTGCTTACCTTAACTACTTTAACAATCTATAAACATAAAGTGTTGCAGTATAACCAAATTGGATTATTGTCATTGGTAAACAGTTCAATACAAACAGAAACATGTATGATGTGTAACTATTTGCTATTTTAAAGTGTTTTTTTTCATGGTTGCAAAGGCAAGGGACGCAAAATGCCACCGCAATTCAAGAACGACCCTCATTCATTATGATCTAAAAACAGATCCTGGATCAGCACCCGTAGTTTGAGACGCTCTTTGAATACAAGCCCTGAATTGCTATAGGAAAGGTTAATACAACAGTCATTAGTCAATCTTTCTCAGTGATGTTGTCTTCTATTGGTTTCTTCTATTTGTATCTTCTGCAGGTGTGTTCCTCCTTGACCCACACGTTCAGCTATGACGTCATCCCTCCAGACTCTGAAGTGTGTGTCACAATGTTTAGCAATCAGGTAGGGTGATTGATACCCATCACATTTCAAGACATCAACAGTCTGTTTTGATAAAAACAATGGTACGTTAAATGACTAAATTGAATTTCAGTCTAACAAAACAGGCTTGTAGCAGAGCACYTGTGGAGAATGAGTTGGTAGCGCTGTACTTGAGTCCAATTTTATGTCTGCTATACCCATAGAGATCCTGTGGGTGAAAAAGTTCTCTATAAAAGACTATGGCCGCCATATTTCTCTACAGACGCAGAGAGAGGTGCGAGGGAGGGTTCGGATCGGGAAGAAGGACAGACTGACGTTCCTTGGACAAATTCAGTTGAACCCCTCAGATTTACCTCAGCATAGGGTCAAAGTTCGAGCCAACCTCACCCATCTACTCCAGGTAAGGCAGATTCTATAAGAGAGACTTTAAATAATATAAACAGTATAATATATAATTATAATATAATATACAGTACCAGTCAAAGTTTGGACACACCTACTCATTCAAGGGGTTTTCTTTATTTTTACTATTTTATATATTGTAGAAGAATAGTGAAGACATCAACACTATGAAATAACACATATGGAATCATGTAGTAACCAAAAAAGTGTTAAACAAATCAAAATAGATTTTAGATTTTAGATTCTTCAAAGTAGCCACCCTTTGCCTTGATGACAGCTTGGTTACTGCATGATTCCAWWTYTGTTATTTCAAAGTTTAGATGTCTTCACAATTATTCTACAATGTAGATAATAGTAAAAAATTAAGAAAAACCCTTGAATGAGWAGGTGTGTCCAAACTTTTGACTGGTACTGTATTCCATTGAGCAGTGTTAWTGAGGGCTCTATTTTAACAAATCTAACGCAATGGTAAATCTAAGTGCAGGCGATTGCGCTATAGGTTCAGGGGTGTGTCAGAAATATTTTTCATGATCAAAATTATTGCTGCACTTGTTGGCGCAAAAAGGCTATGTTTTGATGAATGAAGAAGTTGTTGGTGTGTCCAGGCTTGGCCCCTCACTGGCCAATCAGAACGTGATCCATTGCGAAATATGTGGTTGCTTCAACAGTCTTTTATGTATTGCCGTGGAATCAACTCCAATTCCAATTTTACTCTGTTATAGTTTCTTAATAAATAGCTTACAGAAACGAAATAACAAAATGTAGACCTATCTTTGCTAAATAGGTTAGCTTGAAACAATTTGCAGTCCACATTGTTCTAAGTAATTGCATGGCTTCAATAGTATTCACACTGATATAGGGTCTAGGTCTACTGTAAATTGCATTATGGCTGAGCATGGACATGCCAAACATGGTCAATAAGCAAGATTAAAGTAATTATTGATTAGCCCTAAAAAGAGAATGAATAATTCTAATGAAATGCTAAACAACAACAACAACTTGGCTATGTCACACCCTTTTTTTTTTATTATTGGGGGGGGGGGGGGGTTAGATCAGCTTTAATATTACAGATATATTGTGATAGATCACCCATATATTTTTTGTAAAGAAAAAAATAAACAAATATATATACAGTACCAGTCAAAAGTTTGGACACACCTACTCATTCAAGGGTTTTTCTTTATTTTTACTATTTTCTACATCGTAGAATAATAGTGAAGACATCAAAACGATGAAATAACAKATATGAAATCATGTAGTGACCAATAAAATGTTAAACAAATCAAAATAGATTTTAGATTTTAGATTCTTCAAAGTAGCCACCTTTTGCCTTGATGACAGCTTTGCACACGCTTGGCATTCTCTCAAACAGCTTCACCTGGAATGCCTTGCCAACAGTCTTGAAGGAGTTCCCACATATGCTGAGCACTTGTTGGCTGCTTGTTCTTCACCCTGTGGTCCAACTCATCCCAAACCATCTCAATTGGGTTGAGGTCGGGTGATTGTGGAGGCCAGGTCATCTGATGCAGCACTCCATCACTCTCCTTCTTGYTCAAATAGCCCTTACACAGCCTGGAGGTGTGTTGGGTCATTGTCCTGTTTAAAAACAAATGATAGTCCCACTAAGCGCAAACCAGATGGGATGGCGTATCGCTGCAGAATGCTGTGGTAGCCATGTTGGTTAAGTGTGCCTTAAATTCAAATTAAATCACAGACAGTGTCACCAGCAAAGCACACCCACACCATCACACCTCCTCCTCCATGATTCACAMTGGGAACCACACATGCAGAAATCATCCGTTCACCTACTCTGCGTCTCACAAAGACACGGCGGTTGGAACCAAAAATCAAAAACTTGGACTCATCAGACCAAAGGGCATATTTCCACCGTTCTAATGTCCATTGCTCGTGTTTCTTGGCCAATGCAAGTATCTTCTTCTTATTGGTGTCCTTAAGTAGTYGTTTCTTTGCAGCAATTCGACCACCTCAAATATTTCCACCCCATCAGTTTTCACATGACGAAATTGCAAACTAACATCTTTTGACACTAGTGCCGCCTTAACACCAGCCAAAAATAGAGCCCTATACAGTGCATTCTGAAAGTATTCAGACCCCTTGACTTTTTCCACATTTTGTTACGTTACAGCCTTATTCTAAAATCTACACACAATACTCTATAATTAAATTTTTGCAAATGTATATATATTTTTGGGGCATACATCACATTATTCTGACCCTTTACTCAGTACTTTGTTGAAGCACCTTTGGCAGCGATTACAGCCTCGAGTCTTCTTGGGTATGATGCTGCAAGCTTGACCCACCTGTATTTGGGGAGTTTCTCCCATTCTTCTCAGCAGATCCTCTCAAGCTCTGTCAGGTTGGATGGGGAGCGTCGTTGCACAGCTATTTTTCAGGTCTCTGGCTGGGCCACAAAAGGATATTCAGAGACTTGTCCCGAAGCCACTCATGCATTGTCTAGGCTGTGTGCTTTGGGTCATTGTTCTGTTGGAAGGTGAACCTTTGCCCCAGTCTGAGGTCCTCACCCCTCTGGAGCAAGTTTTCATCAATGATCTCTCTGTACTTTACTCCGTTCATCTTTCCCTCGATCCAGACTTGTCTCCCAGTCCCTGCTGCTAAAAACTTCCCAACAGCATGATGCTGCTGCCACCACCATGCTTCACCGTAGGGATGGTGCCAGGTTTCCTCCAGACATGACATTTGGCATTCAGGCTAATGAGTTCAATCTTGGTTTCATCAGACCAGAGTTTTTTTTTTGTTCATGGTCTGAGAGTCCTTTAAGTGCCTTTTGGCAAACTCCAATCGGGCTGTCATGTGCCTTTTACTGAGGAGTGGCTACCGTCTGGCCACTCTACCATAAAAGGGGACATTGGGGACGTTAACTGCTGCAGAATGTTTTTGGTACCCTTCCCCCGATCTGTGCCTCAACACAATCCTGTCTCGGAGCTCTACGGACAATTGCGTCAACCTCATGGCTTGGTTTTTGCTCCGACATGCACTGTCAACTGTGGGATCTTATATAGACAGGTGTGTGCCTTTCCAAATCATGTCCAATCAATTGAATTTACCACAGGTGGACTCCAATCAAGTTGTAGAAACATCTCAAGGATGATCAATGGAAACAGGATGCACCTCACCTCAATTTTGAGTCTCATAGCAAAGGGTCTGAATACTTATATTGTAACAGCTCTCGTTTGTAGTAGAATGATGAGTGGACCAAGGCYCAGCGTGGTAGGCGTGCAGCCTGGTAGGCGTACATCGTAACTTTATTGATGACACCAAACAAAATAACATAGAGAATAATAAGGATCTCTAAGGTCAGGGCGTGACATATATAAATAAGGTATTTCTGTTTTTTTATTTTTAATACATTTGCAAAAGTGGCTAAAAATCTGTTTTCGCTTTGTCATTATGGGTTATTGTGTGTAGATTGATAAGGATGTTTATTTATTGAATTCATTTTAGAATTAGGCTGTAACGTAAAATATTTGGAAAAAGGGAAGGGGTCTGAATACTTCCCGAATGCACTGTTTGTGTTGACATTACCAGAAAGGAAGTGTGGAGTTTCATCCCAATAGTGTGAAAAGACTTCTTCATCTTGTCACTTGTGCAGTAATATGATAAAAACGATAGGGGAATATGATGGATGTCCACTGGGAATTTGATTTCACCTTTCCAAGGAAGGGAGACAAGGAGAGGAAAAAACTATTGTGCTGGACCCATGACTTTCTTAGCTATTTCAGTTGAAGCTCCCTTCGTCGGCCATACTGGAAGGAGATGTGTCCTGGAATCCGAAAAATAACCGTGTGTTTGATTACCTAGTGAGAGGCAAAGTAGGAATCAACCGGCAGGAGTGTCAGGTAAGAGTAACTATTCATTCACCACTTAAATAAAAAATATTGCTTATTTATGATTACAGCACTTATCAATCATTAACAATGTGTTTCTTTTTCTCCATCAGTTTTCTGTTAATCTGAATGGCTCATCAGACAGAATTGGTCTGTATTCCTCGCTCACACATCCCTTCCAATCCAAGATCCTTAAAACATTGGAGGTGGGTTGCTAATGTGCTTTTTCAAAGGTTGACATTTGAATCCCTTAATCGACGAGGTATATAAATAAAAAAATATGTCGCTTTTTTTGTTTTTTGGTCAGCGTATCTCGTGGTTTCTAATGGGTTTAGTATTCGTAACTTTACGTTTTGTATTCTCCAGGCCCGGCTCACTGCAGACACGTCTATGGTGGACGGCGGAGTGAGCAGCTCTCTGTGTGTGAGGGCTGATGGGAAGGACAGAGCCCTGCTGGAGGCCCAGCTCTCCCACTCCCTACAGAGAGACACCAGAGCCCTGAGTATACGTCTGGCCCTGCTCCAGACTCTACTACCTACTTCAGCCACTGAGCTGCAACTCAACATGTCTGCCAACATATCCTCAGATAAGTGAGTGCATTCTCACTAAATCAAATCAAATGTTATTGGCCACATACACATGGTATGTGCAGATGTTACTGCAGGTGTAGCGGAATGCTTGTGCTTCTAGCTCCGACAGTGCAGTAATATCTAACAATATATACCCAATACACATGAATCTAAGTATAGGAATGGAATTAAGAATATATAAATACTAGTCTATCAAGTAGCTACATACAGTGTGTACTTAGGACAGGTCTGTCTGTCTTAACCACAGTTTTGCTGTATCCCTCCCCATGCTTTCTCACTCTGTATCCTAATTGTAATCGTTCATAGTACCTCCATACCTTCTCATCTCTCCCTGTCTATCTCCTTCCAGACTCTCCATGCATGGTTCCTATGACCAGGGAGGGGAGGTCCTGCAGGCCCAGGTGGCTGGCTCATTGGAGCACTCCCCTGGTTCCCCGGGCCTCCGGATGGCTGTCACGGGCGGCCTGAGGCACTCCTTACCTAGCCTCACTGCTCTGCCTCCTGCCCTGAGTCTGGAAGGAACCCTGGGGCAGTCAGACTGGCTCACTGAAGGTATGGATCTATTTGACATAAGAAGTGATTGAGACTCATTCATCTGGTCTTGTCTCGAGAAGTGCCATGGCGAACCCAGGTTTGTGTATTTTCCATGTTAATGCTGTATAAATGGTGAAACACACACGCACACACACACACACACACACAATATTCTTAGGGATTCTGGTCCCACAAGAATAGTTAAACACGTTCCACACACACACACACACACACCACACGCACACCACACCACACACACACACACACACACACACACACACACACACACACACCACACACACACACACACACACACACACACACACACACACACACACACACACAAATGTATTATTCAGTACTATGAAGTGTACATGTGTGTTGCAGGGCAGCTGAGAGTGACAGTGAGTAAGGCTGTGTACAGTGTGGAGCTGAGTCATCAACAGGACCAAGGAGACACCCGGGAGGAAGAGGATGGCATGCTGGGGAAAGAGCCTGACGCGGCCAGTGATTGGTTGTGCGCTCGGGCAGGGGAGGAGTCTCTGTGTGTGAATATGAGCCGCCGATTGGGCAGTCAGGCGAGGGGTGGAGTCAACGCCCAGCTCTCTCACTCCTCCCGCTGGCTCCATACTGCAGGTGACCCCCTCCGTCTGTCACATGTTATAGTCACTTTGAGTCTCTACTCCCCCATTCCCTCTTCCCTCTCCTCAGATGTCCTACTTCTATGCTCCTTTCACCTCCACACTTTCTCTCCTTAGATATCCTCAATTAATATGATAATATGAAACCGTAATCTGTTGTAAAAATAATGTGTCACATGCCCTGTTTATCATAAGCCCTTTCAAGTATTGGTAAATGACATAAATCCATTGTGTACCATTGTCTGTCACCAATGTTTTAGGTATACCAGGTAACAGCGGTGCCCAGGTGAGCTGGACCCAGGAGGAGGGCAGGCTCTCAGTGCTGGCAGAACTACAGACCGGGGCTCATGGCCTGAAGGCTGAGTTTGAGAGGGCCAGGACTGGCGGGGCCTCCCCACGATGGGAGCTCCAAACCAGGGTACAGCACCAAAGCAAGGCCCTGGTCCAAAGAGGCCTGCCCAGCTCCATCCAGGCTACAGGGCACTATCAGGTGCAGCTTCATCCTCTTCTTCCTCATCCTTTCTCTTCTTTCTCGCTACTCTATTGTTGTTAAGAACGCTGCATTGAACTTGATTTTTGACATATTCCTGGAGATAACTTATCAAGATATCGAAGAAGATGTATCAAAGATGCTTCAAGCTAAGGCTTTAATAATTATAAGAATAGAAATTCATTTGATTTTCAGGTTTCAAGCCATGAAAGACATTCATAATTCAGTCTTTACTTCTATGTATTACAGTATTTTCAGTTTAATAGTTAATGAGCAAAATAATTTTCATGACCTCTGACTGTAGGAGGAGACAGAGCGTTTGAGTGCAGGGTTGGCCATAGCAGTTGAAGAACAGAAGATGGTGGACGTCCTAGTGGAAGCTGGCAAGGGGAACAACGCTGCCAACCTGACTGTGTCTCTATTGCACCACCTGAGGCAACTCAAAGGAATGATACCTACATCATTGCAGGTGACTAACACATTTGTACATTGGAAAATCACTCAAAAACACATTTCCAACATTGCAACAAATTCAAATATCACAAGACTTGTATTCCATTTCTATCATAATTGTATTCCATTTCTATAATCCCTCAGTACCATACCAACAGTGTTTCTACAGTAGTCAAGTAGACACTTTTGTAAGCCATGCAAATTTGACTTGAAAAAGGAAAATGCATTTGCTCAATTGCTTCTAGTTCTGTAGTGAAGAGCCTCTGATATCATAGTTGTTTTCARTCCAAAGAAGAATAGGAACCGTGCGCTCCAACTCATGTGCCATACTGTCTGTGTTAAATTCCTCCATCTTCTCCCACTGCTCCCCCTTTAATAAACAAACTTTGTRGACGGGGGTCTCTGTTTTCACAGATGAGCTGCACGGGGTACGCCACCAACGGTCCCGATAATGACCGCCTCTCGGCCCAGTGCTCCGGAAGCGTCGCTGGTCGACCTGTGGAGGTACGCGCCTTTCGCTCCGAGAGACCACACAGCAGCAGGCTCTGCTACGGCCTAGCGTTAGCCTACCCTAGCATCACCGCACAGGCCAAAGGCTGCTACAGCCCCACGGGTCAGGCCGAGCTCAGGGCCAACCTCACCCACTCCTCCCGGCTACTGCAGCTCTCTCTGGGGCTACCCTCCCACTCTAGCCTCAGGCTTCTGCTCCGGCCTGGGCCTAAGCGATGGAGCCTGGGGTTCGGGTCGGTGGTTGGCCTCTGGAGGGTGGACCTTAGTGGGGGGCTGAGGCAGGAGGCGGCAGGGCTCTATGCATGGCACGGCCTGGTTGAGTATGGGACTCCTCATGTCACACACAAGGCCGAGGTTAGAGGTCGTGTTAGGGCAGAGCGGTGGTGTTACCTCTGGGTGGAAGTGAGCGGGGTGTGTGACTCGGTCAGATCCAGCCTGGTGGTGTCGACACAGTGCGGGGGAGAGGTGCGGGTGGCCTGGGTGCGGATCACTGAAGGGGAAGGGGCACTAGCACCAAGCAGGACATCTATGACCATAATAGGAAGCGCTGTGAAAGACGGCCTTAGGGGTACTGTGGATCTTGAAAACAACCAGGATTCTCTCCACTGCCTGTTATCCTTGCTACTGAGAGAAAGCCGGGCTGAGCTGGGCTGGACCCTCCACCACCAATGGGCCACTCTCTCCGCKTCCTCCATCCCAGAAAGTGTTGACCTGCACGGGTCAGCCCAGCTCCGACGCGCCTCCCTCTCCGGGAACGCCCGGGTTTCCTTGGACGCCCACTCGGCCAACCTGGACGTCACGGCGACTTGGGAGGCCCTCGGCCAATCCCCAAACGCCGCCCTCAGGGCCGTCCTCCAACATGACCTTGCCACCCTAAAGCATGCTGGGATACCAGAGGACGCCACCCTGAGCGTGTTTGCGGGGCRCACTCAGGCACAGGTGGAGCTGGAGAGTGATACGTGTTCCATGCTGACCCACGGGACTAGTCTACATAGAGGGGAACAAAGAAGGACATGGACCCTGGTTGTCCGTCAGCGCTGTAACCTACTTAAGGTAGAGACATAGAAATAGAATTACTAGAACGGGCATACCCATTCTAATCAATGTCATTCTATTTCTATGAGTAGAGAGGTGGAAACATGGAGGGAACAGGAAATCAATCAATCAAATTGATTTTACAAGTGACCTCAAACATGTTTCCCAGCGACAGAAAGCAGGAAGTGAGGAATCTTCASCAGAAAGATGAGCCTCCGCTTTCCTTTACAGCATGGCATATCGCTGAKACATGGGGTAATGCTGTCTCACATTTAGAACCCAGGACCAATCAAATCAAATCACATTTTATTTGTCACACGTGCCCAAATACAGCAGGTGTAGACCTTACTGTGAAATGCTTACTTACAAGCCCTTAACCAACAATGCAGTTCAAGAAATAGTGAAAAAATATTTACTTAATAAACTAAAGTAAAAATCGAATCAAAAGTAACATTAAAATAACAATAACGAGGGTATATACAGGGGCTATATAGGTGTGTGATGTTGTTGATGATGTGTCAGTTCATATGTATCTTTTATAATTATTTGATTTCAGCACAAAAACACACACAAAATAATGCTATTGCAAATTTGACTGTCTTATTTAGCCATGAAGTGCTTTGAAAGGCTGGTCATGGCTCACATCAACACAATTATCCCAGAAACCCTAMACCSACTCCAATTTGCATACCGCCCAAACAGATCCACAGATGATGCAATCTCTATTGCACTCCACACTGCCCTTTCCCACCTGGACAAAAGGAACACCTATGTGAGAATGCTATTCATTYACTACAGCTCAGCGTTCAACACCATAGTACCCTCAAAGCTCATCACAAAGCTAAGGATCCTGGGACTAAACACCTCCCTCTGCAACTGGATCCTGGACTTCCTGACGGGCCGCCCCCAGGTGGTGAGGGTAGGTAGCAACACATCTGCCACGCTGATCCTCAACACTGGAGCTCCCCAGGGGTGCGTGCTCAGTCCCCTCCTGTACTCCCTGTTCACCCACGACTGCATGGCCAGGCACGACTCCAACACCATCATTAAGTTTGCAGACGACACAACAGTGGRAGGCCTACWTTGCTGTAGTGGAGCAGGTTGAGAGCTTCAAGTTCCTTGGTGTCCACATCACCAACAAACTAGAATGGTCCTAACACAACAAGACAGTCGTGAAAAGGGCACGACAAAGCCTATTCCCCCTCAGGAAACTAGAAAGATTTGGCATGGGTRRTCAGATCCTCAAAAGGTTCTACAGCTGCAACATCGAGAGCATCCTGACTGGTTGCATCACTGCCTGGTACGGGAACTGCTCGGCCTCGGACCGCAAGGCACTACAGAGGGTAATGCGTACGGCCCAGTACATCACTGGAGCCAAGCTTCCTGCCATCCAGGACCTCTACACCAGGCGGTGTCAGAGGAAGGCCCTAAAAATTGTCAAAGACCCCAGCCACCCCAGTCATAGACTGTTCTCTCTACTACTACTACAAGCGGTACCGGAGTGCCAAGTCTAGGACGAAAAGGCTTCTCAATATTTTTACCCCCAAGCCCTAAGACTCCTGAACAGGTAATCAACTGGCTACCCGYARTATTTGCATTGTTTACCCCAAACCCTCTTTTACGCTGCTGCTACTCTCTGTTTATCATATATGCATAGTCACTTTAACTATACATTCATGTACATACTACCTCAATTGACCCGACTAACCGGTGCCACCGCACATTGGCGAACCGGGCTATCTGCATTGTGTCCCGCCACCCGCCACCCACCACCCGACAACCCCTATTTTACGCTACTGCTACTCTCTGTTTATCATATATGCATAGTCACTTTAACCATATCTACATGTACATACTACCTCAATCAGCCCGATTAAATGTTGCCTGTATGTAGCCTCGCTACGGTTATTTTTCACTGTCTTTTTACTGTTGTTTTTATTTCTTTACTTACCTATTGTTCACCTAATACCTTTTTTGCACTGTCGGTTAGAGCCTGTAAGTAAGCATTTCACTGTGGTATTCGGCGCACGTGACAAATAAACTTTCATTTGATTTGATATATTGGTTGTTGTTGCTGACTTTTGGTTTCTCCTCCACAGACTCTCCTCCCTCCGTACTTCTCAGTGAACGGCTCCTTGATCCGCTCCGGCTGCACCACGCGTCTGGACACACACCTCCACACCGGGGGAGAGGAGAGGGGGGCCGCCAGCCTGGCCTTATCCTCCTGCCTCCCCCAGCTCAGCCTCAGGAGCTCCATCCGTCACTCCCTGGCGGGGCTCCATGCCCTGGGRCTCCCCCCTCGCAGTGCCCTGGTCCTGGGTATCTCGACTGGTGAACGCCCTGGGGTAGGGGTGGAGCTGGAGCTGGGGCAGTGCCGGATCAGGGCTGATTCTGAGGAGAATAAGGCTAACTGGGTCGTCAATGTGACCCACTACTGCCCAGAACTACAGGTAAAGAACACACTGGCCAGGAGAGCACAAACAAATCTGTTTCCGCTTACCGATCAGTGGAATCTGATGTGTTAGTGCTGGGCTAAGTTCCATTGTGTGCCTGCATGTTTCTGCCTTGGCCAGCTTTTGGGGAAATGGGAAACCTAGTCAGTTGCACAACGGAATGCATTCATCCAAAATGTGTCTTTCCGCATTTAACCCAACCCCTCTGAATCAGAGAGGTGCGGGGGGCTGCCTTAATCAACATCATCAGCACACGCCAGGAGCAGTTGATATTGGGGGTTAACTACATTGCTCAAGGACAGAACAGCAGATTCCTTCCACTTTGCCGGCTCTGGTATTTGAACCAGCAACCATTGGTTTACTGGCTCAACGTTCTTAACCACTAGGCTACCTACCGCAGAGTTGGGTTCTATTCCATTTGATTTCCAGTCAATTCAGAAAGTAAACCAAATTCCAATTCCACATTTTCCCAATTGGAAAGCATTGAAGAGAAATGGAATAGGAGTTTCAGTGCACTTCTGGAATTGACTGGAATTTCAATGGAATTGACCCCAACCCTGCTGCATCAACAAAGTCTTTCTCTCTGTCTACCACAAATATTACGGTTATAACATTTACATTTACATTTAAGTCATTTAGCAGACGCTCTTATCCAGAGCGACTTACAAGTTGGTAACGATGCACTACAATAACATTGACTAAGCTATTAATCACCACTATGGTACAGCCTGATATCTGAGTTATGACCACTTTGATTGTGCTAGCTGGAACCCCAGCTAAGAGATGGTTTTGATGATAATAGGGGGGCGCCTATATATTATCAACACACCCGTCTCCTTTGAAGAACTTCAGAAGGAGTCTTCATCAAAGGCAAACCTCGGGGCTGATTTTTAACTGGGTGTCGCTGTGATAGAACACCAAGGGTGCACCCCAAATGGCACCCTAACAGGGTCAAAAGTTGCGCACTATATAGGGAATACTGGTTAACAATAGTATCCTGAATAGGTTGTCATTTGGGACGTAGCCCATAGGATGGTTTGCGAGACCATATGTGTTCTGTCTAGATCAGTGCCCCGTGGTGTTTGTACTAGCAGCGGGAGCTCCTTGTCTCTAATTGTGAGCTGTGTGTGTGTGTGTGTGTGTGTGTGTGTGTGTGTGTGTGTGTGTGTGTTGTGTGTGTAGTGTGTGTGTGTGTGTGTGTGTGTGTGTGTGTGTGGGGTGTGTGTTGGTGTGGTGTGTGGTTTGTTGGTGGGTGGGTGGTGGTGTGTGATTGACAGAGCTTTGTGGATGCAGCTGACAGAGGGCTTCGCTTTAGTTAACGTCGAGGATGGGGAGAGGGGGAGAGAAACAGGGGGAGAAGAAAGGGGGAGTGAGATGAAGGGAGAGGGGAAGTGAGAGTGAAGGGAGAGGCGGAGTGAGATAAAGGGAGAGGGAAGTGAGAGTGAAATGATGGGGAGTGAGAGTGAAGGGAGAGTGAGAGTGAATGGGGAAGTGAGACTTGAAGAGCAACGGCGGAGTGAAAAGTGAAGTAGAGATGAAATGAGGAGTGAAGGTAGAGGGAGTGACGAAGTGAAGTTAGAGGGGAGTGAAAGTGAAGTTAGAGGGGAAGTGAGGTGAAGGGAGAGGGGGAGTGAGAGAAGGGAGAGGGGGAGTGAGAGTGAAGGGAGAGGGGAAGTGAGAGTGAAGGGAGAGGGGTTGCCTTGAGTTGACAGTATGGATAGAGGAAAGGCTTTGTGTTGTTAGAATAATTGAAAACTGCAGTTTTTTGGGGGGGGAAGTGGCAATTCATGATAGTGCTTTATAGTGTTGGGATGTGTGGTTAGAGATAGGGTTTGTGTGTATGTACTTTGAGGGACTGCACATGTGTGTTTTACAGCGTGTGTGTATGTGCGCGCGCGTGCACATGCCTGTGTGTCTACATGCACATGAGCAACGCATGCCCATGTATGTACATTTCTCCACAGAGCACAGGACTCCCTGCATCCCTGGCCTTCCAGGGCCTCCTCTCATTGGTCCCTTGCCAGCTGGCCGTTCACTGTACTCTAAAGATGGACAACCGTGATCTTACTCTGGAGCTGGGCCAGTCCTGTAGTCCGGCAGCACACCTCTCTGGCTCCCTGACACACTCCTTCCCTGGGCTCCGGACCAGGGGCCTCCCCCTGAAGACCAGCATAGAGGCTTGGGCCCCTGAGGGCCCCGGACAGACTGGGGCCCTGTTGATTAAAGCTGGCTCGTGTCATATCAGAGCTAATGGAGACATGGGGTCTAATGGACGGACACAGTGGGCTACAGAGTCAGATTGTCCGTTGCTACAGGTAGGCTATCCTCTTTTTTTTTTTTATATTGAAATGCAACACGTTATACYGAGATTATCCTCATCGCATGCCTATGACTTCAACAGTGAAACCGAGAGACTGAAAAACAGCTTCTATCTCAAGGCCATCAGACTGCTAAACGGCAGTCACTAACTCAGAGAGGCTGAGGATGCTGCCTACATAGGGACTATCGCTGGCCACTTTAATAMATGGATCTCTAGTCACTTTAAACAATGCCACTTTAAGAATGTTAACATATCTTACATTACTCAAAGCATATGTATACACTGTACCTTATACCATCTATTGCACCTTGCTTATATATATATTTATATATTTATATGTACATATTCTTATTCCATCRCTTTAGATTTGTGTGTATTAGGTAGTTGTTGGGGAATTGTTAGATTACTTGTTAGAWKTWYKWGCACTGTTGGAACTAGAAGCACAAGCATTTCGCTACACACGCGCTAGCATCTGCCAACCATATGTATGTGACCAATAAAATTGGATTTGATTTAATGTGGAAAGTTTGTAGTCTTCATATCCAACTTACTGTATGTAGCCTAATCTAGTTAGCCTGGTTCCATATCTGTTTGTGCTCCATAGCCAACGCCTACAAACAGATCTGGGACAGCAAGTAAGTCACTCTCTTACTGAATATCCATGCCCGAAGAAAGCCATGCKGTTAAATCACAAAATCACACTCCCATCCACCTTTTATTTCCCCAGGGTCTTGACCTCCCCTCCCAGGTCCAACTGAATGGCTCTGTGGGAACAGATGACCACAACATCTGGGTGGCCATTTTGGATGCCAGTGTGGAGGGGCAACAGAGGGGTTCCCTGAGGCTGACCGCAGGGGCCAGGTCTGGGCTGAGGCTAGAGGGACACCTCAGTCACAACCTCACGGCCCTTGAGGGGATACCGGGCCAGAGTAGGATAGTGGTGACCGGTAGTGGTAGGGCAGACTCACAGGGCTACGATACAGAGGTGGAGCTACAGCTGGGGGAATGTGCTGTGAGAGGCTCAGCGACGGTGATGACAAGGGACAACCTGAAGGGGGCAGTGGTGTACCACAACAACTGCACTGCACTACAGGTACCGGCACATTTTGATTAAAGTATTCTATTCTATTCTACTACCAACAGCTTTGACACTGTCTCGCACTGGGTACTGAGTTCCCCTAAGCACAGATTTAGGATCAGTTTCCCGTCCCTATGTCATAACCTGAACTATTTGGGTGAAAAYTGCGAAACTGAACTTAGATCAGCTCTTAGGTGCAACTTAATCATACACTGCTATGTTAATAACTACTAACTCTTCATCCATTTTCAACCAATGTTTGATTTTCCGGTCTATAATGTTGTATACCAAATATTTTATAGGAATGGGGTAGTCCAGTTAAGATGAAAGTTTCTTGGTCCTTGGGCATCACCCAGACACTCCTAGACACCCATGTCTCCATGGCGATGGATGAAAAGAAACTACAGGCTTTGATGGCACTGAAAACAACAAAGGTAGGCTACTGTTTTTTCCATACATTTCATAATTACAAACATTTCAGTGTTTCGAACGGCCTCTTCCGAACAATGCATGTTCATTGACTGATAAACATAGAGATGAATGAATACATTTCAAGTACTGTGTCTACTTCTGTTTGTGTCTGCCAGGGTTGGCAGGAAGCATCAGCCCATCTCAACCACTCTGTGCCCCTGCTAGAAAGGGTGGGTCTCCCCGCCAATTCTGCCATGGCGACGCGCTCAGAGAGCCATGGCAACGGCTCTTACCACTGGCTCCTCTACTGCATCGTGGGTAGCCAACAGGTAACCTGATTAACAGCAGCTGTTTAGAGAGGAAACCACATAATTAAATATAACACTTATTTAGGGCCCTGTGTTTTGCGCAATCATGTGACATATCAATATTTTATCCTGCATTTTAAGCCTTATCCAAAAATGAGAATTTCACACCAAAAAATATAGCAATTGTCTGAGGATGGTACTGGACCAAAAGAAAAGGGAACAGTTGGATGAAAAAGCTTGAATTAAAGGTTAAAATCCAGGCATGGCACATAATTGCGCAAAACACAGGGCCCTAAGTATGATATTGTATCTCTACGGAGAAAACTGCCCTGTTGTATACTAGGGGGTGGGCGGGTTGCATCCCAATAGTCTAAAGTCGCTTCCTTTCCTAGACTCCTCTCCTTCATCTGCACTGGTCTGTAAACGCATTGCATCTTTTTTTATACCACAGCGTACATCAGGGAAAGAATGCAAAGAAGCAATTGTACACTATTGAGATGTACCCTAAGATGTGTCCTTCTTTGTAGTRATAATGAATGTAGTAGTGAATGCAATATAATGATTATACCACCATATTCATTTTAGCCAATTTCACGTGTCTTTGGTATGTGTATATGTCCGTCTTTATGGTAAACACTTATTTTTAGTTCATTGAGGAGATGACCGTAGAGAGGTGTCAAGGGATGGTGAGGGTGAAGAGCATTGTCAATCACACGATGGAACTTCTGAAGACCTGGGGACTGCCAGAGAACAACAGTATCCAGGTTAGAGACGTCAGACTGACGATCCAAGCCAAACCAACCTGAGCCGAGCTGTACTGGGTTGACCATAGTTGCTGGAACCAGGCTGGAAAGGACAATGTGAAAAAAACAATATCCAAGCCAACACAGTACGGTTCAGGTTGGCATGATAATGTGAAAAGCGGGTTTAGAGGTTTAGATTCCTTGGCTTATATATCGATCTGTTTTTCTACTGTATCTTATTAGATAAGTATTCAGTATGATGCCTTTGCTCTGCCTCCAGCTAGAGCTTGGTTCTGGGCAGGTGAGGAACCTGACCATTCAGTCCCAATTTGGAGCTCAGCTAGCAGGACTGGGGCTTCAGCTGAAGGACAGTCCATTGGCTACTGAACTGAGAGGCAACCTGTGGCACAGTTGGCTTTGGCTTCAAGAGAGAGGTTTTCCACAGACGATGGAGGTAAAGAGTTATGCCCAGTCTGAATATCTTTGGCAATATCTTCAGTGAATTGAGTGTGTTTGGGTGTGTGGGTGTTCCTGCAGTACATTTCAATTCTCTTCGAACCCGCTTTCTCTTGCTCCCCACCCCACCGCCTTTCCTCCCCTTCCCTCTGTCCTTTTCCTCTCCTCCCTCTCCCAGGCCATATGCTCCACACGCAGGGTGCTGTCTCAGCTGAGGTCCAGGGCTCACCTCTCTGTGGATGGTCATAGGCTGCTGGGCTCTGGCCTGAACATCAGTGTAGCCGATGGACATCTAGCCATGCTGCTCTCTCTGACCCCTCCCTCATCACCGCGTACAGACTTGCCATATAGTCTGGACACAGCCCTGACCGCCCAATTCACAGGTTAGCACACTAACCCAGCTAACGTCACGGAATGACAGAAAGTGGACCTATTTGTAACGTTCGCTATTGGTCAAACATGTCCTATGTAACGTTCTGTCTTAACCAATCTGTGACATGTCTGGAATCTCCTTGAAGTTCAGTATGTACACAGTTATGCATTTTCTCCACTAGCCTACTTCTCCTTAGTGCCCTAATTCATTCCCCTCCATAGGGCCCATGAGGAGTGTGTCAGTGGACCTGCACTGTAAGGGGAGACGGGTGCGTGTTGTTGGGGATGTGAGGGGCTGGAGAACCTATGGAGGGTCCATGGAGGCCAGAGCCACAATAGAACACAGCTTACAGGGTCAGACCAGCCCTATTCTACAGGTAGGCTGGCTGACACACACACACACACACACACACACACACACACACACACACACACACACACA
>NC_036871.1:8721492-8746160 GCF_002910315.2 Salvelinus sp. IW2-2015 | reverse complement strand
ACACACACACAATGCTTCGCTAACAGACGTACTGGTAAGGTAGACTGACACGTGTGTGTCTGTGTGTAGGTGGAGGCCTGGGGAAGACTGACTGACTCTCAGCTCAGGTGCTCTGTAGCTGTGAACCCTGAGCTCAGCTCCTCTGTGGCTCTCATCATTCAGGGACATCATCTACCAGACAGGTATGATGACACACACACACACACACACACACACACACACACAAACACAAAGCAACATGCGCTTGGTTGATGTTTGTGCTCGTGTCTAGTAAGGAGCTGATGGTGAAGGTGGTCCAGAATATCCCACAGTTGCTGCTCTATCTGCCCACTCAACTCAACGCCAGATCTCAGGTGTGTGGTACAGTGTGTGTGTGTGTGTGTGTGTGTTCGTTAATTCTCACACCTACTGCTGCCATTTTCACCGCCGTCATGCTAGCTAGAGAGAGATTGCGTTCAGACAGTTTTGTAGTGCAACTCCAGCTAAAATCGAAACATTTCTGTAAGGCATAAGCTCAGAAATACGGGTTTCAAAGAGGAAACTGTAAAAGAGTTGGTTGTTTCGGAGTGTGTCTCGACTCCCCGCTGCACATTGCAGATGGTTGACATTTGTTTGCAAGGATGAGACCTCTTCATCAGAAACCATGTCATGTTGATTTCACCAGAGACCGCTTTAATGATTTAAATAGAGGTGAAGGGTCCTCAGCAGAAATCCTTTACTCAAGGAAGACTCTTGTCCATTGAGATATCCTGCTGGCGCATCAGGAAATGGAATGGTAAGATTTTGCCATTTTTATCATTGTTAAGAACATCTGATAAATGACTAAAATGTCAATGTAAAATTATTAATAGTATTTGGCAATAATCATCATTGAGTGTTGTTGATGGTAGGATGCTGTTGTAGACCTAATCTTCTTCTTTTGTTCTTAGATGAAAAGCACAGATGTTGGATGCTACACTTGAAGTCCCAGAAACGACTGTTTGCCTATGACCTGACCCCCTTGTACGATCCATTTGTATGATCATCTGGACAGAGCAATTTGTATAGAGGTCCAGTTCAAATGCTTATCCTAAGCAGTCCAACCATTTGTTTAGCAGTTGCTCAAATGACACCTGTTGGCAGGCTATTTTTACTGGATGTGCTGTTTTTCTATACCTGTGTGAGTGCCAACTCTGAATCAATGGCCTTTGACCCCAGCCCAGGCATCAGCAAGGAGATGGATGCTCTTACAACATAGCAAGACTGGAATGATTCCACATACTGGTTGTACTAGGCAGTCTACTTTATTCATTAAAACATGGTGTCATAATTATATTTGTAGGACAAAACTGTGATTCGATGTATACAAACACAGAAATACGGGTTGACATAATCTATATACAGCAGAACAACGTTAAAAATGTACAGTTTTCACATGTATTTCTTTGCTCTTTCAAGCCTGCTTTGACAAATGTCTGCCGGCGAGCCACAGCTACACCAGGCTGGACAAGTGTTGCAGACAGCTTGTTAGTACCCACATTAGGGTGAAGCTAGCATAGCTAGGAGAGTACCGCTTGTATAGTCAAACCCCCTGTTAGCAGCGCGATTCATGRTGAATACACCGATGCTTCAGGCTGTAAAATCAGTCATGGGAAACTGCGTACATGGAGTGTAGAAGTTGGCGTGGCGAAAGAAGTGGGAGGATCAACACAAGTGTGTGTATGAAAAGCGAATCGGGCAGATTTGTTGCCACTGAAGACCGTTTTGCGTGACTGACTGGGCTGCACGACAAGTCGATAAACCGGTGTGAGTGACTAGTGCCGACCTGAGCTCCTTCCCACTGGGCATCTGTATCACGGTGTCGCTGGCAGTAACATGATCTAACATGGCAACCAGAGCACTGCTGTTCTATGGAGGTGCCTGCCGACCTGAGGTGTTTCCCACTGGGCAGCTTTATCACGGTGTCGCCGTTGGTAGATAAAATGTATTCCCCCCACCCATTATTTTATTTCAAGTAGAATAGCAGCCTACACAAGAAATAAATAACATTGATAACCATCTAGATGTCACCTTSATACAGTCTACTCAATGGGGAGGGCATGAACAGAAACAACACCGAGACACAGTGTCCTTCGCTCTCGCTTGCCAAGGACTGTTGTTCCGCAACGGGGTGGAAATTAGCTACCTAGTGTATCCAATATCAGGGTGACAGTCACAGTAAGCACACGCATACAAGCATCAGTACTTTCAATACAAATAAATAATAGTCTGTTTAATTATGTGAAAATGTACAATTATTTGTAACAGTGAAATACGACTGACTCATCATATGGCTTGAAAACAGAAGTCCAAACTAACTGTCGTGGTACCGTAGTTGCATAGCAAGAAACAAAAAACAAACCACTCAATCAAAACTGTCTAACCAATAACGGAGCGCTGATGTTAGACCCATCGCTGTTGATCAACCCACTTCTTTCGTCACGCCCACTTTGAGACACACTCCAAGTATGCACACCCATACTTGTCATTTCATAAAGTAGGTTCAACTGTTGACTTATTTATACTCGTGTGTGTGTGTCCTAGTGTCATTTAGTGATCATTTATAGGGTGTCATGCACCCATTATTTTAGAGGGGGCATGAAGTACTTGAGAATGGAGGGTGGGTGTCCAGAGGGGGCTGGCTGGATCATTTTTCATTTTTCAAACAGCTGAAACAGCTTTTTCCTGCAATCTAGAGTCATAATCATTGTGCCTAATTTTATGTAAAAAATATGTCTATTATTATTATTATCTAAGCATACCTCTTGACATGTTTATTTGTCATTTTAAATAACGATGCACATTGATTCTTTAAGAACTTTTATGCCTTTTATGCGTTTAGTACAACTGCCACAATGGTATATAGTATCATAACCCGAGAATTAYAGCAATTTTTGTATTTTCTAAAGTCTAGTAACCTTGCTAGCAGGCATGCCAGCTGAGATAGTTAGACAAGCTACTCTAAATAAAGCAAKGCCAGATCAGACTCATTAGCTGAGATTGCACCAATTAGATGCTAGAAGCAATCACACCTACCATATTTGGCGGTTCATTTAACCCGGTTCTGCTCACACATCCTGCTGCCGCTGCTAGTATGCGGTTTGCTTCTTTTGCTCCCACTACCAACCCAGCCTRCACCTTTTAGGTTCTGTTTTCCTGCTGGGGGATTGGTATAGCTTACCGCACTCACTGCTTGTAGGTCATTTTATATATTGAAGCTTTGCTTGGGCCGTYAGCTACCCTGAAGGAGCAGAGCCTATATTGCCAAGACTTGCATGATTCATTCTTTAATAAATGGTTCAACATATTTCTACGTGGTGGCTCCTTTCTGAACGTGGCTTGGTAGTTAGTTATGAGGTTGCGATATCGGGCTAGCTAAAGCCAAGTTCATAAAATCGCTAGGTGGCTAGTATTACAGAGAAACGACCAAACGTTTTCATTTGATTTATCCATCAAGAAGGAATCAATAGGCTACACYGCTCGATCAAAACAATTTACAAACATACTGTACCTCCTGCGAGTCCTGCCCATCACCAGCAGATACAATTGAATCAAGTGCTGTGTGTGTCACTCGATACTTACTCTCTGATATTGTCTGCACGCACTAGAGTATCTAGCGTCCTGCTTAGCAAACACTATATATACAAAAGTATGTGGACACCCCTTCAAATTAGTGGATTCGGCTATTTCAGCCACACCCGTTGCTGACATAAAATTGAGCACACAGCCATGCAATCTCCATAGACAAACATGAACAGTAGAATGGCCTTACTGAAGAGCTTAGTGACTTTCAACGTGGCAGCCTCACAGGATGCCACCTTTCCAACAAGTCAGTTGATTCATATTTCTGCCCTGCTAGAGCTGCCCCGGTCAACTGTAAGTGCTGTTATTGTGAAGTGGAAATGTCTAGGAGCAACAATGGCTCAGCCACGAAGTGGTAGGCCGCACAAGCTCACAGAACGTGGACCGCTGAGTGCTGAGTGCGTAGCGTGTAAACATCGTCTGTCCTCGCTTGCAACACTCCCAAACCGAGATCCAAACTGCCTCTGGAAACAATGTCAGTACAAGAACTGTTCATCGGGAGCTTAATGAAATGCGTTCTCTGGAGTAATGAATCACGCTTCACCATCTGGCAGTCTGACAGACAAATCTGGGTTTGGCMGATGCCAGGAGAACYCTACCTGCCCCAATGCATASTGCCAACTGTAGAGTTTGGTGGAGGAGAAATAATGGTCTGGGTCTGTTTTTCATGGTTRGGGCTAGGCCCCTTCCAGTGAAGGGAAATCTTAARGCTACAGCATACAATGACATTCMAGYRGATTCTGTGCTTRCAACTTTGTAGCAACAGTTTGGGGAAGGCCCTTTCCTGTTTCAGTATAAAAATGCCTCTGTGCATAAAGTGAAGTCCATACAGAAATGGTTTGTCGAGATCYGTGTGGAAGAACTTGACTGGCCTGCACAGAYCCCTGACCTCAACCTCATCGAACACCTTTGGTATGAATTGGAACGCCGACTGTGACCAAGACCTAATTGCAAATCAGTACCCGACCTCACTAATGCTCTTGTTGCTGAATGGAAGCAAGTCCCCGCAGCAATGTTCCAACATCTAGTGGAAAGCCTTCTCAGAAGAGTGTAGGCTGTTATAGCATCAAAGGGGGGACCAACTCCATATTAATACCCATGATTTTGGAATGAGATGTACGACAAGCAGGTGTCCACATACTRTTGGTAATGTCGTGTATCTTTGCTCCTCAGTGCACTTTGGAAGGAACCACTTTCTAGGGGGAATAGGGGGGGTTAGGGTAAAGGTTTAGGGTAGAAAAGTCCCAAGGAATCTYGATAGCACTGTCCTTAAACACTTGGGATGCTGCAAATGTTTAGTAACGATATGATACAGCCCACTGGCTGGTTCGTGGGTGGGTTGGTCTAGGAGGAGGGGTGTGTGTGTGTGGCAACGCACAGCCTTTGGTGCGCAGCACGTTGGCCGTTCCTGCTGGAACTTGTAGCATAGCGTGTCGCTGGCGGCATGGAAGGCCCGCGYGCCTTGTGTTTGACAAATGTGGCTTAGTCTAACAGAGTTCCCCTGTTTCTGTGTTCAGTTGAACCAGTCAGGCTCCAGTGTCAGGGGGATGGTGGAGCTGCAGTCGGGCAAGAGGAAGCTGTGGGCTCTGGGGGAGCTGGCTGTCACTGAGGGCGGCTACCGTCAAGCCCTGGAGCTCAACCACACCTACCCACAGGTAGGCACTCATTCACTGTACTAGCGGTCTCCTAGTTATGAGTTCACTCACTAAACACATTGGCCAAGTCCAAAAACAAATCTATTCAGTGTTTTTAGGTGCTATATAGGTGTAAGCTTTTTTAAGTCTGTTGGAAGACCAGGWTCCTTCAGATATCTAGTTCCTTCAGATCCGCAAACAATGTAATTACACAGTGAAATATTTCAAAATGATCTGCAAATYCTAAAATTATGCATTCTGAATAACCGTTCCTACCGTGCCACCATCKCAGCTGTCATACTAATACTTTGCAATGTACTTATTACCAGGGTCGAGGTGAGTTTTTATTTCAATTCAGTCAATTCAGGAGGTTAAACTGAAATTCAAATTTACCTCAGTGTAATTGGAACATTAGACGAAATTGGAATCGGAATTTCAGTTGAATTCCTCAATTGAAATGTGTTTGACCATGCGATTGGTTGTGTTGTTAGCTGAAGCCCCTGCCCAGGAACATTGCAGTGAGGATGTCGTACGAGGCAAGGAACTGGAGCCACCAGCTGCAGCATTGGGCCGTGTGGGGCGGTCAGGAGTTCAACATGGCAGGCCTCTACTCTGCCCCTCCAGGACTGCAGCTGGGAGACCGCACACTCAAGGGTACTATACACTATGGGCCAGTTTCCCAGACATGTATAACCAGCTTATAATGTCTTATAATCATGTTATAATAGTACTTGACTAAATACCAGCCATTTTGAATCTGTCGGAATGTACCTATAAATAATAACATCATAAGACATAAGACATCATCTAGGCTCTTATATACTTATAAGAACTTAGAAAACATTATACCTGCGCTCTTTACCTATGTGACATGTTTCCTTGTCCTCAGTTCAGATTGCGTCTGTGCGTCACGGGTGCAGTCTGGATGTGGCGTTAGAGCGTTCCCTCCATGGTAGACTGGACAGTGTTGTGCTGGGCTGGAACAGACATGGAAGACGGGAGGAGGTGAGACACTACTGAGCTATGAGCTGAGAGTCAACGACGTATTGGATCATTGGAATGAATCGATGTGTGAATGAATGAATAAATGACTGGACGAATGAGTGAATGAATGAATGAATGAGTGTACTGTTTGATCCCCAGTAGGGTTTTTCAGGCTGCAGGAGAATCCTCCAACTGCGATTCTTGAAATAACAGGGCATTTCTGGAAAGCTTTGGGAATTTTGCAACCTTAATCCCCAGAGAGGATGCCTGAAGGAGACAATCACATCCTATGGTGCCTGTATAGGATGATTATAGTGRTTTTTTTTTGTCTTTCTGGAATGTGTTATTGTGGACCTGGTGGTGTCTGTGTTTGTTCAGGTTCGAGCTCTCTCCTTGTGGAGGGGTCAGGGGGAGAGTAGTGAGACAACATTGGAGCTGAGACAGCCATTCACCCTAACACTCTCCCAACTCTACCTCCACACAATCTCACACGCCTCGGCCACAGAGCAAAGAAGCAACCATCAGGTACCGGCAAGATACACACGTGCACACACCACACGRACGCATCAATATAATTGATTTATGACGCGCGCGCGTGTGTGTGTCTCTCTCTTTCTCTCGCTCTCTGCGAGCTCAGACCCATGTCTCCTGGGACAGTGGCTCTCCTGTGAATGTTTCCCTCACCCTCAGCCAGCAGTGGCTGGACAGCTTCAGCAGGGGGCAGGCCTGTGCCCGCTTCTCTCCTGCGCAGGTACAACCACAGACATACAATATCATGTCCTATTTAAGCCTGTGGGTACAAATTCCCACTCTAGTACCCATCTATTGTTGACGGTTCCCACTGGTTAATAGAAGTTGAACAGGGATGCATTTCCCAAAACGTTAAGATTGGTAGGCAGTGGATGAACAACGATCGACTTAAGAGGATCTTAATGCGACACCCAAGATGTGTTTCCTTTTTCTAATCTTTCATCTGGAGCTCACCTGGAGTGTGTGCGTGTGTGTGACCTACAGGAAGTGGTCCCTTCCCTGGTGGCTGTTGAGGGATGTGTCTCAGTGGCCAAGGAAGGGAACTCCTACTCCCAGAATGCTGAGCTGAAGTGGGGCGACAAGAGCCTCAGACAAAGCATGAACTACCAGGTACTGAATTCAGGTCATTATTGTAAAAGATCAAGTGTTCTCCGTGACTTCCCTGGTTAAATAGAGGCACGGCATTTATTTTTTTCAGGTGATCAGTGCCGAGGAATCGCTAATCTGGATCACATAACGAGTGGTTATTTGGGAAGCAAATCATCGAAGCCTCTTGTTCCATTTAAAGGGTTAATGGTGTAGTCTATAGAATGTGTGTTGTATGTTTCCACAGTGGAGTGCCACAGGACTACACACCCTCCAGCTGGAGGCTGGAGCAGAGAACGTGTCTCCCGCCCCCTGTCCCTCACACACCCTGCTGGCCCAGTTCCACACCAACCTCAGAGACAGGATGGAGCACCACATACAGGTGGGCCTTTGTCCCCCGCACCTGGTGAGTATGTCATCGTGTTAGGTCATCGTCGACCTAACTTAATTATTATGCTGTTATACAGAGACAGAGTAAGCACTTAGTACAACCAGTTAGCTTTTGTGTGTGTGTGTGTGTGTGTGTGTGTGTGTGTGTGTGAGTGTGTGTGTGTGTGTGTGTGTGTTGTGTGTGTGTGTGTGTGTGGTGTGTTGTGTGTGTGTGTGTGTGTGGTGTGTGTGGTGGTGTGTCTGTCTGTACTATAGTCGAGTCTCTTGGCTGGTCTGGGTACCACAGAGTGAACATAGGGACAGAGCTGCTGTACAGCAAGACCCGTCTCTCTCTGGCGGGACAGCCACACTGCAGCCTCACCCTGGCTCTCACCAACTCCTCTACCGCACACAGCACCAACATATCACTGGTAACTGAGGTGAGCACTGACATTATTGCAATATATGTACATTATGGGCATTGTATGTTTATTATATTAAATATGCATGACTGTATTATAGCAAGGGCATGGGGCAAGGTCATATGTTCATACCATTGGATGTTATAGCCATCTGTGTCTGTACCGTGTAAAGTATTTACCTTTTTACCTGTGTGTGTGTGTGTCTGTCCGTCTGTCTGCCTGCCTGTCTGTGCTGTAGTCTAAGGTGGGTAACTGGAGTGTGAAGGTAGGGGGCAGTGCCCTCTCCTCCCTGCTGGGTCCTGGGGTGCAGATCCAGGTCAGACTCGACCGCAGTGAGCAGGTGTGGCTGAGGGGGGCGCTAGAGGGACGCTGTCTACATGCCACAGCTGGATATGGGAACGGTAATATACAGAAGGCTTGAAGATTGAGGACAAAATAAGTTGTGGCTGGAAATATTGGGCTTGCCCGTTGCATAGCTTTCAACTCAATAGATCATGTCATGATTTAAGATTTTACTTGACTTTGGCGTTCATAATTGTGTCTTTGGTGTGTGTGTGTGTGTGTGTGTGTGTTTGGTTTGTGTGTGTGTGTGTGTGCAGGTATAGGACCAGATCAGGACCTCACAGTGGCACTCTGTCTGGAGGGCCGACGGAAGTTAGGCCTAACCCTTGAAGTACTGAGACGAGAGGACGGGACTCTGCTTGAGTCACTCACGTCCGTCTCTGTGGGCACAGCCAATCAGAGCCTGTGGTTACGGGCCAGGGGATGTGCAGAGAGCCTATTGGCAGTGGAGGTAAGAGATTTACACCCAATAGAAGGCAACTGTTGATCTGTCTCATGAAAACAGGAGACATCCTGTCAGACTTCCTGAAACCAGTTTCTTGATTATCCCACTATTTAAATGCCGTCTCCAGGCTCAGGTCCACCATTTGGGCTCTCAGATGAGAAAGAAGATCTTGGAGAGAGTGCAGACGTTACAGCACCTCCTGACAGAATTCGGGCGGCAGGTTTGCTTTGGAAATTCATTTACTTCCGTGGTATATGACTTACTTGAATACTTAAATACACAGTCCCTTACTTGAATGCCCTAATTGTATTATTAAGTAGCTCAGGAAAAGAGTATCTGTCAAAATCAAATGTTAATACTCCCTAGATTAATCAATTAATGTTTCTTAACAGCTTTCTAACAATTATGCCCTGTAATCCTGCTGCTACTAGTCTAAGGACATTGAATTGCTTCAGGAGCTGAGCGGCGCAGCCTTACGTTTTACCCAGAGAACAGAGGCCCTGCTGGGGCAGAGAGAGGGAGGAGCGTGGGGCTCCTGGAGGACCAGCCGACTACGCCACGCTCTGACTCACAGTCTGCCACGCCTCCTCCTCCTACTACAACACGCCTCTCAGCTTGGACAGCATGAGCTCAGGAGTGAGTGAACTTTGACCTATTGTTAGGAGTCTAACCCTGTCATAAATGTATCTTTACCTAACCACTAGGGTTTATGCTATCAGTCTGGTAATGTCACTCACTTGTTTATGAAGTTTATGGAGATTCAGTGTCTCTGCGTGAGTGAGTGAGTGAGTGCGGTGATGAGTGAGTGAGTGAGTGTGTGTGTCTGTGTGTGTGTCTGTGTGTGTGGTCTGTTGTGTGTGCATATGTGTGTGTCTTGTGTGTGGTGTGTCTGTGTGTGCATATGCGTGTGGTGTGTGTGTGGTGTGTGTGTGTGTGTGTGTGTGTGTGTGTGTGTGTAGTGTAGTGTGTGTGTGTGTGTGTGCTGTGTGTGTGTGGCCTAATGCGTGTGTCTGTGTGTCATAGTGTGTTGTGTGTGGGCATATGCGTGTGTCTGTGTGTGTGTCTGTGTGTGTGCAATGCGTGTGTCTGTGTGTGTGTGTGTGTGTGTCTGTGTGTGTGCATATGCGTGTACAGTACATACCTACACCTTCTAACTTTGCCACCTCCGTTATCCCCATTCCCAGGACCACTGGCTACTATAGCCGAGGCATACCATGATGTGACAGGCCAGAAGGTAGACTCTGTATGGAGGGAGGCCGTGTCCATGTGGACTGACAGACTGGTGGAGCTCCTACCCCCCCTACTGGAGAACCCTCATCTTAGACCAGTAGCCCAGTTCACCCTCACTACCCTCAGCACTATCCTGGATGTGGTGAGTTTATGGTGGAGAGAGACACAATACTAGATAAGGGGAATAATCGATTGGTATGGCCGCCATTTTGGAGAAAATTGTGTGGTTGTAGGAGTAACGAAGGAGTTTATTTCTGGCAATTTACGCTTGCATATTTGTACCAGGTGAGCCATCAGACTGGCCACTGGGCAGAGTTGAGGTTGGCAGTAGCCTTGGCGGGGGTCAGAAGACGATTGGCCTCTGTGTACAAACTCTCCGCAAGGTACGAAATCTACCCGAGCTTCTATTTCTGTTTGTTAACCATATTATTTTTGTATTAAATTAAAGAATATCCTTAAACATTTCCTGGACTGGGTTTATCATGTACTTGAGCTACACGGAACATGACTGTTGCATGTTTCTGTTGAGACAGGCAGAAGACACATTTCTGTTCTTACAAAAACGGACAAGAAAGTATCTCTTTCATTCTATTCTACTCCCCCAGTGACTGCTCTGTGTCTGTAACTATACCCCTGCCCCTGGCACGGGGCCCTTGGTCCAGGATGGAGAAGTTCGGGGTGGTAGAGGTCCTTCTGGAGGAGTGGCTCCTCAGGCCCTTGCAGGCCCTCACCTCCATCAGGCCCACCGCCGAGCTCTACCGCCTGAAACGGAAGATCACGGACAGCCCCTTCTGCCGTGAGCTAGGCCGCCATTTTGAATAGGGATTGGAGCCGTGGGCTCTTTCTCAATGTATGTTCCCATGCATTCTCTCGCCTCATCTTCTTGCCAACCTTGGACCTTCTCCTCCAATAGCGTTGAGAAGGAGGTGAGGAGACAGGACGCGAGGAATTGAGGAAAGATTCGTTGAGAATTTGTGTATTTATTGGGCCGTTGTTTTAATACCTCTAAAATGCATCATTGGTCTCATCCATCCTTTGTGATATTGGCTGATCCCTCTCTCCGTCCGTCCCTCCTTCCACCAGATGAAGCTCTGTTGGTGGCCAACCAGTTTGTGGTGTCGTTCGACGGCCACCTATATGAGCTGCCAGGCCCGTGTCCAGTCATCCTAGCCCACGATGTCACTCAGGATGACTCCTTCACTGTGCTGCTAGGTTCAGACTCCAGCTCACAGCACACTCTGTTGGTGCGGATGAATAACAGCACTGTTGCCATCCACCACAATGGAGAGGTACAGGACTTTATAATAAACTGTTTTTACACTGTTCTCTAATTACATTTTTGAAAGGATGATTTGATAAAACATGTATTATTTTTCTATTAATGCAGGTGAAATTCAATTGTCATGTCACACAGACATCCTACAGTGATAATGGGCTGGTCATCAGGAAAGAGGGGAATGTTGTCGAGGTGTCCAATCAGAATGGAGCGCGGGTGTCATGTGACCCATCGCTCGACCTGTGCCGCCTGACTCTGGATGGCTGGCTACATGGTATGAACGTGATTCAAAAGAAGACGTTTGCACACCATTAACCTTTTGATAACAATAATGACTGTCTTGGTTGACTGAGAATCCCATGTCGTATTTATTCCGGTGTATGGTAGTAGTATTTAGTTCAAGCAGAAGTAATTAGTGACTTCTTCACTGACTCTATGCCATTCATTGTCTTTGATTGTCTATGCAGGTGTGTCCACTGGTGTCCTAGGGACCAATGACAATGAAGCAGGAAATGACTTCCCTCTTCCTGATGGCTCCCAGGCTGACAACATGGCTGACTTTATGCACAGCTGGCAGGTAGGACAAGACACATTTYACACATTATGGCTTTACAGTTATAGCAGCCTACATAAATAATAACATGTATGAATGTGCTTTTCATTCTCATTCCCTTGTGTTTGTGCTGACAGATCAGTCCTGAGTGRGGCAGTGTACCACAGATAGCAGAGCCCTGTTCTAAGTCGACTGCCGACTCTCTGAGCTGTGACTTTCTCTTCTCTGCCCGTGACTCTCCACTGGGCTCCTGCTTCAGAGTGGTGAGGACAGCTTTACACAAACACACTTTAATCAAGACAGGGTCCGGGCGAAGGTGGGCGCTGCTGCCTTGTAGAGGTGGACCTGATCGTAAAGGCTGTTCAAGTCCAGGGTGGAGTGGTGGGCCAGGTATTTGGTTTTGAGGCACAGTCACGGGAAATACTTGTTTACCAGCTGTATGGTAGCAGGGTGGAAGTCTTTTCGTGGTAGCAAGGTGTAGATAACCACTTGTGCGTTGGGGAAAGTAGAATAAGCTTTTTTAATCACTCCCTTTAGTGCTGTGGCCACCCTTTCCTGCTGTGCTCTCTGGTTGTTTGTGCCTGTGTGTATTATTACGTGTCTGGGTGACTCTAGTTGATCCTCAGACAGAAGGTCTAGGGCTCACTGGGTGTTTGGACACCAGAGTTTAGACACTCTGTTTATTTACTTGTATATATTTCCCGTTTGAGTCTAGAAGGAGTACAATCTGTGGCTTGTGTATGTCCTCAGCGGGTGTGGGGGTGTTGTCAGGAGCGCTATCAGGGTGGCTAACGGGGAGGGGTGCTCAGACGGGTTGGGATCCCCTGGGCTTGGGGTTCTTCATTTGTCTGTGTCAGGTTTTGGCCAAGACTGTTCGGGTTTTGGTCACTAGATGTCCCCATTGCACCTTTTTTGTACCTTTTTGTTTTTCTTGCTCTAATTATTGTTTGCACCTGTAGGTCATTCCCTTGTTAGTATTTAAACCCTGTGTGTTCCTTTGTTCCTTGCTCAGTGTTTGTAAGTTAGCACCCAGCCCCAGCCCAAGCCTTGTTTTATTCAGAGATTTCTCTTGTTGGATTTTCCAGAGGTTCTCTGGTTTAGTTCTTGTGTATTATTTGAGTAGTCTTTTGAGGTTTGTTTTTTCCCTGCTGTTTTTTACCACTTTGTGAAGTTTCTTTTGTATTTTGGAGGATTTCCATTTTGTGCCTTTTGGCTTTATTTTTGGACATTGTGGATTTAGTTTCTTTGCCTGAAGATTTTGTTCTTTATTAAACCACTATCGCTAGTACTGCTGTGTCTGCCTCATCTTCTGGGTTCTGACGATTATTAGTGACTGTTTCTCGCACCGGGTCCTGACAGTCTGTCCTGCTGTGATGTTGACGCTATGGTCAGGGTCTGGGGTGGACTGTTCTGCTGTGATGTCAAGGTTATGGTCAGGGTCTGGGGTGGACTGTTCTGCTGTGGTGTCAAGACTTTCGTCGGGAGCTGAGGTGTGCTGTTCTGCTGGCTTGTCTGCGGTGGTGGCCACCTCTCTAATGGGTTGTTCTCTGTCACACGCCATCCCCCTCACCTTCTCCTCCAGCACTCTGATCCTTTCATCTAGTGCTCTGTTCTTCTCCTGCTCTTTCTCCTGTTGATGTTGTCTCACCACAGTCCAGAGTGCAGATATGTCTCTCTCCGGGTCTGGTTGAGGGGGTGTTGTTGAGCTGGAGGATTTTTTTGTGCTGACTGAAGTGTGTTCACCTCCTGTTCCAGCTCCACCTGCCTTACCTCCAGRTMGGTAAATYRATCCTTCATTTCAATGAGGGAGTAGTACTCTGTGCTGGAAGGTTGACATTCTGCTTGAGGTTGCTCGTCTGTGGCGTTGTTTAATGAAGAGGTCTGGTCTGAACACGCTCGGGGTATCTTTCTCAGAGATCCTGTTGAGCTATTTCTTTGATAATGTGAAAGTCCAGCTGGAACTGTTTGGGGTTTCCCTGTACCATTACTGTTCCAGATTTGTACATGTTCACATTTTTTGACTCCGAGTCCTCGTTGTCTAGTATCCTGAGTTTCCACCRATCGGAAACACCCGCCCTCTTAACATATGGGTAGTGTGTTAATATAGCACTGTGCCATACCAGGGGATGGTCTGTGTGGAAGATGAATTTGCTTATGTTCCAATTTTTATAACAGTCAGCAAAAAAGTGTCTCTTGATTTTCCATAAGGAGCTTCATTTTGTACTCTTTTCGTGCCTTATCATTTTTTACAATTTGAGGGTACTGTATTTTAATTACCTCTGAACACCAGGAGGCGGCTTCAAAACCCTCTGCATTTGGTTGGGGTAGACTGTGCGACTCTTCTGCCGTTGTTGGGCTCCAGGGCTTTGACACCTCTCATTTCACATGTCAGTGCTAATTGAAGTTGTATCTCTTTGTCCTAGCAAGCTTGGTAGCCTTAASTTAGCATTCAGTCCTTATAAAGTAAAATATATCATTGTAATGTATTTTTCTTGTCTTTTAAAAATTTAAAATAGCTTCAGATTTAACATTACTCACTCAGTTCCAGGTTGGATGGTGTTTTCAGGTTTCTGTTTGTTTGCCAGAGCATTTGCTGTATAGCTTGGGAATAATAATCCTTCGTAGTAGGAATGCTTCCAGGTATTCCGTCCAAATCAGGCTGTAGGTTTGAAGTTTTGATTTGGAGTGAAGGTTATGTTGTGGAGGGTAACATCCTCTATATGTCCCTGCCGAAGAATCCATGTTTACCTTTTTTTCTTTAAAACATGCTGAAAAATGCAGGAGCTCATCTGCTCATGACCTCTCTCTCTCTCGCTCTCTCTCTCTCTCAGGTGGACCCAGGCCAGTTCTTATCGGTGTGTGAGAGAAGCCATTGTGGCTCTGTCTCGGGCCGCTCCGGAGCACCCTGTAAGCTAGCTGCTGCTTTTGTATACCTCTGCCAGAGAAACTACGTCCCGTTAGAGCTCCCTGTCCAATGCAGTAAGTATGATGTATAGCTAACTCCATAGAGTTGCAGTGGCGAGGGATTGGAGTAACCTTGGCAACCACGGTCTCATGACAATACATAACATACATAATAACCTTATATTGCGAAATGCTATTCTTAGGTTGTATTTCTTTTCTCTTTTTTTCAGTTCGAGTATGAGGCACTTCCATAATGTTCCAAGTTACGATTGAGTTTCGGGCTCATTGCACGCGCGATAGAACACCAGAATATGTGTGAGGCTCCACACCTCCGCTTAGGCAAGAAAATAATAACAACGGCAGTGGGGCAGACGYTACTGCGGCATCCATCTTTAACAGTACTGCAGTTATGTTTGTTGCTTTTTGTAGGGTGTCCAGAGGGGGTGAAAATGCACTTCTTTATGTCATAAAATGCATTTTACCAAGACAAATATGATTATTCATGTTCTGAATCGTTCAGTGGATTCTCTCGCTAACGTATCATTATATCCCAAAAGTCCGATTTTGTAACCTAATGCATCTGACATTGCGARGCACGTTTCTCTTAACAACTTTTGAGGATTTAACATTTTGTGGGCGTCGTCTTTAAAGTTGTTTGCACGGGTCACAAAATGTTTTATTAGCATGATATGAGCTAAAGTAAATATAAAAGGCTTTGAAAATAAAAAGCTTGGCATACGCTCAGTGCTTTATTGACATTTCACCGAGATACACTTGTTTTTGTGAGAAATCTTAAAAAAGAACAAAAATAGATATCCATCTTAGTTATTTGAGTGACTTACAGGAGCAGCTAAAGCTTAGTGCCTTGCTCAAGCGCACATTTTTCCCAGAGTCGACTTTGGGATTCTAACCAGCGCTCTTTGGGTTACTGTCCCAGCACTCTTAACCTGCGGTATATGTGGTTTATGTCCTGCGGATTTCAGAAGAAAGATGACAAGTTTAACGTGAAAGTGAGCCTTTCAGGTAGCCAGTAGCCTTAATTCTTGCACAGAATCCAGCCTAGCTAACGCAAAGCAATTTTCSKGATTTTTGACCACTTTTTTTCTCTGACCACCATTGATTTAGTCACACTAATTCTGGCCATCCTACAAGAGTAAAAACTCCAATAACTTTGAATGGATTATGATAGAGACATGGGGTTCGGACCATTGGTACACAATAAACATATTATTTTACCCATTGATCGAAATATGTTTTTGATTGGACACCCCACTTGAACATCCTTTAGGCAATTGTGTTTATTTTTTTATTTTTTWAAACATGTTATTTCGTCTTGTTAAACTGCTGATGTTTTTGTGTACCTTCTATAATTAATATGTACAGTCATTTTTGTTTAGATAGTAACATTTATGAAACCTTCGTCAATGTGTGAATAAAGTGGACAATCCTAAGGAGTATTAAACATTGTTCCTTAAAGGGCCAATCATCAGCTGAAACAATAAAGTGTTCTACCTGTCTATTTTTCTGTAAAAAGCTGAGGGATGGGCTGGAGAAATATAACCACTCTCAAAATCATAGACAGAGCTATATGGATGAAAGGACAATGTTTACAAAACATTGGAGTAAAACAAGCTTATATTTTGGGTTCTGATGGTGTATGACAGTTGAACTAAGKTCATGAGACATMTAAGTTATATTCTTCAACAATTKATGCGTTTATCATTKATTTATAACAACAAAAAATAGCACCGSAGATTGCCCCTTTAACCTTAATCTGTTGGATATTAAATGTTTTATGGTGAATGTATCTCTAAACCAGAAMGTTGTATAGTCATCTGTGAATTATTTTAAAGTTGGTTGCAGACYTAGGTCAATTGCACTTAAATGTGACAGGTTTTCATAATCTAAATTTGCACTTCAATCAACGTTTGCACCAAATAGTAGATGTCCAAAGATATAAACCATAAAAGTATTAAGTTACTACAAAAAGTCTGTTACTAATACTACTTTTACAGGAAGTGTGTTACTACTTCAGAAATTGTGTTYCTATCATGCCTCAAATGGAAGGGGTTTGTGGAAGGTATGCAATTCCCCTTAAATAAAAGGGGAAAAGTATACCTTGTTAGTTTCAGATTTTGAAGAGGAAAAATTGGCTCCTGATAATATAAAGCATGTTAATGATGCTTAACTCTGCAATGCGTTAGGCTAGAGAAAGACGATAAAGACGGGATTCTTATGCACATGGGGGATATCTTTGGTTCATCTCTATGACATTCTGAGGCTGAGATATGACCTTCTAAAGACGAGTTTWAAAAAAAACATAGGAAGCAATCAATTGAGCTAATTAGGCCGCAATGCACACAATGAGTTACATAATAGAATATTATAATAGAATATTACAATGTGAATTTCTGTCTCAGTTAACAGCTCAGCCTATAGGTCTACACTTAGCCTACGTGTAAAGCTTTGTGAATGACCTAGGTTCTAGAGCCACGTTGAAAAAGAAAACACGGACGGTTCACGCACAGTTTGGAACGGCTGAAKATTTACTTTGGGAAGATTCTGGAAGAATGGTAAAGAGAAATGAAAAAAGGCAAGTTTCATTTCGAGCTCTGCTTCACATCTGATCAAGCCGTTTGGGTCACATGTCATGGACATGCTGTTGTACGGTTGTCCTACATCTCAATCATGGGATTACCTCATAGTGGTTGAGAAATAGAACAATATAGTCAACACGTAACTTTCGCACAGATAAAAACAAACACTTTTGTTTTATTTCAGAAGCTGGGAATGGCTGTAATATGTCCCAGGATTTCCCCCACAGGTTAGAAATGATCTGGGTTTGGGACTGCTGAGAAGTAGGTGTGCTTTAAAAKCTAAATTGGAACCAGTTCCTACATCTGTTACAATGAACCTATTTACAGTGGACGCACTGTTCTCATCTCGAAGTATGACTGTGGGAGAGTGTCTTTTAGTCTCTTTAGACTCACATTATGCAGCGCTAGGAAATCAGATTCCTCTACTGTTTTGATGAGAGTCCTAAAGCACTCTCACCCTCAGATCTTGCAACATGTCTTACAGTACGTTTGGGTTTCACCAGAGCCTCAAAGGTGTCTTTACATTCAAACATCACATTTTTCATAATTTATTTCCTGTAAAGTGTTAGTGCCTTCTCCAACCAAAATGATTTATACGTTTTCATGGGCATGCCCGGAGTGCTTTTAATCATATTAACCAAGTTACTGTTGTATGCTTCAAAAACAAAAGCTTAATGGGCCCACAATAAGCACCAGTTCCTCACATTCTGGGCCAGATGAAGGCAGAGAAGGATATTGAATGACACATTATKTATGTACCAAGTCATTTCGTGGTACTAACTATTAACCCACAACGACATCATAGTTCTTGCCACCCCAAGAAGAACCGAGTGTATGTAATCGGGCACGCTTGCTTGAACCATATCAAAGGATGTCAAAAGTGACAAAACAGACAGTCCCTTAACACCCATTACAGGAGTTATTTGTCTGACTTTTAGTTCTGGGTTCAAAACCTGACTGGTAGGAATACACACGAGAGTGCCATTGACCTGTCTTTACAGCTGTGCCCTTCAGAACACAGAAAKAGCACACATGTCCTCCAGTATATTGTATTAAGATAATTAACATAGGTCGGGCAACGGAATCACAAACTGCTGCCAAGGGAAAAATGTGTAGAATAGCATTCATAAAACGGAGGGCAGAATATTTTTTTGTGGGGACGTTTAACAAGCAGTCCACCTTCATACAGCAGAATTACAGTATGTTGCCATTTGAACGTGACCCATTAAAGCACTATCCAAATCCATTGGATYTYGTGATCACAATATATTAGCCACATCTTGTCACGTTYGTATAAAGGGATRGGGAGACAGGTGCAGGAATGCGTAATATATATATATTTTTACCCTAATTACAGCGTGCCATGTAAAAGCATGGGGACGAAGACCAAACAAACACGTATACAAAACACAGGGTTGAAACKCAAACAAAAGAGCGAGGAGTACCTRGAATAAATACAATGGAACGAGACCCGTAATCATCTGCGCAATACAAGCGGCACGAAAGCCAAAATAGCCCACCAACGGACATTGGAACAATAATCAACCGCCCAATGGAAACCAAAGGGCACATTTAAACAATTACAATCAGTGGGAATGGGGAACAGGTGTGCATAATGACACAGTTCTGGAGGGATCCATGACACATCTAGGAAAACCAAAGTTCCAAAGGCTGGGCCTAAGATGGCGCCGACAGAGATGGTCGACTCACTTCGAGTTCTTAGAAAACTATGCAATATTTTGTTTTTTTATGTATTATTTCTTACATTGTTACTCCAGGAAATCTTAAGTCTTATTATATACAGCCGGGAAGAACTATTGGATATAAGAGCAACGTCAACTTACCAACATTACGACCAGGAATAGTTGTTAGATCCATTGTCCTGGGTGGTGGTCCGAACAGAGGATCCGRTTCGGGAAAGTCGAAGTGGATCCTCTGTTCGGACCACCACCCAGGACAATGGATCTAATTCCAGTAGTTGACCCAAAACTACGGCATCGCAGAAGGGGCAGACGAAGCGGCCACCTGGTCAGGCTCTGTAGATGTGCACATCGCCCACCGCTCTCGAGTATACTACTAGCCAATGTCCAGTCTCTTGACAACAAGGTAGACGAAATTCGAGCAAGGGTTGCCTTCCAGTGAGACATCAGAGATTGTAACATTCTCTGTTTCACCGGAAACATGGCTGTCTTGGGATATGTTGTCGGAATCGGTTCAGACACCGGGCTTCTCCATGCATCGCGCCGACAGAGATAAACACCTCTCTTGGAAGAGGAAGGGCGGGGGGTGTATGCTTCATGATTAACGACTCATGCTGTAATCATAACAACATATAGGAACTCAAGTCCTTCTGCTCACCCGACCTAGAATTGCTTACAATCAAATGCCGGCCATTTTATCTACCAAAACAATTCTCGTCAGTTATAGTCACAGATGTGTACATTCCCCCTCAAGCAGACACCAAGACGGCCATCAAGGAACTTTACTGGACTATATGCGAACTGGAAACAATATATCCTGAGTCTGCTTTTATTGTAGCTGGGGATTTTAACAAAGCAAATTTGAGAACAAGGCTACRTAAATTCTACCAGCATATTGATTGCGCTACACGCATGGGCTATAAACCTCTACCGCTGCTCCTCTAACTTCCGCGATGCATACAAAGCCCTCCCCTGCCCTCCCTTCGSCAAGTCCGACCATGACACAATCTTGCTCCTACCGTCTTCTAGGCAGAAACTCAAACAGGATGTACCAGTGACGAGAACCATTCAACGCTGGTCTGACCAATCGAAWGCCATGCTTCAAGATTGTTTTGATCACGCGYACTGGAATATGTTTCCGGTCAGCCTCAGGGAACAACATCGACCTATACGCTGACTTGGTGAGTGCGTTTATAAAGAAGTGCATTGGAGATGTTGTACCCACTGTGACTATTAAAACCTACCCTAACCAGAAACCATGGATGGATGTGGCATTCGCGCAAAACTGAAAGCGCGATCCACCGCATTAAACCATGGAAAAGGGTCTGGGAATATGACTGAATATAAACAGTGTAGTTATTCCCTCTGCAAGGCAATCAAACAAGCGAAATGCCAGTACAGGGAAGGTGGAGTCGCAATTCAACGGCTCAGACACGAGACGTATGTGGCAGGTCTACAGGAAATCATGAACTGCCCGCTTTGAGGATAACTACTAGAACTGCACCCCCCCTCTRCTTCTCCGTGGCTGATGTGAGTAAAACATTTAAACGTGTTAACCCTCGCAAGGCTGCTGGCCCAGARGGCATCCCTAGCTGTGTCCTCAGAGCATGCGCAGACCAGCTGGCTGGTGTGTTTACGGACATATTCAATCGCTCCCTATCCCAGTCTGTTGTCCCCACATGCTTCAAGATGGCTACCATTGTTCCTGTACCCAAGAAGGCAAAGATAACTGAACTAAATGACTACCACCCTGTAGCACTCACTTCTGTCATCATGAAGTGATTTGAGAGACTAGTCYAGGATCATTTCACCTCCACCTTACCGGCCACCTTAGACCCACTTCAGTTTGCATACCGTCCCAAAAGGTCCACAGACGACGCAATRGCCATCACACTGCACACTGSCCTATCCCATCTGGACAATAGGAATACRTATGTAAGAATGTMGTTRGTTGACTACAGCTCAGCACTCAACAACATAGTACCCTCCAAACTCATCATCAAGCTGGAGGCCCTGGGTCTCAACCCTGACCTGTGCAATTGGGTCCTGGACTTTCTGACGGGCRGTGCCCAGGTGCTCAAGGTAGGAAACAATATCCCTACTTCGCTGACCCTCGACACTGGGGCCCCACAAGGGTGCGTGCCCCAGCCCTCTCCTGTACTCCCTGTTCACCCATGACTGAGTGGCCATGCAAGCCTCCAACTCAATCATCAAGTTTGCAGACGACACAACAGTAGTGGGCTTGATTACCAACAGCGACAAGACAGCCTACAGGGAGGAGGTGAGGGCACTCGGAGTGTGGTGTCAGGAAAACAACCTTTCACTAAACGTCAGCAAAACAAAGGAGATGATCGTGGACTTCAGGAAACAGCAAAGGCAGCACGCCCCTATCCACATTGAAGGGACAGCAGTGGTCGAAGGTGGAACATTTTAAGTTCCTCGGCATACACATCACAGACTAACTGAAAGGGTCCACCCACAGACAGTGTGGTGAAGAAGGCGCAACAGAGCCTCTTCAACCTCAGGAGGCTGAAGAAATTTGGCTTGTCACCCAAAACCCTCACAAACTTTTACAGATGCACAATCGAGAGCATCATGTCAGGCTGTACCACAGCCAAGTACGGCAAAAGCACCGCCCTCAACCGCAAGGCTCTCCAGAGGGTGGTGCGGTCTGCACAACGCATCACTGGGTGCAAAGTACCTGCCCTCCATGACACCTACAGCACCCGATGTCACAGGAAGGCCAAAAGGATCATCAAGGACATCAACCACCCGAGCCACTGCCTGTTCACACCGCTACCATCCAGAAGGCGAGGTCAGTACAGGTGCATCAAAGCTGGGACCGAGAGACTGAAAATAAAAATCTATCTCAAGGCCATCCGACTACTAAACAGCCGTCACTAACTCCAAGAGGCTGCTGCCTACATTGAGGCCCAATCACTGGCCACTTTTTTAAATGGATCACTAGTCACTTTAAACAATACCACTCTAAGTAATGTTTAAATATCTTACATTACTCATATCAAATGTATATACTGTATTTTATACCATCTATTTCACCTTACCTACGCCTACATCGCTCATCCAGATACTTACAGTATATGTACATATTCTCATTCACCCCTTTAGATGTGTGTGTATTAGGTAGTTGTTGGAGTTAGATTACTTGTTAGATATTATTGCACTGTCGGAACAAGCATTTCACTACACTCACATTATCATCTGCTAACCATGTGTATGTGACAAATAAAATTTGATTTGATTTAAGAGGTCATGAATTATGTTTTGTAGTGATTCCTATGTTGACTGTGTAAAGAATGTTTGCTGGTCTGTGGTGTGTATTGAAAAGACATTGCACTTCACAGATTTTTTAAATTACTTATTCCAGTTACTAATAAGCATGCACCCTTTAAGAAAACTTCTTAAGACTAGGGGGAGGTATTTTCGTTTTTGTCTAAAAAACGTACCCATTTGAAACTGCCTATTTCTCAGCCCCCGAAACTAGAATATGCATATAATTGTCKGATTAGGATAGAAAACACTCTAGAGTTTCCAAAACTGTCTTAATATTGTCTGTGAGTTAAACAGAACTGATATTGCAGCCGAAAACCGGAGGAAAATCCAATCAGGAAGTGCCCCTGTTTTTGAAACCTCTCTGTTCCTATGCATCCCTATTGCCCATTTAAAGGGATATCAACCAGACTTATTTTTCTATGGCTTCCTTAAGGTGTCAACAGCCTTTAGACATAGTTTCAGGCTTTTATTTTGAAGAATGAGCGTGAACGACCACATTGCGTAAGTGCATAGGTGGGGGCTCTCCGAGTGAGTTGTGCGCAAAAGGGAAAGGCAGCCATTGTTACTCCCGGTCCCAGTGAAAAGCCAACTGTCCCGGTTGATATATTATCMAATAGATATTTGAAAAACACCCTGAGGATGGATTATAAAAAACGTTTGACATGTTTCTGTGGACATTATGGATATAATTTGGAATTTTTGTCTGCGTTGTCGTGACCGCTCTTTCCGGTGGATTCCTGGGCATAACGCAGCAAACTAATGGAGGTATTTGGATATAAAAAATATCTTTATGGAACAAAAGGAACATTTGTTGTCTAACTGGGAGTCTCGTGAGTGAAAACATCCGAAGATCATCAAAGGTAAACYATTAATTTGATTGCTTTTCTGATTTTCGTGACCAAGTTACCTGATGCTAAGTGTACTTATTGTTTTGTCGAGCGATTGATAAACTTACACAAACGTTTGTATTGCTTTCGCTGTAAAGCATAATTTCAAAATCTGAGACGACAGGTGGATTAACAAAAGGCTAAGCTGTGTTTTGCAATATTGCACTTTGTTACCATCTGGCAAGCGGTATCGGATTATCAGGTRTCGGACGAACAGGCTKCAAGACAGCTACTACCACRAGGCCATCAGACTGCCGAGCTAACCCTAGCTGTCTCCCTGGACAGACCTACACCTTAGACACTATCTACACCTAGATATTATTGGCACTGACTACCCACACATCCAACCCTTACACACAAACGTACACACAAACACCCACATAAACGGTCAACACTYCAGTTCTATTATATACTATATATTCTACAGACTTTATATTTGTAAATACAGTGTAATACAGTCCTCTCATATTACTTCTATCACTTGTTACTTATTTTTGTTGTTATTATTGATATTGACTAATGTACTGCATTGTTGAGGGAGTTGGGACAAAAGCATTTCACTGCACCTTTTATACCCGTCGTAAACTGTGTACGTGACGAATACGATTTGATTTGATAATTTTTATTTTTGTATATTTGACATTCAATTAWATACCTGAAGTCCCACCAAAATGTCTGAATTCCATAGATTGTTCTGTCTCTCATTATACAATTGTTCATGTGCTATAATACAGMCAATATTTGAAGCCTTTTGTTTATTAAAAAAAAGAGTTGAGTGTCTATGCAGCTGTTACATTTATCAGAACTGTATTTTTTTAACCTTTTATCAATTTTGACAACCGTTGCTAATAATACTACTAATACAAAAAGGTGTGTAACTGCTACAACAGACAGTGTGTTTGTCCTTTAGAAGATTGGGATGTAGTTGTTGATCTTAGACTTCTGTCTCTGTGTGACACACTCTGCGATCCAGACGATGTTGCGAGCCTCCTGCTCCTTCAGCTTGATGTAGGAATAGAACACGCCCAAATGAAACTGCTCCAGAAAGGCCAGCGTGTTCAGCTGCACCTGAGAGAGAGAGAGAGAGAGTCTCTTTCTCCCACTGTCCTCTCCCCATCTCTCTCTCTCTGCTCTCTCTCTCTACTTCTCTCTCTCTCCTCTCTCTCTCTCTCTCTCTCTCTCTCTCTCTTCTCTCTCTCTTCTCTATCTCTCTCTCTCTCTCTCTCTCTCTCTCTCTCTCTCTCTCTCTCCCCTCTCTCTCCTCTCTCTCTCTCTCTCTCTACTCTCTCTCTCTCTCCTCTTCCTCTTCTCCTCT
>NC_036871.1:8710092-8720271 GCF_002910315.2 Salvelinus sp. IW2-2015 | reverse complement strand
TATTGCTTCTTTAATCAGCACAACAGTTTTCAGCTGTGCTAACATAATTGCAAAAGGGTTTTCTAATGATCAATTAGCCTTTTAAAAGGATAAACTTGGATTAGCTAACACAACGTGCCATTGGAACACAGGAGTGATGGTTGCTGATAATGGGCCTCTGTACYCRTATGTAGATATTCCATAAAAAATCWGCCGTTTCCAGCTACAATAGTCTTTTACAACATTAACAATGTCTACAATGTATTTCTGATCAATTTGATGTTATTTTAATGGACAAAGTATGCTTTTCTTTCAAAAACAAGGACATTTCTAAGTGACCCCAAACTTTTGAACGGTAGCGTAGAATGTGCATATAGACCACATCCTCAYTCTAAATGTATTGCATGAGATGAATCTTACCTCCCGCTCAAAGAATCTGTCCTCCAGGGTTCTGGAGGATCCTGCCTCAGGTTCATCAAATATGAGTTTATAGTCCTGGAGGATATCAAAATCATATCAACTAATAAGACATAATAACCATAATAAGACATGATGTATCTAATACAARGTAGTATCAGACTGTAGTCAGCTTAAACCATGCTGTAGTAGTCTGATTCACTGCATAAACAGGGTGTAGTCATACAAAACGCAGCAGCACAGAGAGTATAGAAATAAAACTAATATTCAGATGTCCATGAAAGCAGAAACGGTCTAATTCTCGAGTTAAGTTAAACCCTGCATTATAAATCTTACTTTAATTATACAGTAGTAGTCCAACTGATGGGGCTTGTGTTCATTAGGCACCGAACAGAAGAACCCTGAAACACGGAGGGACTGCCTAGAGTTGTCCTATATGTAATGCCTAGTTTGGGTTTCCATTGACATTTTTCCATTGCTTTGAAACTCACAGGGTAGTAGTCGGCCACAGCTTTGACCTGCTCGTAGTCCTCTGCCCTGGCCAAGAGACGGAGCCCCTCGGGGTACAGTCTCCCACAGGAGGGGTACAGGGCGCTCCTCTCCCCCCCACTCAGGTCTGTCCCGAACGAGTTCACTGTGATGATGAACGCACGCCGGTCGGCCTCAAACTGCAACATACACACAGGAAGTAAACAACAAATACCCACAGAGGGGTAACACATAGAGGCTCACTGGCAAACACACACACATATAAAACACAGACAGAGAGAGAGAGAGAGAAAATATAAAGGGTCACATGTAAAGGTAAAACAAATAGACCACAGACAAATAGAGAGGGTAAGACATGCAGTATCAGTTTACAGTACATATACACTCTCAAAACACACACACAGACACACACAATAAAACGACTCATTCAAACTGTAACTGGTAATGTCTCAGGTAAGAGGAAAGAATGGTTTACAATACCTCCAYGATAGGACACATGATGTTCTTTGTGGCTCCTCCACTCTCCTGGCAGAACTTATAGAATGCCTCCAAATAAGCCTGTTTAAAATTAAAAGACACTTTCAGATCTAAACCATAGAAACAAACATCTGTTTATTTTATTCACTTTTCTCAATGATGATGTAAAAGATAAACATGATCACAGTCATGAAAATAAGCTTAAAACTTCTTAGGGCTGCAATCCCGTTAACAGCCAGTGAAAGTGCAGGGCGCCAAATTCAAACAACAGAAATCTCATAATTAAAATTCCTCAAGCCTACAAGTATTTCACACCATTTTAAAGATACACTTCTTGTTAATCCCACCACAGTGTCCGATTTCAAAAAGGCTTTACAGCGAAAGCACCACAAACGATTATGTTAGGTCACTGCCAAATCACAGAAAAACACAGCCATTTCTCCAGCCAAAGACAGGAGTCACAAAAAGCAGAAATATAGATAAAATGAATCACTAACCTTTGATGATCTTCATCAGATGACACTCATAGGACTTCATGTTACACAATACATATATGTTTTGTTCGATAGAAGTTCATATTTATATCCAAAAAACTCAGTTTACTTGGCGCCATGTTCAGAAATGCCTCCAGAATTCCAGAGAATTGCAGGAGCCACATCAATAACAGAAATACTCATCATACACTTTGATGAAAGATACATGTTTTACATAGAATTAAAGATAAACTTGTTCTTAATGCAACCGCTGTGTCAGATTTCAAAAAAGCTTTACGGCAAAAGCACAATATTCAATAATCTGGACAGCGTTCAGCACAAAAGCAAGCAATACAGTTACCCGCCAAATTGTGGAGTCAACAAAAGTCAGAAATAGCATTATAAATCTCACTTACCTTTGCTGATCTTCGTCAGAATGCACTCCCAGGACTCCCACTTCACAAGAAATGTTTGTTTTGTTCGGTAATGTCCATCATTTATGTCCAAATAGCTACTTTTGTTAGCGCGTTTGGTAAAGAAATCCAAAGTCACGAAGCGCGTTCACTAAAAGCAGATGAAATGTCAAAAAGTTCCGTAACAGTCAGTAGAAACATGTCAAACAATGTATTGAATCAATCTTAGGATGTTTTTAACATAAATCTTCAATATGTTCCAACAGGAGAATTCCTTTGTCTTCAGAAGTGCGATGGAACAGAGCTCGCTCTCACATAGAGTGCGCATGGTCAGCGCATGTTCAGGTCATGATAGACCTTACTCAATCCCCTCCTTCGGCCCCAACTCACTATGTAGAGCATCAGACAAGGTTCTAAAGACTGTTGACATCTAGTGGAAGCCGTAGGAAGTGCAAAATGACCCATATCCCACTGTGTATTCGATCGGCGATGACTTGAAAACCTACAAACCTCAGATTTCCCACTTCCTGGTTGGATTTTTTTCTCAGGTTTTTGCCTGCCATATGAGTTCTGTTATACTCACAGACATCATTCAAACAGTTTTAGAAACTTCAGAGTGTTTTCTATCCAATACTAATAATAATATGCATATATTAGCAACTGGGACTGAGGAGCAGGCAGTTMACTCTGGGCACCTTTTCATACAAGCTACTCAATACTGCCCCTGCAGCCATAAGAAGTTTTAAGAGCAATCACCATTTTAGCAGTGCTTGACTATAAATCAAATCAAAGTTTTGGATCTACACAGTAAAATCACAAGAGTTAATTTAACCCCCATGGAATCATATGTAACACCATTTTGGAGTTTGTATGGTCCCACCCCCATTTTGTGTTTACTCTGGTAATGAGTTAAAGGTACTACACCTAGAATTTTCTTTACATTACACAAACATTTTTATCTCCTTATTGATGGTTAGATCCTGACTCCTGTTAATCTCTCCTCCCGAGAGGAGAAAGCCTGGGAGAAAGCTCTCAACAGATGGGTCGACAAAAGTGCACCTTTGGAGGAGGTATTTAATTGATTTAATGTTAAGCTGAACATCACGCCCAGTTGTGGGTGTTTTCTAATGTTTTATTCTTTTTCATTTACGTTACAGAGCTAGCCTGTGCCACCACCTCCCACCATGGCCATGATGAAGCCTGGTTGGCTAGGAGACTACAGSCGCTACTGATCCACTAGTCTCTATCAACAGCAGTTGAAGAACACCAAGGTAACCTGCCTAAATGACTACCGACCCGTAGCACTCACGTCTGTAGCCATGACGTGCTATGAAAGGCTGTTCATGGCTCACATCAACACCATTATCCCAGAAACCCTAGACCCACTCCAATTTGCATACTGCCCAAACAGATCCACAGATGATACAATCTCTATTGCACTCCACACTGCCCTTTCCCACCTAGACAAAAGGAACACCTACGTACGAATGCTATTCATTGACTACAGCTCAGCGTTCAACACCATAGTGCCCTCAAAGCTCATCACTAAGCTAAGGACCTTGGGACTAAACACCTCCCTCTGCAACTGGGTCCTGGACTTCCTGACGGGCCGCCCCCAGGTGGTAAGGGTAGGTAACAACACATCTGCCACGCTGATCCTCAACACAGGGGCCCCTCAGGGGTGCGTGCTCAGTCCCCTCCTGTACTCCCTGTTCACCCACGACTGCATGGCCAGGCACGACRRRAACACCATCATTAAGTTCGCCAACGACACAACAGTGGTAGGCCTGATCACTGACAATGATGAGACAGCCTATAGGGAGGTCAGAGACCTAGCAGTGTGGTGCCAGAATAACAACCTCTCCCTCAACGTGATCAAGACAAAGGAGATGATTGTGGACAACAGAAAAAGGAGGACCGAGCACGCCCCATTCTCATCGGCGGAGCTGTAGAGGAGCAGGTTGAGAGGTTCAGGTTCTTGGTGTCCACATCACCAACAAACTATCATGGTCTAAACACACCAAGACAGTCATGAAGAGGGCACGACAATGCCTATTCCATCACAGGAGACTGTAAAGATTTTGCATGAGTTATCAAATCGTCAAAAAGTTCTACAGGTGAACCATCGAGAGCATCCTGACTGGGTGCATTACCGCCTGGTATCGCAACTGCTCGGCCTCCGACCGCAAGGCACTACAGAGGGTAGTGCGTACGGCCCAGTACATCACTGGGGCCAAGACTCCTGCCATCCAGGACCTCTATACCAGGTGGTGTCAGAGGAATGCCCAAACAATTGCCAAGGACTCCAGCCACCCTAGTCATAGACTGTTCTCTATGCTATCGCACGGCAAGCGGTACAGCTTCTGCCCCCAACAGCTTCTACCCCCAAGCCATAAAACTCTTGAACAGTTAATCAAATGGCTACCCAGACTATTTGCATTGTTCCCACCCCCCATGTTTACGCTGCTGCTACTCTCTGTTTATTATCCATGCATAGTCACTTTACCTCTATCTACATGTACATATTACGTCAGTTACCTTGAATAACCGATGCCCCCACACATTGACTCTGTACCAGTACCCCCTGTATATAGCCTCGCTAATGTTATTTTATTGTTGCTCCTTAATTATTTGTTATTTCTATTTGTTTTTCTTAAAACTGCATTGTTGGTTAAGTAAGCATTTCACTGTAAGGAATTGTTGTATTCGGCATATGTAACAWATAACATTTGATTTGATTTGATTTACATGCCATTTTGGAGACCAGATTCATTCCATGCCTGTGTTACAGGTGTATGGTAGTGCTCAAAATGTGAGGAAATGCAGAGATGTTTTTACATTCAACTGATTTGATGCCACATCACCTTGTACAGTTTGTTTCTCATGATCTCAGCACCCATCTCATCCAGGTTGGCCTCAGACACAGCATCCTGGAAGAACAGAGCTGAAAAGACAAAGTAGCACACATACACTCTTAGAGAAAAAGGRGCCATCTAGAACCTGAAATGGTTCTCCGGCTGTCCACATAGGAGAACCCTTTGTAGAACCCTTTTTGTGACTAGGTAGAACCCTTTTGGTTCCAGATAGAACCATTTTGTGTTCCATATAGAACCCTTTCCACAGAGGGTTCGACATAGAACCCAAAAGATTCCCCTATGGGGACAGCCGAAGAACCCTTTTGGAACTCTTTTTTTCTGAGAGTGTATAGATTGAATGGTAATAAACCCAGACCCAGAACACTGACACGTCCATAAACCTTCACAGCAATAGGAGACGTTACAGCCACAGAGTTGATACTAGTGAGCAGCAGGAGGCAATGTTACACCATCCTCTGAGTTATTACGTACTCTCTTCAGGGGAAGGCTACTCACTTCTAAATAGTGCAAGCATGCTGCCTTTTAATGCACTGCTTGCCGTAAGCTCTAGAAAACTAGGTGAGTGGACATTCTGGTCAATAAATTACTTATAGCGTATTAATAATAAAGCCTAATGATAAGAATCCAAAAACAATCAAAAAGCTTGTATTTTGTCAATATAATATTCATGAAGCATTTGGATTTCATATTCATATTACAKTAGATATTCAAAGAAGGTTTTCATAGATATGTACATTATAGATAGTCAATCTGATTTATTAGTCAGTCCCACTGGCACAGATGCCCACAGAATATGCCCACTGTAGTGATTACCCAGAGGTGTGTCRACCAGGATGGCACAGTAGAGCTCAGCAGGTGTGCGGGCAATGCCAACCGCTGCCATCTGGTCAAACATRCCCAGTGGGTGGCACCGTGGCAGAAGCTCTGCCACGTCCCTCTGCTTCAGGGCACCGGTGATCAACATCACCACGTTGTCAATCATGTAACTGTAGCTGCAACATGGAGGAGATAAAGACAGACAGGGGAGAGCATGTGGACCTAGTTCCATTTCTTTTCAAATTATTCATTTTCCTCCTTTCGTAATTCCATCCAACCTTTCGTAATTCCCTGATTTTAACCTGCTAAGTTTTGATGAGTGGACGTGATATGATGGAAATATACCTTCACTTATCCAATCAAATACAGATCAGTGATGACCTCAATGAAGGGAGAAGGTAAGGATACATTTGAGAAACATTCGAACATTGCTACTGTACTATTCGAATATACCCATAACAACTACTGAGCTTTAAATTCGRACTCCAGTCCACTTTTCACCTTATGTGTCACCTGATTTACTTAAAGGTRCAATGCAGCCGTTTTTATCTCYATATCAAATCATTTCTGGGTAACAATTAAGTACCTTACTAGGATTGTTTTCAATTAAAATGGTAAACAATTCACAAAAATAGCTTCTTAGCAAAGAGCAATTTATCAAGCAAGAATTTTGCTAGGATTGTKTGGGAGTGGGGAGGAGAAAACTGAAACTAGCTGTTATTGCTAGAAAGGTTTGGAACTCTCTTTCTTATTGGTCTATTAACAAATTTAGGCTAAAACGCAATCCCGCCAAAATAGGCTGAAATTGCAGGCAGTCTCTTCCCCTTTGCCTCAAGACCAGCATGAATTCTTTGGGGCATTCTACAAGGTGTCAGAAACGTTCCACAGGGATTTGGTCAATGCTGACACGATGGCATCACGCAGTTGCTGCAGATTGGCAGTACAATCACACTGCAAACAGCCCATTCCATTCAATTCAGGCTGCTCAGGCCACTCAAGTAAACTGAATTCGCTGTCATGTTCAAGGCAATGTTTTTCCAGAAACATCAGAACAAAAGGCTGCTGGTTTTAGAAAACTGTCCGCTTCTTCTTGTTTTTAGCTGATAGGAGTTGAACCRGGTGTTGTCGTCTGCTGCAATAGCCCATCCTTGACAAGGATCGACAAGTTTGTTCCGAGATGTAATTTTGCACACCACTGTTGTACTGTGCCGTTATTTGTCTGTTTGTGGCCTTCCCGTTAGCTTGTGCAATTCTTGCCATTCTCCGTTGACCGCTCTCATCAATGAGCTGTTTTCGCCCACAGGTCTGCCGCTGACTGGATGTTTTTGGTTTGTCACACCATTCACGGTAAACCCTAGACACTGTGGGCGAAAATGTGTGAAAAGCCCAGGAGGGAGGTGGTTTCTGAGATACTTGATCTGGCGCGCCCGGCACGACGATCATACCGCGCTCAAAGTCGCTTAAGTCACTCGTTTTGCCCATTCTAACGTTCAATTGAACAGTAACTGAATGCCTCAATGCCTGTCTGCCTGCTTTATATAGCAAACCAATGCTAGGTGGCTCACTGTCTGTAGAAGCGATACATTTTTGTGAACGGGGTGGTGAACCTAATAAACTGTCTGGTGAGTGTATATAAAACAAAATCACGTTTTTTTTTACAGCTCTGGGCCTTTAACAAAGGGGGGGCAAGGGGGAGGCCGATGACATCAGAGGGCACCATCAGACCAACTCCTTGAATCAGATTAAGRGTTAARCTGCACTAGCCGACACCCGCATAGCTGGTGTTTTGGCGGCGTCAGYGTTGTAACTGCGTTGGAGCTGTCAAATCAGTGAGCAGCTGCTCTGGTGGTCATTTTCACCAAGTCACACCCGTTCCACCTGCATTAGAAGTTCAGAATGAGAAAGTGTAGGCTGTACAGAAACAATGATACTTCAATTTAAAATCATTAAAAAAAGTAATGAAGATTTCTATCAGCCTAATCGAGGTGTGTAGATTACATCACACATTCCAGTGTTCGAACTTGTAAACTCGGCTGCATAGGATTTCTACTAATGCGACTCCGTGCAGCAAATGTCAATTTCCACGATGGGTATAATGCCGGGAGACGCTTGAGGATTTTCTCTAGCACCTCCCAGACATGAAAGCAAAAGCTATGCGACTTTCCCGAAGTAGATCCTTGGTCAGCACCACCCAGGGCATTTGAACTGATTCCAGAGGCCGACCCAAAACAATGCCGCCAGAGAAGAGGGAGACGGAGCGGTCTTCTGGTCAGACTTCGGAGGCGCGCACACCAACCACTGCTTTCGAGTATATTCCTCGCTAATTTCCAGTCCCTAGATTGACAAAATCAGGGCAAGGGTTGCTTTCCAGAGAGACATCAAGGATTGTAACATACTCTGTTTCACGGAAACATGGCTTTCTCGGGATATGCTGTCGGAGTTGGTACAGCCTACAGGGAGGAGGTGAGGGCTGTTGGAGTGTGGTGTCAGGAAAATAACTTCTCACTCAACGTCAACTAAACAAAGGAGATGATCAGAAGAAGGAGCAACTCGCTATCTACATCGCGGGACAGCAGTGGAGAAAGCTTTAAGTTCCTCGCCGTACACATCACTGACAAACTGAAATGGTCCACCCACACAGACAGTGTGGTGAAGAAGGCGCAACAGATCCTCTTCAACTTCAGAAGGCTGACGAAATTTGGCTTGTCACCTKAATTCCTCACCAACTTTTACAGATGCACAATTTGAGAGCATCCTGTCGGGCTGTATCACCGGCTGGTACGGCAACTGCACCGCCCACAACCACAGGGCTCTCCAGAGGGTGGTGCGGTCTGCACAACGCATCTCGGGGGCAAACTACTAACAGAGAGGTTGCTGCCTACATACAGACTTTAAATCATTGGCCACTTTAATAAATGGATCACTWGTCACTTTAATAATGCCACTTTAATAATGTTTACATATCTTGCATTACTCATTTCATATGRATATACTGTATTCAATACTATCTATTAACTTATTATCTTAGCCTATGCCGCTCTGTCATTGCTCATCCATATATTTATATTTATATAGTCTTATTCCTTCCTTTACTTAGATTTGTGTGTATTAGGTATTTGTTGTTGAATTGTTAGATATTACTTGTTAGATATTGCTGCACTGTCAGAACTAGAAGCACAAGCATTTCGCTACACTCGCAATAACATCTGCTAACCATGTGGATGTGACGAATAAAATCTGCTAAGCGGAAGAATGGCATGACAATGGGCCTCAGGATCATTCAAATTGCCATCAATAAAATGCAATTGTGTTCTCTGTCTGTAGCTTATACCTGCCCATACCATAAACCCACCGCTACCATGGGGCACCCTGRTCACAACGTTGACATCAGCAYCCTGTGATCTGCTGTTGTGAGGCCGGTTGTGAGGCTGGCATCTCTAAAARGCGTTGGAGGRGGCTTATGGTAGAGAAATGAGCATTGAATTCTCTGGCAACGGCTCTGGTGGACATTTCTGCAGTCAACATGCCAATTGCACGCTCCCTCAAAACTTGATACATCTGTGGCAATGTGTTGAATGACAAAAATGCACATTTTAGAATTGCCTTTTATTGTCCCCAGCACAAGCTGCAGTGGTGTAATGACCATGCTGTTTAATCAGCTTCTTGATATGCCACACCAGTCAGTTGGATGGATTATCTTGGCAAAGGAGAAATGCTCACTAACAGGGAAATATGTGCAGGAAATTTGTGCAGGAAATATGAGAGAAATAAGCTTTTTGTGCGCATGGAAAATTCCTGGGATCGTTTATTTCAGCTCATGAAARATTGGACCAACACTTTATGTTTTTGTTCAGTTTTTCAATGGTTCACTAGAAAATATTAATTGACGGCCAAATAGATTGCAAGAAGAGGAAGGAGAGGAGGAAAAGGGGGGAAATGAACTTGGTGAGATAAAGTATAGAACAAGTTAAAAAAAGTTGACCCTCTAGTACTTGTGTTTCGCATATTTCAGATTTGTAAAAATGTGTCATACATTTGGAGCTGTAAGATTACTGGCATACAAGGAAGGTACTTAGTCAAGGAAGGTGTATAGATTACTGGCATACAAGGAAGGTACTTAGTCAAGGAAGGTGTATAGATTACTGGCATACAAGGAAGGTACTTAGTCAAGGAAGGTGTATAGATTCCGGCAGACAGACAGGCAGGCCTACAGAGATAGGCAGACAGACAGGCAGGCCT